>NW_022987542.1:83521-383521 GCF_902827165.1 Trematomus bernacchii
TTTCCATGGCAACGCATCCTCGCCATAAACACAATGTTGTCTTAATTCAATGGAAAATGATCCAAACTGCACCAGACTTCAGATGACAGTTAATGGTCCGGCCCTCAACAGCACTATGCGAATTATGGGATGTCATCATATGCCGTTGCCATGGCAACGCATTCCTCGCCATAAAACACAATGTTGTCTTAAGTCAATGGAAAATGGTCCAAACGGCACCAGACTTCAGATGACAGTTAATGGTCCGGCCCTCAACAGCTCTACGCCAATTCTGGGATGTCATCATATGCCGTTTCCATGGCAACGAATCACTCGCCGTAAAACACGATGTCGCTGTAAATCCAATCGACACGGTCCCATCGTCCCACAATCTTCACTTTATATCACTGGTCCATGACTCAACAGCTCTACGCGAAATTTGAGATCTCACCGTATGCCGTTTCCATGGCAACGGATCCCTCGCCGTAAAACACGATGTTGTCTTAAGTCAATGGAAAAGCTTCCAAACTGCACCACACTTCAGATGACGACTACTAGTCCGCCCCTCAACAGCTCTACGCCAATTCTGGGATGTCATCATATGCCGTTGCCATGGTAACGCATCCCACGCCGTAAAACACGATGTTGTCTTAAATCAATGGAAAAGGTTCAAAACGGCACCAGACTTCAGATGACAGTTAATGGTCCGGCCCTCAACAGCTCGAGACACCTACACACACACCTCGACGTGCGGACAACAGCCTGCGGAGCGTCGAAGACCCGCTCAACGCTGCTTGCAGCTTTAATTAGGGTCTGAGACCATAGGTCGGCGAAGACCCTATTGAAATCGGTCGCGCCAGGCGACCGATATAAACCTGCTAAAGACACCCAAAAACAGGGAAAACGACCGACAAAAGCACAGAAAAGGTTCGGAAATAGTGACGGCAGATAGTCCGCGCGAGCCCACTCACGTGGGCGAAGCCCACGTGAGTGCAACTCGCATAATTAATATCGTTACGATCAATTTAGTCGCTCGCGAAGCGAGCGATAACCATGCAAAACCCACTAAAACAGGGAAAAAGACGGGTAAAAGCCCATTAAAAGTGGCCTAAATCATGACAGTAGGTAGGCCAACGGCCTACAGTGACGTGGGCGTAGCCCACGTCACTGTAAACGAGCACATTATTGATATTGGTCCGATTATTATTATTATTATTATTATTATTCTTATTTTAGAACATCGCACGCACTTTTGAGCCCCGCCACATAAGTGAAAACTCACCAAGTTTCGCACGCACGTCAGAAGTGCGCAAAATTTTTATATTTAATTGGTCCCGGAACTTAACGTTAAAAATTGCGTAGGCCACGCCCACTTCCGCTTAGATCGTACAGCCGGCAACTTTAACTTTCACGTAAACAAACGAAACTCGCTACGCATATCTAGGGTGCGGAGACGAACAAAAAAGCCTCTTGGAGGGGTAAAAAATAACGTACAGGAAGTCGGCCATTTTGAATTTGGCGTCGGAAAACGCGATTTATCGCGTTTTTCGTCCTCCACGCAAATCTATCTTCTCCCAGGAACTTTATCCGTACGACTCGAAATTCTTCGGGTAGCATCTCGAGACATGGGCAATTAAAAGTTATCACGGAAGTTTTTCTCTTTCGCACGGCGCAGCCGTTATTTGGCGCCAAAGTTCGCGTTCGCTCGATGCTAGGCCCATCAAACGCCATGGCCATGGAATACGATGATGTCATAACACCAACTGACATGCTCACAACGCCACCAAACATCACAATGTTGTCTTAAGTCAATGGAAAATGGTCCAATCTACACCAGACTTCAGATGACAGTTAATGGTCCGGCCCTCAACACATTAATATGACAAAAGTGAGTTTTCCTCAAAAGCTGTTGCCATGGCAACGAATCCCTCGCCATAAAACACGGTGTCGCTGTAAATCCAATGGACACGGTCCCATCGTCCCCCAATCTTCACTTTTATATTACTGCTCCATGACTCAACAGCTCTACGCGAAATTTCAGATCTCACCGTATGCCGTTTCCATGGCAACGCATTCCTCGCCATAAAACACGGTGTCGCTGTAAATCCAATCGACACGGTCCCATCGTCCCACAATCTTCACTTTTATATCACTGGTCCATGACTCAACAGCTCTACGTGAAATCTGAGATCTCACCGTATGCCGTTTCCATGGCAACGCATCCCACGCCGTAAAACACGATGTTGTCTTAATTCAATGGGAAAGCTTCCAAACTGCACAAGACTTCAGATCATGGCTACTAGTCCGGCCCTCAACAGCACTATGCCAATTATGGGATGTCATCATATGCCGTTTCCATGGCAACGCATTCCTCGCCATAAAACACGGTGTCGCTGTAAATCCAATCGACACGGTCCCATCGTCCCACAATCTTCACTTTTATATCACTGGTCCATGACTCAACAGCTCTACGTGAAATCTGAGATCTCACCGTATGCCGTTTCCATGGCAACGCATCACTCGCCATAAAACACGGTGTCGCTGTAAATCCAATGGACACGGTCCCATCGTCCCCCAATCTTCACTTTCATATCACTGGTCCATGACTCAACAGCTCTACGTGAAATCTGAGATCTCACCGTATGCCGTTTCCATGCCAACGCATCACTCGCCGTAAAACACGGTGTCGCTGTAAATCCAATGGACACGGTCCCATCGTCCCCCAGTCTTCACTTTTATATCACTGGTCCATGACTCAACAGCTCTACGTGAAATCTGAGATCTCACCGTATGCCGTTTCCATGGCAACGAATCACTCGCCGTAAAACACGGTGTCGCTGTAAATCCAATCGACACGGTCCCATCGTCCCCCAATCTTCACTTTTATATTACTGGTCCATGACTCAACAGCTCTACGCGAAATTTGAGATCTCACCGTATGCCGTTTCCATGGCAACGCATCCCTCGCCGTAAAACACAATGTTGTCTTAAGTCAATGGAAAATGGTCCAAACTGCACCAGACTTCAGATGACAGTTAATGGTCCGGCCCTCAACAGCTCTACGCCGATTATGGGATGTCATCATATGCCGTTGCCATGGCGACAGATCCCTCGCCATAAAACACGAGGTTGTCTTAAGTCAATGGAAAATCTTCCAAACTGCACCAGACTTCAGATGACAGTTAATGGTCCGGCCCTCAACAGCTCTACGTGAAATCTGAGATCTCACCGTATGCCGTTTCCATGGCAACGAATCACTCGCCGTAAAACACGATGTTGTCTTAAGTCAATGGAAAATGGTCCAAACGGCACCAGACATCAGATGATGGCTAATGGTCCAGCCCTCAACACATCTAGGCATATTATGGGGTGTCATCAAATTCCGTTGCCATGGCGACAGATCACTCGCCATCAAACACAATGTTTACTGTATGATACTGCTGTAACTCCCATTTACGTTGTCCGATCGGCCTGAAACTTCCCACGTTTGCCAACGGCCGAGTCCGGAAAACTCCTGCATGATACCTCGACGTGCGGACAACAGCCTGCGGAGCGTCGAAGACCCGCTCAACGCTGCTTGCAGCTTTAATTATTATTATGATTATTATTTTAATACATTGAGCGCACTTTTGAGCCCCGCCACATATGTGAAAACTCAACAAATTTTGCACACGCGTCAGAAGTGCGCAAAATTGCGATGTGTAATTGGTCCCGGAACTTAACGTCAAAAATTGCGTAGGCCACGCCCACTTCCGTTTTTAACGTTAACTCCCCCTACTTTAACTTTCACGTAACCGAACGAAACTCGCTAAGCCTATCTAAGGTGCGGAGACAAACCAAAAAGCCTCTTGGAGGGGTATAAAATAACGTACAGGAAGTCGGCCATTTTGAATTTGGCGTCGAAAAAGGCGTCAAAAAACGCCATTTATCGCGTTTTTCGTCCTCCGCGCAAAATCTATCTTCTCCCAGGGACTTTATCCGTACGACTCGAAATTCGTCGGGTACCATCTCGAGACATGGGCAATTAAAAGTTATCACGGAAGTTTTTTTCTTTCGCACGGCGCAGCCGTTATTTGGCGCCAAAGTTTGCGTTCGCTCGATGCTAGGCCCATCAAACCAATACGATGATGTCATCACTCAAACTGACATGCTCAGAACGCCACCAAACTTCACAATGTTGTCTTAAGTCAATGGAAAATGGTCCAAACTGCACCAGACTTCAGATGACAGTTAATGGTCCGGCCCTCAACACATTCATATGACAAAAGTTAGTTTTCCTCAAAAGCTGTTGCCATGGCAACGAATCCCTCGCCATAAAACACGGTGTCGCTGTAAATCCAATGGACACGGTCCCATCGTCCCCCAATCTTCACTTTTATATCACTGGTCCATGACTCAACAGCTCTAGGTGAAATTTGAGATCTCACCGTATGCCGTTTCCATGGCAACGCATTCCTCGCCATAAAACACGGTGTCGCTGTAAATCCAATCGACACGGTCCCATCGTCCCCCAATCTTCACTTTTATATCACTGGTCCATGACTCAACAGCTCTACGCGAAATCTGAGATCTCACCGTATGCCGTTTCCATGGCAACGCATTCCTCGCCATAAAACACGGTGTCGCTGTAAATCCAATGGACACGGTCCCATCGTCCCCCAATCTTCACTTTTATATCACTGGTCCATGACTCAACAGCTCTACGCGAAATCTGAGATCTCACCGTATGCCGTTTCCATGGCAACGCATCCCACGCCGTAAAACACGATGTTGTCTTAATTCAATGGAAAAGCTTCCAAACTGCACCAGACTTCAGACGACGACTACTAGTCCGCCCCTCAACAGCTCTACGCCAATTCTGAGATCTCATCGTATGCCGTTTCCATGGCAACTAATCACTCGCCATAAAACACGATGTTGTCCTAACTCACTGGAAAAACGTCCAAACAGCACCAGACATCAGATGATGGCTAATGGTCCGGCCCTCAACACATCTAGGCGTATTATGGGGTGTCATCAAATTCCGTTGCCATGGCGACAGATCACTCGCCATCAAACACAATGTTTATGATACTGCTGTAACTCCCATTTACGTTGTCCGATCGGCCTGAAACTTCCCACGTTTGCCAACGGCCGAGTCCGGAAAACTCCTGCATGATACCTCGACGTGCGGACAACAGCCTGCGGAGCGTCGAAGACCCGCTCAACGCTGCTTGCAGCTTTAATTGTTTTTGAATTCATGTGTTTCATACACGCCTACTGATACTTTGATGTGAACGTAAAACTTTAAAGGTCTCCTGATTTACTTTGTGAATGAATGCTTCTTTTTTATTCATTACCGAATCTGCACTGCGCATTGAGCGGCTGGTATTGCATTTGGGGGGGGGGGTGTGTCTGCATAAATTAATAAGAAAATGCTTAAATTAATAAAACGAGAGTTTCGGCTGGAGAGTGCGTGCGGACCCTGTCGGTTAGATAACAGGCGTGTGGCAAGTCCTGCATTGTGTGATACAAATGTGTGTAAAATGATACCGGGCGCTGTTAATCACTCATCTGGTTACGTTATTGACACCCCCCCCCCCCCCCCCCAACCCACCACCCCCCACCCCCACACCCACCCACCCCCCCCACCCCCCACCCCCCCCCCCCCCCCCCCCCCCCCCCCCCCCCCCCCCCCCCCCCAACCACCCAAAAAATGGGCTTCCCCTACATTTTTCCCCACGCCACGCTACTGCAGCTAAATGCACAGCAGTCCATTTTCACCAGGCCCAAACAACAAGAGCAAGGCTGCTACCAAAGCATCTTATCGTGTCAGTCACGTTCTTGCGAAACACATGAAGTCTTTCAAAGTTGAGGCCAAGTTGTGAAAGAAGCATTCATGGAGGCTGCCGACACGCTTTTTGGGAACAGTAAAAATAACAGTAGCATTTCAACAGGTTTTTGATATAATAAAAACTCAAGTTAGATACCGTTATTAATCAGCTGTAAGTTTTAGTTTGTTTGAACTGATTCATTATAATTATTGTACAAAATGGTATAAGAATGCAAACTTAAATTGATTATAGTCTATTATCAATTCAGGTTAAGAAACTAGTGTTGCTTGCATCCTATTTTAAAGACATTTCTTTTTATACTCTACTAAAATGCAACAAAAAAAGGGTTTGATTCTATTAATTTAGTCTTTTTTATTGCACTTTGGCAGCAGATTCCTGTGTAGCTTCAGATCTGAGTTGTCTTATTAGTAAGCCTAATTTATACTTTTGTAGCAACACTATTTTTATATAATGGCAAAGAAAGGGTTCAGAGTATTTTCTTTTTTGCCTGTGTCATATGTGGCAGCACTGTTCAATGTTTCTTGAAAACATTACCCACTGTAGTATGTGACGTGTGAATAAACTCCAACTCTGTATCAACAACTGTCACAGTCTGCTCCCTATTTTCTGCATTAGCATTCCTTAGTCACCTGGTAGTCACACCCTGTTTCTCTCTCTCACTGTTACACCCATCAGCTCCATTGGTATATAGGCCCACTTCACTCTCACCTCAGTGCCAGATCGTACTTTGCAGCATGCCAGTCTTTCCCGCATTACCTTCCAGATTGCTCTCCCGGTTTCGACCCTGTCTGCCCCTGACCAGCCTGCCTCGCCTGTTTCCTGACCCTGCCTGTCCTTGGATTATTCTGCCTTGTCTGCTCCCTGACCCGGTCTGTACCTGCGTCTCCCGTCTCGCTTTCTCCTGGAACCCTCGCCTGTCCCCGACCAGCCCTTTGCCTACTGTCTGCCGGTTTGTCCCCGACCAGCCCTTTGCCTATAATAAAGCTGGTTACCGACTATCCCTGGTTTCCCGTGTGTTGCATTTTGGTTCTCAGCTCGTTTCTGACAATAACACTGTTGTGTAACTTCAGTTAAATACGTGTGTAGATTAGAAAGAGGTAAGATAAAGGATCTGCAGTATTTTATGAAGTATTAATCGTACAAAGGTCAGTTTTATACAAGTAGAAGTGTGTATTTACCTGGTAGAAGGCTGTCAGTAATGGCTACGCCTCTCTATTTGGACTGGTAGATCTCGGCAGACTGGCAACTTTAAAAGTAGCTCTCGGTTCAAAAAAGGTTGGGCACCCCTGCTCTAGATGATATTTCTTCATGATAAGGTAGATAGTGGCTAGTTATTCATATCATTATGAAACCACAAAGCTTTGTGTCTGGGTTCATAACATCAGCTGTATTCATCTGGTACACTATAGCATTATAACCCCAATTAACATGGAATTGGCTGTGAATTCAGGTCAGTGTATGTTTTGGTCATTGGATTTTCTTTTCACAAATGGATATTCAAAAACAAAAAACGACTGGATATTTGATTTTCGTTTTTAAATTGAAAAACCAAAATTGAAATACAAGGCGTTTTTCTTTATCATGGTCAAAAAGGGATTTACTAAACTTAAAAACGGGATGATTTTAATTTTCTACTTCTCAAAACAAAAACAAAAATCACTAGAAAACAGAAACAAAAAAACTACCGTTTTTTCATATTCTGCTACCGGAAGTTACCTTACAAAATAAGAGCGCAGACGAAACTCACGGAAGTGATTTAAAAACAAAAGCACTCGTAGGCCGTGTCTCAATTCAGGGGCTGCAACCTTCGGAGTACGCAGCCTACGCGGTCCACGGAGGACCCAGCCCACGTAGACCGGGTAGGCTGGACCGAGCGGCCTACGAAATGAGACGGTCTAATCTACGGAGCGCTTCGTATTTACGTCACGTGATACGCGCTGTTCGGTTTAATCCAGCAGCCTGCTAGCCAGTGTTAATTTCGTCAACGAAAACTATGACGAAAAATGTTCGTCAACGACCTTTTTTACATGACTAAGACGAGATGATGACGAGCTAAAAATAGATTCTTGATAACGAAAATTTGACGAAATGTATATTTAGTTTTCGTTGACGAGACGAGACGGGACTAAGGTGTTAATGGTGGACTATCGGACATTCAAAATGCAGGGTATTTCCCACAAGTGTCCGTCTTGTCTGTCAAAATGCATCTTACATTTCTAACTTGCAATATCATTATTTCCGCTCTCTTCACTCCAGAAGAGCGATCTCCCTCTCTCTCTGTGTGCGGGGGCGGGGCCTAACAGACACGCTGCAGCGGCAGAGATCTGCCGGGGACGGAGCGTTCAGAGAGTATAGAGACACTCTACAAGACTCGATGTGGACAAAGCTCGTTTGCCATGTTTTCGCGTTAGCGCGTTGACACGAGTAGAGTAGTCTGTCCAAACAGCCGGCCAAAAGGCGTCATATTCAGTCGGAGAAATGCACAATTTTCGACTTCCTTAACTCGTAGCTCTGTTGCCCTAATTACGAGTAACGTTATCACATCAGGTGTGCAGAGGTGGGAGAAGTACTCAGATCTTGTTGCTAAGTAAAAAAATACCATAGTGTAGGAAGAGTTCCTCAAGTCAAAGTATGATCATCAAAATATATTTAAAGTAGCGACAGTAAAAGTAGTCATTGTGCAGATTGGTCCATTTCAGAATAATATGATATGTTTTATAATGATTGATCATTAAAGTGTTCTCAAAGCTAGTAAAGGTGCAGCTAGTTTGAATGACTTTGTATACTGCAGGGTAGCTTGTGGATTTACTAAAGTCTGAGTTAACACTTGATTATATTTCACATCATTCATCCACATCTGTAAAGTAACTAAAGGTATTAAATACATGTAGTGGAGTAGAAGTACACCATTTAACTATGAACTGAAGTGGAGTAGAAGTACACAGTAGCAAAACATTTAAATACTCCAGTAAAGTACAAGTACCTCAACATTTTACTCAAGTACAGTACAATATTTTAACATAATTATATATATTTCATTTATTTCACATTTAAATAAAGCAATTCATTCGGTTAACAATTTGTTAGTTTTTTCCTTTTAAAAATAACAAAAAGTAAATACAAGAATACCGTTAAAGTACCGGATCGATAAGCAGTATTGATAAGACTAGCAGTACCGTAGAAAACCTTAACGATACCCATCCCTAGATATTACACAAGTAAAGTGTTAAGAGAGTGAAATGTTGCTTTACGAATTTCAACACTTGATGCTGTCACCTTGATTACAATGTCAGAAACCTGTATTTGCCTAACTGAATTGGTTTAAAGAGAGAAAATATTTGGACTAAAAGTTGACTAAAATGTAATTTTTCATCGACTAAAAGTAGACTAAAACGTTTTGAGTTTTCGTCGACTAAAACTAGACTAAAACTATGAAGGATAGAAATGACTAAAATGTGACTAAAACTAATAACCATTTTCGTCTAAAGACTAAGACTAAATCAAAAACAGCTGCCAAAATTAACACTGCTGCTAGCAAATTAGTTTACAAGCTAACTCAGCTGAAAAGGATCCAGAAACTTTACTTTTACATTTTTTGGAGATCACCATCGGCGATGAAATAAAGAGAAATTATAAATTAAATATTATATAAATTATATATAGCTGATGTAATTTAATCATATTATTTCATATTTAAAATAAGTCTTCATTTTTCTGTACTAATAAAACAATATGTTTTTTAAATGAACAAAAGCATGTTGTATAGATTGATTCTTAACAATATTACTGTTCTAATCTTAATAGCTGTGATCATAACAGTTTATATTCTCCTTCTTCCCCTAAACCAGCCCAGATGATGTCCCACTGACCCCAGGTCAGCACCGCTCTGCTGAAATACACAATTAAACATTTTCTATTACCTATTTTTTGTATTAATAAAATTAAACTGAAGACAGTTTAATGACCTAGAGATATCCTATTATTCCACTGCTTATGTACACATGTTGTAAATAATGGTTAAAACCTCAGTAAATGAAATAAACAATGTTTAACAATTACAATTTAATATTGTATTTTCATCTTATCACAAAGTAGAGGTAAGAATATATCCATCCTCTCTCTGCAGCTTCATGTCTTCTATTATTATAACTTTCATCATTGAGACAGAGGAAATCAATCATGTTATTTAACATCACCAGCAGTAACACAAATATCAGCAAAAGTGTGTTTATGGAGTTGTTTATTTGTATTATATGTGCAGCAAGTATATAGAAGCAGTTGTTTGGGGAATCAGACAGACTCAAGCTATAATCGTTACATATCTATTAAAAGAAAGGACACATACAAAATCTAATTCTGAAACTAAGACACAAGTCTGTAGGACGGCAGTAAGCAGAGGTCTGGGTGGAGGATGTTCCTGATCGCCGTTTTGCTTTCTCCAGCACCTCGGGGGTCCAGGTGGATGGCAGCTCTGTCCTGATGATCCGCTGTGCACTCTTCAGATTAGGGGTCCTTCTCCAGCAGATCAATTTCTCCAGAATTGTACTAATTACAGAGAAAAACAAGAGAAAAATAAAAAAGTGAATTAATCATATTAAACACAGGGTTGCAGAAGTATTATTGCAAAATTTAACTCTAAGCATTTCAGACAAACAATCCCTAAAGGATCATTCAAAATGATGTACTGTTCTGGTTTTTAAAAAACTAAAGAGATGAAATGACAGTCACACGTGCATCCCTTTGACAGCACGGCACAAACTAACATCAAGCAAAAGGCTGCTGTCTATTTGTGATTGTGTTATTATTATGGGATTAGGATACATTAAATAAACTTTAACCTTATAAAAGATGATCAAATCTGGTGGAAATATTTAAAATAGGCTTTTCTTTTAGCCCTACCTCAAAGCAGCATGAGCTGAACACAAAGGTTGTAATGTTGTCCCAAAGTTTAATAAACAGTAAAACATTGCAACATGTCAGAGAAATAAATAAAGCTAACAGCAGCTACACGTCAGGGTAGCCTTTTATAAATCCCACCGTACTGTAAGCTATACAGGTCTAAATGTTTTCACTTTGGTCTATTTATGTAATATAAAGTATAACTTATCTATAACAGAGCCACAATCTCTGTATGACTTTAGTAAACTTCTGAATTGAATTAAAAATAAGTGTAAACAACAGTGCAGTACGTCCAGCTAGCAAGTTAGCGTCACATATTTATCCGTATTATTTAACGAAAATGTACGTTTTAATGCCCCTTGGGTTTGACGTGTGTGACGTTAGTTAATTTAAAGTAAGTTAAAACCCAATACTCACATTTATTAGTGATTCCTCCGCTTGCTGCTGCTTTTAAATCCACTCTGCTGGGGAGACCGGAAGCCATTTCATTTGAAAAAAACTCACTCTTCCCTGCGCGCATTGCACCCTGGGATATGGTAGGCCGCGGAGTGTACATCAGATGTATCCTTCAAATTGGGGAAAAGTAGGCTGCATTCGTGGGCCGCATTCGGAGGAGTCTCGTCTTTTTTTTAAATTGGGACAGCCTTCTTTCGGCGGAAGTGACGTATGCAGTCTACGAATGCACCCTTCGAAGGATGAAACCCCTGAATTGAGACACAGCCTACATCTCTGGTCAACAACACACGTCACCAAGATGGCCGTCACTACTGTCAACAAAACTATTGACTACCCTCACTATCACCACAATGAAACACGTCCTGAAGAAAGTCATGCAAAGCTGCCTGCCTGCCTTCCTTTGATTCTCTCTGAACTGCCTGATCGTTTTAATGTTTAATGTCAACCATTTGTGCAGATAGCATGAAGTAGAGAAGATCGTCGATGCTAGCGTAAGCGTTAGCATTTCTCCCCCGGGCTTAAATTGTGTATTATAGAATGATCACACCGGTGACAGTACTCTTCAAAGGGTTCACGAAATATGACTACTACTCTTACTTTTTAACATTTTGGGTTACTTAATGTTACTTCATGTTAAGGCTAATAAAAATGACAAGGCTGTAATGCTAACTAACGTGCTAGCTACTAGCCAGCTTGATCCAGACACTCCTTTCATCAGACGGGAAGCGAAAAGAACGAGCAAGACCCATTGCTGGTATAATAACAACCTGGTACTAAGCACACAGGCATCTTGTTAAAGTTATCTTATCTTAGCCAGCGCCATATAGATAGATTATATCTATATGGCGCTGATCTTAACTATCTCTTATGCCCCTTTCACACCGGCGCTTTTCCAGCTCCGGCTCGGAGCTGGAGCTGGAAAAGTGCCGGTTTTTCCTGTTCACACCGCAGCGGCGCCGCGTCATAGCTCCGGAATGCGGTTCACTTCCAGCTCCAAAAAATTGTCGGTCTAGAGGCAACAGCTTCGGAGCTATGACGCGGCGTCGCTTACGTCTCTCTTACGTCGAGGCGTGCAGGAAACTAAACCCACCTCCCCTGAACATGGGTCGACTGAAGAGTCTCGTCATGCCTGCCTACAAGCAGTAATAATAATGAAAAATACGCCGGTAAAAAGTGCCTGTAGAAAATGGCTTAGCAAGTAGTCAGTTTAGCTTCGGTTGCTATGCTAACATCACCCATGTTATACCAGAGAAACTTTCATAACAGCGTTGTGATGCCAAACAGCGTCAATTCAGACTGACACACATTGACTTAAGGGAAACTGGGGATATGTATCAGCTGCTTGTGTGACAGTCAGACAGTGAATACTTTAGAGCCGTGTGAGCTAACCCGGAGCTAACGGGAGAAGAAACTCCTGTGGAAGAGCAGCCAGCACTGCAGCGGTCGGTAAATGCCGCTGAAACACATTAATAAACAATGAACCACGGCACTCTGGAGAAAAGTATAAGGTTGGAGAAGTCGTTATTTAATTGAATCTGGCTTCGTATGATTAAAAGCAACACGATCATCGACCCGACGCAGTCCCCCCCCCCCCCCCCCCCGTTGTTGTTGTGAGCTCCGTTGGGGAGAAAATCAGCGATGTAAACGGTGACGTCATGACGCAGCAGCGGCAGCTGGGCGGTGTGAACAGAGCGGGAGCTGAAAAGGGAAACTGGAGCTGAACCAGAAAAGCTCTAGCTAGGAGCTAGAAAGGGAAAAGCGCTGGTGTGAAAGCCGCATTAGTGGAGGAAAACAATTGTGACATCACTTACGCGAGGCTTTGTAGTCTTTCTAGTTACGTATTTTTCATAGTCTTATATTTCAACAGTTTTACGACAAACTGTGACTTTTTTGACATGGAAATTATTTTTTAAGATTGACAAACATCATATGTGTAATTCATGGCACAATTCAAACGGGATCGAAAGATAAGTTTTCTCTCTCCATTGACTTCAATACATTATTTTTCCGAAATAAGGTCCCATGGGGCGGAAGTAGAAGGGCGTGACTTCGCCACTCTATAAGAACGGACCCATATCGCCTTACTGCCAGCCCACGGAGCTGTAGTAATGGATATATTGCACATGTTTGCTGTAATTCATCATTTGTAAAATATTATACTACATGGGCTGTATGATTAAATCTTGTACCGTAAATGTTGTATTAAATAAAGTTAATATTACCGACGTAGATTAACGTCCCTGTAGCTTCTTATTGCACTAAGAAGCTTATTGCACTGTATATATATATATACATATATATATACATATATATATATATATGTATATATATGTATATGTATATTGAAGTAAAAAGATATGATTCTACACTGTATTGAAGTAAACATGTATTATTTTGAATTGTATTTTAGTGAACATGTATTGTTTGAACTGTTTTAAGTAATCACAACTGTTATAGGTAATCACAACGGTTTTGGGTAATCATATATATAGAAATGATATTCTTACTTTCAAACTCACTGACCCAGAGATTCTGTGTCACACACACACATTGGCCTTTTCACCCCTAAAAACAGATGTTGGTTTTAAGGTCATTAAAGACATCATTACACCGCTCCTTTTCACCCCTCCACAACAGATGTTGTTTTTAAAGTCGTTAAAGACCTCGTTAAATATGTGCAGAAAAGTTTAAATGTCTGAAAAGGGATACTTTATGTGAAAAACTCCCATGGGAAGGGAATGGAGTTAAGATCGAGGCAGAGATAAAGGTTGACTTTTGACCTTGTGAAACTTAGGAATTTGACGTGCTGGTCAGAACTATTGAACCCGACCAGAAGTGAATTCAGCCAGTAAAAACACTTGGGGGAGGTGAGCAGCTTAGACAGCTCCTCCTCTCAGACTCTCTCATTCGCTTTGGAATAAAAGGGGAGGGGAAAAGTCAACCCATCTCCGCCCCAAAATAAGGATATGAATACTGATGTTTTATGTATGTAAAAATGCTTTTTGGTTTGGTGAGTTGGTTGGTCCTGACATCTGTGTCCGCATCGCATCACAAACCTGAAGCCCGGAGTACTCTGTATAAGTACTCTGTATAACTTGTGTTTGGTTTCCTAACAGTAAACTCAGATAATTGTTATAACTTTTGATTCCGGTGTTTTCAATTCCTTTCTTATTTAATAGAGATTTCAGCCTCATCCAACGAACGGCGCGTAGCAGAGGGGGTGGCTATCAGCCACCACAATAAGTGTTCTGCTCCAACAAATGGTGACCCCGACGTGATGAGTGCTTATCTCTAGAAAGGGACACCGATAGCCAGGGGACGGAATCCAGTCCAGGGGGAGGACACAGAGATACTGGTGACAACTAAGACCATGGCAATATACAAAAGGTGAGCAGACACCTGTTTTGACTATCAAAAATCTGTGATTGATTATACTAAAAAATTTAGAGTTGTCAGCAGCGTTCTCAGTGTTCTTAGTCACGGTGGGAAATACAATACATATTCCAAGTTGGGGATATTGGGGAAGTGCTTAGATAAGGGAATGCTCTGGTTTTTGGACAAAATTAACATGGGATCACTCCCGTCACCGGACGTACTTCGTCTCACTGGAATAGTAACGGTCATAGTGAATATAAAATCGTCCCCATGTATCCGGCCAATGACGGGAGAGTTTTGAAAGAGACAAAACACTGTTCCATACATTTAAAAACACTTAAACAATTAAACAATGTTTACCCCAGGATTCAGGCATCTTCCCTGGCTTGTAAAGTGCAGTTATGCGCCTTGGAGGTATTGCACTATTTACAAAATGTATACCCAGGATTCTGGCCCCTTCCCTGGCTTGTAAAGTGCAGTTATGCGCCCTGGAGATATTGCACTATTTACAAAATGTAGCACTCTGTTTATTTCACACCTCCAGGAGAGACCAGGGGGAAATCACCTCTCTCTGCCCGCTCACAGAGCCCCCAAGGACGGACTAGAGACCTCTAGCAGCACTCCCTAACAGTGGGACTCTGTGTATTTCACACCTCCAGGAGAGACCAGGGGGAAATAACCTCTCTCTGCCCGCTCACAGAGCCCCCAAGGACGGACTAGAGACCTCTAGCAGCACTCCCTAACAGTGGGACTCTGTGTATTTCACACCTCCAGGAGAGACCAAGGGGAAATCACCTCTCTCTGCCCGCTCACAGAGCCCCCAAGGACGGACTAGAGACCTCCAGCAGCACTCCCTAACAGTGGGACTCTGTGTATTTCACACCTCCAGGAGAGACCAGGGGGAAATCACCTCTCTCTGCCCGCTCACAGAGCCCCCAAGGACGGACTAGAGACCTCCAGCAGCACTCCCTAACAGTGGGACTCTGTGTATTTCACACCTCCAGGAGAGACCAGGGGGAAATCACCTCTCTCTGCCCGCTCACAGAGCCCCCAAGGACGGACTAGAGACCTCCAGCAGCACTCCCTAACAGTGGGACTCTGTGTATTTCACACCTCCAGGAGAGGACCAGGGGGAAATCACCTCTCTCTGCCCGCTCACAGAGCCCCCAAGGACGGACTAGAGACCTCAAGCAGCACTCCCTAACAGTGGGACTCTGTGTATTTCACACCTCCAGGGCGGAGACCGGGAAAATCACCTCTCTATGCCCGCTTACAGAGCCCCCAAGGACGGACTAGAGACCTCTAGCAGCACTCCCTAACAGTGGGACTCTGTGTATTTCACACCTCCAGGAGAGACCAGGGGGAAATCACCTCTCTCTGCCCGCTCACAGAGCCCCCAAGGACGGACTAGAGACCTCCAGCAGCACTCCCTAACAGTGGGACTCTGTGTATTTCACACCTCCAGGAGAGACCAGGGGGAAATCACCTCTCTCTGCCCGCTCACAGAGCCCCCAAGGACGGACTAGAGACCTCTAGCAGCACTCCCTAACAGTGGGACTCTGTGTATTTCACACCTCCAGGAGAGACCAGGGGGAAATAACCTCTCTCTGCCCGCTCACAGAGCCCCCAAGGACGGACTAGAGACCTCCAGCAGCACTCCCTAACAGTGGGACTCTGTGTATTTCACACCTCCAGGAGAGACCAGGGGGAAATCACCTCTCTCTGCCCGCTCACAGAGCCCCCAAGGACGGACTAGAGACCTCCAGCAGCACTCCCTAACAGTGGGACTCTGTGTATTTCACACCTCCAGGAGAGACCAGGGGGAAATCACCTCTCTCTGCCCGCTCACAGAGCCCCCAAGGACGGACTAGAGACCTCCAGCAGCACTCCCTAACAGTGGGACTCTGTGTATTTCACACCTCCAGGAGAGACCAGGGGGAAATCACCTCTCTCTGCCCGCTCACAGAGCCCCCAAGGACGGACTAGAGACCTCAAGCAGCACTCCCTAACAGTGGGACTCTGTGTATTTCACACCTCCAGGGCGGAGACCGGGAAAATCACCTCTCTATGCCCGCTCACAGAGCCCCCAAGGACGGACTAGAGACCTCTAGCAGCACTCCCTAACAGTGGGACTCTGTGTATTTCACACCTCCAGGAGAGACCAGGGGGAAATCACCTCTCTCTGCCCGCTCACAGAGCCCCCAAGGACGGACTAGAGACCTCCAGCAGCACTCCCTAACAGTGGGACTCTGTGTATTTCACACCTCCAGGAGAGACCAGGGGGAAATCACCTCTCTCTGCCCGCACACAGAGCCCCCAAGGACGGACTAGAGACCTCCAGCAGCACTCCCTAACAGTGGGACTCTGTGTATTTCACACCTCCAGGGCGGAGACCGGGAAAATCACCTCTCTATGCCCGCTCACAGAGCCCCCAAGGACGGACTAGAGACCTCCAGCAGCACTCCCTAACAGTGGGACTCTGCACCTCCAGGAGAGACCAGGGGGAAATCACCCCACTTTGCCCGCTCACAGAGCCCCCAAGGACGGACTAGAGACCTCCAGCAGCACTCCCTAACAGTGGGACTCTGTTTATTTCACACCTCCAGGAGAGACCAGGGGGAAATCACCCCACTTTGCCCGCTCACAGAGCCCCCAAGGACGGCCTAGAGACCTCCAGCAGCACTCCCTAACAGTGGGACTCTGTTTATTTCACACCTCCAGGAGAGACCAGGGGGAAATCACCCCACTTTGCCCGCTCACAGAGCCCCAAGGACGGACTAATTACCTCCAGCATGGCCCCCTAACAGTGGGACTCTGCACCTCCAGGAGAGACCAGGGGGAAATCACCCCACTTTGCCCGCTCACAGAGCCCCCAAGGACGGACTAATTACCTCCAGCATGGCCCCCTAACAGTGGGACCTCCATAACCTTGCACACCCTGAGTCCCCGGGCCCCCACAGTTAAGCACTTCCCCACGGACTAAACACAGGTATTCACACCCACCAGAACCTCGTGCCCCTGGTGACCCTACAAGGGGGGTGGTTTTTATGGTGCTTCTATGTCCGCCCATCAGCATCCATATTCGTCCTTCTTCACGGCACCACCCCCCCTTCTGTGGAGGGTATTCTCGTGCCCCTGGTGACCCTAAAGGGGGTGGATTTTGTGGTGCTTCTATGTCCGCCCATCAGCATCCATATTCGTCCTTCTTCACGGCACCACCCCCCGTTTTGTGGAGGGTATTCTCGTGCCCCTGGTGACCCTAAAGGGGGTGGATTTTGTGGTGCTTCTATGTCCGCCCATCAGCATCCATATTCGTCCTTCTTCACGGCACCACCCCCCCTTCTGTGGAGGGTATTCTCGTGCCCCTGGTGACCCTAAAGGGGGTGGATTTTGTGGTGCTTCTATGTCCGCCCATCAGCATCCATATTCGTCCTTCTTCACGGCACCACCCCCCGTTCTGTGGAGGGTATTCTCGTGCCCCTGGTGACCCTAAAGGGGGTGGATTTTGTGGTGCTTCTATGTCCGCCCATCAGCATCCATATTCGTCCTTCTTCACGGCACCACCCCCCGTTCTGTGGAGGGTATTCTCGTGCCCCTGGTGACCCTAAAGGGGGTGGATTTTGTGGTGCTTTTATGTCCGCCCATCAGCATCCAAATTCGGCCTTCTTATTGGCACCACCACCCCCCTTCTGGGCTGGAGGTTCAAACACTTTAACTTTTGTTCACCCTCCTCTGGCTTACACCTCCTCCGCCAACACTTGAGCGCTCATCTCAGGGTTCAGCACCAAGGAGAGTGCCTCCCCGGTGCTGATGGAAAGTGGCACTTTATCTGCCCCTGGTAACCATCAAGGTTATTGTTTTTTTTTATTTTTTATTTTATTTGAACAAAAACCACAGTACACACAGCCTAAAACATCAACTATTTACACGTTGCAGTAACAAAAATCACAGTACACACAGACTAAAACATCAACTATTTACACGTACTACTGCTGCTATAACAGTACTACTAAATGTCTTAACCTACGTTGTGTAGCACCAGGCTGGGGGGTCTTGAGGCACAAAATAAGGCCCACTCTGAGTACTTGGTGAGTGGGTACATTCTTCCATGATTTGCAACAGCCGTTTTTTTTCTGAGTGCACCCAAAAACTGGGTATACATTTTGTAAATAGTGCAATACCTACTCACAGACCCCCAAAGTACGGACTAATGACTTCCAGCATGGCCCCCTAACAGTGGGACTCTGTTTATTTCACCCCTCCAGGAGAGAGTCCGGGAAAATCACCTCTCTTTGCCCGCTCACAGAGCCCCGAAGGACGGACTAGAGACCTCCAGCACCATCCCTAACAGTGGGACTATAATAATAATAATAATTATATACACGGTATACATATTCACAATGTTTAGCGGGATTCAGGGGACCAAATTAGGCGTCTAATTCGTACGGTGCACCAGGGCAAACAGGTTGAGTCCACGGCCCCTGCCCCATCATCAGGAGTGTCAACCAGCCCCGGTCCCGACTTCATTGGCCTCTTTCCCTCCCGCTTCTGCTTCCGCTGCTGCTGCCGCTCCAATGACCCATCAGGTGAAGACGAAGAAGCAGTACTGTTATAGCAGCCCTCTTCGGAGGTCTCCCCATCTGACAGCGGTAGACATCCTTCTGATGATGATGCAGCTGCTGCCGCATCTGATGACGCCCTGAACATGGAGCGGATTCTCAATGCCTCCTTTATTCCTGGCGCATTCGCGTAGAACCGGTCCGCCGTGGTTACGTCGTGACACATAAACCTGGCGAGAATCGACCGGCTTTCTGGATCTTGGTGATGCTTGATATTGTCAGCCAGGGCAGTGCGCAGGATAGTGAAGGTGACGGCTGTTTCTAGCCCAGCATCAGCCCATGCCCTCTTCAAGTGAGCGTTCAGGTTCTTGGAGGCCCGATTCCCCCTTGTGAAAAGGAAGAATTCATTCTGAGGACCCAGCAATGCCTCTTTAATCCCCATCCACCACATGACCCAGCTAAACTCCTCTACTGTAAGCGCCAGCTGTGCTTCGCCATATGTCTTGGCCGTCTTGTGATCCTGCACATGGATGATGTAGCCCTCAGCAGTTCCCCTTATGGCTGCCTCTAAGACCTCACTGTTTTTCATGTTTGCGTACACGCCCGTACGGTGGCCATACAGGAGGCTCCAATGGAGGGTGAGATAGCCATAGAGAAGCTTCTGGGTGGTTGAGGTCGGCGTGCCGGCCATCAGGTTGAGGAGCTCCGGGATGCGCTTCTCAGCGGCCGCCATGGCGGCGAGAAGCTCCGCCTGGCTCGGCAGACGATCCAGTTTGTTCCTCTTCACCTTAAACTGATGTAGAGTGACTGCCTTATTCAAGTGTTTCATGTTGGCTTTCACCTCTCTCATTATGTGGGTCATATCAGACTGGGTGAGCTTGCACCCCCGGGGCTTTGACTCAGACATGTACCCCATGAACTGGTGCACATTCTTCAGGAAGAACTCTGATGTTGTGACTGCCCGGCCCGGCTTTACAATATACTCGCTCCAGCCACGGATCATCTTCATGTTTCTTAGGAACAGCCAGTCTGACAGGCGGTTAACACCATGGGCCATGTATACTATGAAGTTCTTTATCCGGCTGATCTTCGACACAACATTGTCTTTCTGTTTTACTGTCGGAGCAACACCCAAACAATCATCCAAGTATGTCTGAAGGTACGCCTCCATGCTTCTAGGCAACGTGATTTCACGCATGGTATTCCCCCGTCCACACCCAGTGGACCAGTAATTTGAGGGAGAGGGCAAGTCATTAGCCAGCTTAGAGGCACGGGTCTTCCGGCATACAGGGGTCTCGCTACCGGAGGCTACTGCAAAACATGACAGTTTCCACCGGGGTCTTCACAGGGGTCTCGCTACCGGAGGCTACTGCAAACATGACAGTTTCCACCGGGGTCTTCACAGGGGTCTCGCTACCGGAGGCTACTGCAAACATGACAGTCTTCACCGGGCTTTTCACAGGGGTCTCGCTACCGGAGGCTACTGCAAACATGACAGTCTTCACCGGGCTCTTCCCAGGGGTCTCGCTACCGGAGGAAACTGGTAATATGACAGTCTTCACTGGGCTCTTCACAGGGTTCTTGACCGGTCTCTTTCCACCGGAGGCTACTGCAAGCATGACAGTCTTCACTTGGCTCTTCACAGGGTTCTTTACCGGTCTCTTCCCACCGGAGGCTACTGCAAGCATGACAGTCTTCACCGGGCTCCTCACAGGGGTCTCGCTACCGGAGGTTACTGGGGACTGCATGACAGTCTTCACCGGGCTCTTCACAGGGGTATTGCTGCCTGAGGCTACTGTGTTTATGCCGGAGGTACTTGGGATTGCCAGGCCCTTAAATCGTATACATTCGTCCTCTTCCTCAAGAACAGCAGCACTCTGCTTCCTGGGTTTTAGCTCCTTTTTCAGCCTGGAGCGCAGGGTCTTCACCTCATCATTGAGGGCATCCTTCTGAGCCCTCAATGCCACATTTTCCAGCATCACCTGCCTGCAGTCCTCGTTGTCACACTCGGTATGTGGGGAGAAGGGTGGAGGGTGCCCGGGGTATTCCTCCTCATTGTCTATATCCAATGATGTAGCCATTCCAATGATGGGGTTAGTCTCACGGAGGTCATGGAGCAACTGCAGTGCCACACTATGCTTCAGCCTTGCCATGACCTGCTGTGCCTCATGTCGGGACAACTCAGGGTGGTCATATTTTACATGACGGTCCAGTCTCTTCCCAGCGTACGAACACCCAGCGATGGGACAGGGTTTGGTCCGAACATTTATCCTTCCACTGGCTATTTTCAGGAGGATTCCCCTCTCCTCCAAGTTCCGCACTGCATGCTTGTGCTTAAGGTGTTTGTTCAATGCCAGATAGAAGAGTCTGCACACCGGGCATTCAGATGACATCCTTACTGAAACACACATAATGAATTTGATCAAAATTATGTTATAGTTCTCCGTTTATATGCGTTAGCGTGAGCGGTGGTTGCGACACTGGGTCCGATGCATCAATTCATGGTGCATGGACGAAGGGAAGTATTGGGTTACCACCGGGTCAGATGGTCCCACTTCCGCACCAACGCGGGGCTGGTGATGGCAACATTGGGTCCGATGCATCAATACATGGTGCCCCGACCATGAGAGGGTTTGGGGTACCCCGGAACCAGGCACCACCCCAGCAGGAAACGGGTTGTATGGTCAAAGGAGGAAAGAGTGATAGAACCGGGGTAAAGCAAAGAAAGTGTCCGACAATAGTGACTTGTGAGGCGGCCAGAGAGTCTGTCATATCTCGGTCCTATCCTCCAGGCAACGCTGTGGCCAAAACTGGGCTAAAAACTAAAAAAACTAAAAAATATTTCATCCAGGGAAATTTGGGTGAAAATGAAAAAAAAGTACCCGGAAATAGTGCTTCATTAGCCAGCAGCAGTCCCCTGTCGACTCATGTGACATTCCTCCAGGGTTACATAGAACCAGGGTGTGGGGTCCGAGCCATCTCCGAGACATCTCTAGTCCGTGTTGATAATGGGGGAAATGTACCCCAAAATAGTCCTTCATTAGCCAGCAGCAGTCCCCTGTCGACTCATGTGACATTCCTCCAGGGTTACATAGAACCAGGGTGTGGGCTCCGAGCCATCTCCGAGACATCTCTAGTCCGTGTTGATAATGGGGGAAATGTACCCCAAAATAGTCCTTCATTAGCCAGCAGCAGTCCCCTGTCGACTCATGTGACATTCCTCCAGGGTTACATAGAACCAGGGTGTGGGGTCCGAGCCATCTCCGAGACATCTCTAGTCCGTGTTGATAATGGGGGAAATGTACCCCAAAATAGTCCTTCATTAGCCAGCAGCAGTCCCCTGTCGACTCATGTGACATTCCTCCAGGGTTACATAGAACCAGGGTGTGGGGTCCGAGCCATCTCCGAGACATCTCTAGTCCGTGTTGATAATGGGGGAAATGTACCCCAAAATAGTCCTTCATTAGCCAGCAGCAGTCCCCTGTCGACTCATGTGACATTCCTCCAGGGTTACATAGAACCAGGGTGTGGGGTCCGAGCCATCTCCGAGACATCTCTAGTCCGTGTTGATAATGGGGGAAATGTACCCCAAAAAAGTGCATCATGACTCAGCAATCATCACACTCAACTTTGGTGAGAACCGGGCAAAGGGGTCAAAATCCGTCAATGTGGGGGGTGAAACGGCTGTACGCGAGCCCTGGGGGGGCACCCGGGACCGGGCAGTGCCCCCGGCAGAAGGAACCGGGTCAAACGGGCCAAAACAGGAAAAAAAAATAAAAATAAAAATAACCAGGCAAAAGGGGGGGAAATGGGAAAAAAGTGTCCGAAAATAGTGCCTCATGACCCCGCAGGAGTCCCCCGCGGACTCCCCTGACATTCCTCCATGGTCGAAATCATCCAACTCAACTTTGGTGAGAACCGGGAAAAGGGGTCAAAATGTAAAAATTGTACCCCAAAATAGTGCCTCATGACCCCGCAGGAGTCCCCCGCGGACTCCCCTGACATTCCTCCATGGTCGAAATCATCCAACTCAACTTTGGTGATAACCGGGCAAAGGGGTCAAAATGTAAAGATTATACACCAAAATAGTGCCTCAAAATCGGGTAGAGTCACCTGCAAAGTGCCCTCGCATTCCTCCATGGCTCAAAATGTCGAACTTAAACTATTTGGAGAACCAGGAAAATGTAAAAAATACGCCCCAAAATAGTGTCTCATAATCGGGTAGAGTCACCTGGAAAGTGCCCTCGCATTCCTCCATGTCAAACTTAAAGTATTGGGAGAACCAGGCTGGGGGGTCCTTGTGCCACAAAATTAGGCCCACTCAGAGTGCTTGGTGAGCGGATACATTCTTCCATGATTTGCAACAGCCGTTTTTTTTCTGAGTGCACCCAAAAACTGGGTTTCCGATTTCGTGCGGACGGTAGTTTGAAAAGTATGGATGAATCTTTTTGACAGAGAAGTGGAAATGAAGCCCAGGGACTTTTTCCCCTTCTCCGTTGCACCAACCATCGGAGAAGGGGAAAAATCGGCCCGAAGCGCCAAGAGTCTGGCCCCTTCTCCCGTGGGCACCCTGTCATTTTTTTGACAATTTTTCAAAACTTCATTTTTGATTATTTTAAGATATAATTAAGCGTTTTCTTCACTTTTCTTTGCTTTCCACAGGTGGGGGCGCCTGGCAGGCCGCCTATGAGCACCCAAATTCGGCCTGGGTCATCCAGGATTTGTGGGCTAAGCTCCATAAACTGACTAAATCACCCAGAGAGGTCACCTTTCTAGCCCAAATATATATAATACAAATACATTTAAATAGTAAAAGGTGCACTTGTGCTCTGCATTACCCGGAATTTTATTTTCATAGCCCCATGATAGTGATTACAAATCATTTTCATGGGAAAAAGTGTTAAAACGCCTGATTAAATTATATGCAGGACCCCAGTGAGCTCCAGACTATGTGCATTGTGTTGGGGAACCATATAAATGATAGAATAAATGCATTTAAATGCAAAAATAATGATTTTAAATCATTTTAGGGGGACAATTGTGGAGAGGAGCCTGAAAATGACTCTGCAGCAGGCCGCCTATGAGCACCCAAATTCGGCCTTCTTGACGCACCACCACCCCTTCTGTGGAGGGTATTCTCGTGCCCCTGGTGACTCTACAAGGGGGGTGGTTTTTATGGTGCTTCGATGTCCGCCCATCAGCATCCATATTCGGCCTTCTTGACGCACCACCACCCCTTCTGTGGAGGGTATTCTCGTGCCCCTGGTGACTCTACAAGGGGGGTGGTTTTTATGGTGCTTCGATGTCCGCCTATGAGCACCCAAATTCGGCCTTCTTGACGCACCACCACCCCTTCTGTGGAGGGTATTCTCGTGCCCCTGGTGACTCTACAAGGGGGGTGGTTTTTATGGTGCTTCGATGTCCGCCCATCAGCATCCATATTCGGCCTTCTTGACGCACCACCACCCCTTCTGTGGAGGGTATTCTCGTGCCCCTGGTGACTCTACAAGGGGGGTGGTTTTTATGGTGCTTCGATGTCCGCCCATCAGCATCCATATTCGGCCTTCTTGACGCACCACCACCCCTTCTGTGGAGGGTATTCTCGTGCCCCTGGTGACTCTACAAGGGGGGTGGTTTTTATGGTGCTTCGATGTCCGCCTATGAGCACCCAAATTCGGCCTGGATCATCCAGGATTTGTGGGCTAAGCTCCATAAACTGACTAAATCACCCAGAGAGGTCACCTTTCTAGCCCGCTCACAGAGCCCCCAAGGACGGACTAGAGACCTCCAGCAGCAGTCCCCAACAGTGGGACTTCCATAACCTTGCACTCACTTCACTTGTCTCACACACACCCAGGGGGGTGAAAGAGGACACATTGGAGCACACATTGACCCAGCAGTAAGTGCTTGAAACGTGGGTAAAGATGTGTCAAACAGTGGGGTAACATGTTTCAAATGACAGCACACTGCTGCTTGTTGGCAGGCTGACTCAGTTCACTTGTCTCACACACACCCAGGGGGAAGAAATATAAAGCCTGTTTGAAAGGCGGGGAAAAGTTGTTTAAAATAGGCTGATACCTCCAGGACGCATAACATGGGTAAAAAGTGTGTTAAAAGGTCGGGGAACATGTTTCAAATGACAGCACACTGCTGCTTGTTGGCAGGCTGACTCACTTCACTTGTCTCACACACACCCAGGGGGGTGAAAGAGCACACATTGACCCAGGAAAGAGTCTTCAAAACACAGGTAAAAGTGTGTTAAACAGTGGGGTAACATGTTTCAAATGATAGCACACTGCTGCTTGTTGGCAGGCTGACTCACTTCACTTGTCTCACACACACCCAGGGGGGGTGAAAGAGCACACATTGACCCAGGAAAGAGTCTTCAAAACACAGGTAAAAGTGTGTTAAACAGTGGGGTAACATGTTTCAAATGACAGCACACTGCTGCTTGTTGGCAGGCTGACTCACTTCACTTGTCTCACACACACCCAGGGGGAAGAAATATAACACTTGTACCCAGGAATAAGTGTTTGAAAGGCGGGGAAAAGTTGTTTGAAATAGTATAATATCTCCAGGGCGCATAACTGCACTTTACAAGCCAGAAATAATGTTTAAATGGTCGGGGAAAGTATTTTTAAATGTCTGGAAGAGAGTTTTAGACAGTCATTTTGCACGAAATCATTTAACATTGACGCTTTCCTGAAAATGCACAGAATATGTGCTTTTTCAGGAGACTGTCAATGTTAAATGATATCTCGCAAAATGACTGACTAAAACCCCGGAATAAGTGTTTGAAAGGCGGGGAAAAGTTGTTTAAAATAGGCTGATACCTCCAGGACGCATAACATGGGTAAAAAGTGTGTTAAAAGGTCGGGGAACATGTTTCAAATGACAGCACACTGCTGCTTGTTGGCAGGCTGACTCACTTCACTTGTCTCACACACACCCAGGGGGGAGAAAGAGGGCACATTGGAGCACACATTGACCCAGCAGTAAGTGCTTGAAACGTGGCTAAAGGTGTGTTAAACTGTGGGGGGTAACATGTTTCAAATGACAGCACACTGCTGCTTGTTGACAGGCTGACTCACTTCACTTGTCTCACACACACCCAGGGGGAAGAAATATAACACTTGTACCCAGGAATAAGTGTTTGAAAGGAGGGGAAAAGTTGTTTGAAATAGTATAATATCTCCAGGGCGCATAACTGCACTTTACAAGCCAGAAATAATGTTTAAATGGTCGGGGAAAGTATTTTTAAATGTCTGGAAGAGAGTTTTAGACAGTCATTTTGCACGAAATCATTTAACATTGACGCTTTCCTGAAAATGCACAGAATATGTGCTTTTTCAGGAGACTGTCAATGTTAAATGATTTCGTGCAAAATGACTGGCTAAAACCCCGGAATAAGTGTTTGAAAGGCGGGGAAAAGTTGTTTAAAATAGTCTGATACCTCCAGGGCGCATCACCAAAAATGTACAAGCCAGGGAAGATGCCTGAATCCCGGATACTTTAGGTCTGTCACTTAGGGTGACCGCACCACTCCGACGCTCCCGAGAGCGGACGTCCATTGTTTGTAAGGCACCTAAGAGGGAGAAGGGGAAAAATCGGCCCGAAGCGCCAAACACCTGGCCCCTTCTCCCGTTGGCACTCTGTCATTTTTTTGACAATTTTTCAAAACTTCATTTTTGATTATTTTAAGATATAATTAAGCGTTTTCTTCACTTTTTTTTGCTTTCCACAGGTGGGGGCGCCTGGCAGGCCGCCTATGAGCACCCAAATTCGGCCTGGGTCATCCAGGATTTGTGGTCTAAGCTCCATAAACTGACTAAATCACCCAGAGACGTCACCTTTCTAGCCCAAATATATATAATACAAATACATTTAAATAGTAAAAGGTGCACTTGTGCTCTGCATTACCCGGAATTTTATTTTCATAGCCCCATGATAGTGATTTAAAATCATTTTCATGGGAAAAAGTGTTAAAACGCCTGATTAAATTATATGCAGGACCCCAGTGAGCTCCAGACTATGTGCATTGTTTTGGGGAACCATATAAATGATAGAATAAATGCATTTAAATGCAAAAATAATGATTTTAAATCATTTTAGGGGGACAATTGTGGAGAGGAGCCTGAAAATGACTCTGCAGCAGGCCGCCTATGAGCACCCAAATTCGGCCTTCTTGACGCACCACCACCCCTTCTGTGGAGGGTATTCTCGTGCCCCTGGTGACTCTACAAGGGGGGTGGTTTTTATGGTGCTTCGATGTCCGCCTATGAGCACCCAAATTCGGCCTTCTTGACGCACCACCACCCCTTCTGTGGAGGGTATTCTCGTGCCCCTGGTGACTCTACAAGGGGGGTGGTTTTTATGGTGCTTCGATGTCCGCCCATCAGCATCCATATTCGGCCTTCTTGACGCACCACCACCCCTTCTGTGGAGGGTATTCTCGTGCCCCTGGTGACTCTACAAGGGGGGTGGTTTTTATGGTGCTTCGATGTCCGCCTATGAGCACCCAAATTCGGCCTTCTTGACGCACCACCACCCCTTCTGTGGAGGGTATTCTCGTGCCCCTGGTGACTCTACAAGGGGGGTGGTTTTTATGGTGCTTCGATGTCCGCCCATCAGCATCCATATTCGGCCTTCTTGACGCACCACTACCCCTTCTGTGGAGGGTATTCTCGTGCCCCTGGTGACTCTACAAGGGGGGTGGTTTTTATGGTGCTTCGATGTCCGCCCATCAGCATCCATATTCGGCCTTCTTGACGCACCACCACCCCTTCTGTGGAGGGTATTCTCGTGCCCCTGGTGACTCTACAAGGGGGGTGGTTTTTATGGTGCTTCGATGTCCGCCTATGAGCACCCAAATTCGGCCTGGATCATCCAGGATTTGTGGGCTAAGCTCCATAAACTGACTAAATCACCCAGAGAGGTTACCTTTCTAGCCCGCTCACAGAGCCCCCAAGGACGGACTAGAGACCTCCAGCAGCAGTCCCCAACAGTGGGACTTCCATAACCTTGCACTCACTTCACTTGTCTCACACACACCCAGGGGGGTGAAAGAGGACACATTGGAGCACACATTGACCCAGCAGTAAGTGCTTGAAACGTGGGTAAAGATGTGTCAAACAGTGGGGTAACATGTTTCAAATGACAGCACACTGCTGCTTGTTGGCAGGCTGACTCAGTTCACTTGTCTCACACACACCCAGGGGGGGAAAGATAACACTTGTACCCAGGAATAAGTGTTTGAAAGGCGGGGAAAAGTTGTTTGAAATAGTATAATATCTCCAGGGCGCATAACTGCACTTTACAAGCCAGAAATAATGTTTAAATGGTCTGGGAAAGTATTTTTAAATGTCTGGAAGAGAGTTTTAGACAGTCATTTTGCACGAAATCATTTAACATTGACGCTTTCCTGAAAATGCACAGAATATGTGCTTTTTCAGGAGACTGTCAATGTTAAATGATATCTCGCAAAATGACTGACTAAAACCCCGGAATAAGTGTTTGAAAGGCGGGGAAAAGTTGTTTAAAATAGGCTGATACCTCCAGGACGCATAACATGGGTAAAAAGTGTGTTAAAAGGTCGGGGAACATGTTTCAAATGACAGCACACTGCTGCTTGTTGGCAGGCTGACTCACTTCACTTGTCTCACACACACCCAGGGGGGTGAAAGAGGGCACATTGGAGCACACATTGACCCAGCAGTAAGTGCTTGAAATGTGGCTAAAGGTGTGTTAAACTGTGGGGGTAACATGTTTCAAATGACAGCACACTGCTGCTTGTTGACAGGCTGACTCACTTCACTTGTCTCACACACACCCAGGGGGGGAAATATAACACTTGTACCCAGGAATAAGTGTTTGAAAGGCGGGGAAAAGTTGTTTGAAATAGTATAATATCTCCAGGGCGCATAACTGCACTTTACAAGCCAGAAATAATGTTTAAATGGTCTGGGAAAGTATTTTTAAATGTCTGGAAGAGAGTTTTAGACAGTCATTTTGCACGAAATCATTTAACATTGACGCTTTCCTGAAAATGCACAGAATATGTGCTTTTTCAGGAGACTGTCAATGTTAAATGATATCTCGCAAAATGACTGACTAAAACCCCGGAATAAGTGTTTGAAAGGCGGGGAAAAGTTGTTTAAAATAGGCTGATACCTCCAGGACGCATAACATGGGTAAAAAGTGTGTTAAAAGGTCGGGGAACATGTTTCAAATGACAGCACACTGCTGCTTGTTGGCAGGCTGACTCACTTCACTTGTCTCACACACACCCAGGGGGGTGAAAGAGCACACATTGACCCAGGAAAGAGTCTTCAAAACACAGGTAAAAGTGTGTTAAACAGTGGGGTAACATGTTTCAAATGACAGCACACTGCTGCTTGTTGGCAGGCTGACTCACTTCACTTGTCTCACACACACCCAGGGGGGTGAAAGAGCACACATTGACCCAGGAAAGAGTCTTCAAAACACAGGTAAAAGTGTGTTAAACAGTGGGGTAACATGTTTCAAATGACAGCACACTGCTGCTTGTTTTAGACAGTCATTTTGCACGAAATCATTTAACATTGACGCTTTCCTGAAAATGCACAGAATATGTGCTTTTTCAGGAGACTGTCAATGTTAAATGATATCTCGCAAAATGACTGACCAAATTCGGCCTTCTTGACGCACCACCACCCCTTCTGTGGAGGGTATTCTCGTGCCCCTGGTGACTCTACAAGGGGGGTGGTTTTTATGGTGCTTCGATGTCTGCCCATCAGCATCCATATTCGGCCTTCTTGACGCACCACTACCCCTTCTGTGGAGGGTATTCTCGTGCCCCTGGTGACTCTACAAGGGGGGTGGTTTTTATGGTGCTTCGATGTCCGCCCATCAGCATCCATATTCGGCCTTCTTGACGCACCACCACCCCTTCTGTGGAGGGTATTCTCGTGCCCCTGGTGACTCTACAAGGGGGGTGGTTTTTATGGTGCTTTGATGTCCGCCTATGAGCACCCAAATTCGGCCTGGATCATCCAGGATTTGTGGGCTAAGCTCCATAAACTGACTAAATCACCCAGAGAGGTTACCTTTCTAGCCCGCTCACAGAGCCCCCAAGGACGGACTAGAGACCTCCAGCAGCAGTCCCCAACAGTGGGACTTCCATAACCTTGCACTCACTTCACTTGTCTCACACACACCCAGGGGGGTGAAAGAGGACACATTGGAGCACACATTGACCCAGCAGTAAGTGCTTGAAACGTGGGTAAAGATGTGTCAAACAGTGGGGTAACATGTTTCAAATGACAGCACACTGCTGCTTGTTGGCAGGCTGACTCAGTTCACTTGTCTCACACACACCCAGGGGGGGAAAGATAACACTTGTACCCAGGAATAAGTGTTTGAAAGGCGGGGAAAAGTTGTTTGAAATAGTATAATATCTCCAGGGCGCATAACTGCACTTTACAAGCCAGAAATAATGTTTAAATGGTCTGGGAAAGTATTTTTAAATGTCTGGAAGAGAGTTTTAGACAGTCATTTTGCACGAAATCATTTAACATTGACGCTTTCCTGAAAATGCACAGAATATGTGCTTTTTCAGGAGACTGTCAATGTTAAATGATATCTCGCAAAATGACTGACTAAAACCCCGGAATAAGTGTTTGAAAGGCGGGGAAAAGTTGTTTAAAATAGGCTGATACCTCCAGGACACATAACATGGGTAAAAAGTGTGTTAAAAGGTCGGGGAACATGTTTCAAATGACAGCACACTGCTGCTTGTTGGCAGGCTGACTCACTTCACTTGTCTCACACACACCCAGGGGGGTGAAAGAGCACACATTGACCCAGGAAAGAGTCTTCAAAACACAGGTAAAAGTGTGTTAAACAGTGGGGGTAACATGTTTCAAATGACAGCACACTGCTGCTTGTTGGCAGGCTGACTCACTTCACTTGTCTCACACACACCCAGGGGGAAGAAATATAACACTTGTACCCAGGAATAAGTGTTTGAAAGGCGGGGAAAAGTTGTTTGAAATAGTATAATATCTCCAGGGCGCATAACTGCACTTTACAAGCCAGAAATAATGTTTAAATGGTCGGGGAAAGTATTTTTAAATGTCTGGAAGAGAGTTTTAGACAGTCATTTTGCACGAAATCATTTAACATTGACGCTTTCCTGAAAATGCACAGAATATGTGCTTTTTCAGGAGACTGTCAATGTTAAATGATATCTCGCAAAATGACTGACTAAAACCCCGGAATAAGTGTTTGAAAGGCGGGGAAAAGTTGTTTAAAATAGGCTGATACCTCCAGGACGCATAACATGGGTAAAAAGTGTGTTAAAAGGTCGGGGAACATGTTTCAAATGACAGCACACTGCTGCTTGTTGGCAGGCTGACTCACTTCACTTGTCTCACACACACCCAGGGGGGAGAAAGAGGACACATTGGAGCACACATTGACCCAGCAGTAAGTGCTTGAAACGTGGGTAAAGATGTGTCAAACAGTGGGGTAACATGTTTCAAATGACAGCACACTGCTGCTTGTTGGCAGGCTGACTCAGTTCACTTGTCTCACACACACCCAGGGGGGGAAAGATAACACTTGTACCCAGGAATAAGTGTTTGAAAGGCGGGGAAAAGTTGTTTGAAATAGTATAATATCTCCAGGGCGCATAACTGCACTTTACAAGCCAGAAATAATGTTTAAATGGTCGGGGAAAGTATTTTTAAATGTCTGGAAGAGAGTTTTAGACAGTCATTTTGCACGAAATCATTTAACATTGACGCTTTCCTGAAAATGCACAGAATATGTGCTTTTTCAGGAGACTGTCAATGTTAAATGATATCTCGCAAATGACTGACTAAAACCCCGGAATAAGTGTTTGAAAGGCGGGGAAAAGTTGTTTAAAATAGGCTGATACCTCCAGGACGCATAACATGGGTAAAAAGTGTGTTAAAAGGTCGGGGAACATGTTTCAAATGACAGCACACTGCTGCTTGTTGGCAGGCTGACTCACTTCACTTGTCTCACACACACCCAGGGGGGTGAAAGAGCACACATTGACCCAGGAAAGAGTCTTCAAAACACAGGTAAAAGTGTGTTAAACAGTGGGGTAACATGTTTCAAATGATAGCACACTGCTGCTTGTTGGCAGGCTGACTCACTTCACTTGTCTCACACACACCCAGGGGGGTGAAAGAGCACACATTGACCCAGGAAAGAGTCTTCAAAACACAGGTAAAAGTGTGTTAAACAGTGGGGGTAACATGTTTCAAATGACAGCACACTGCTGCTTGTTGGCAGGCTGACTCACTTCACTTGTCTCACACACACCCAGGGGGAAGAAATATAACACTTGTACCCAGGAATAAGTGTTTGAAAGGCGGGGAAAAGTTGTTTGAAATAGTATAATATCTCCAGGGCGCATAACTGCACTTTACAAGCCAGAAATAATGTTTAAATGGTCTGGGAAAGTATTTTTAAATGTCTGGAAGAGAGTTTTAGACAGTCATTTTGCACGAAATCATTTAACATTGACGCTTTCCTGAAAATGCACAGAATATGTGCTTTTTCAGGAGACTGTCAATGTTAAATGATATCTCGCAAAATGACTGACTAAAAACCCCGGAATAAGTGTTTGAAAGGCGGGGAAAAGTTGTTTAAAATAGGCTGATACCTCCAGGACGCATAACATGGGTAAAAAGTGTGTTAAAAGGTCGGGGAACATGTTTCAAATGACAGCACACTGCTGCTTGTTGGCAGGCTGACTCACTTCACTTGTCTCACACACACCCAGGGGGGAGAAAGAGGGCACATTGGAGCACACATTGACCCAGCAGTAAGTGCTTGAAACGTGGCTAAAGGTGTGTTAAACTGTGGGGGTAACATGTTTCAAATGACAGCACACTGCTGCTTGTTGACAGGCTGACTCACTTCACTTGTCTCACACACACCCAGGGGGAAGAAATATAACACTTGTACCCAGGAATAAGTGTTTGAAAGGAGGGGAAAAGTTGTTTGAAATAGTATAATATCTCCAGGGCGCATAACTGCACTTTACAAGCCAGAAATAATGTTTAAATGGTCGGGGAAAGTATTTTTAAATGTCTGGAAGAGAGTTTTAGACAGTCATTTTGCACGAAATCATTTAACATTGACGCTTTCCTGAAAATGCACAGAATATGTGCTTTTTCAGGAGACTGTCAATGTTAAATGATTTCGTGCAAAATGACTGGCTAAAACCCCGGAATAAGTGTTTGAAAGGCGGGGAAAAGTTGTTTAAAATAGTCTGATACCTCCAGGGCGCATCACCAAAAATGTACAAGCCAGGGAAGATGCCTGAATCCCGGATACTTTAGGTCTGTCACTTAGGGTGACCGCACCACTCCGACGCTCCCGAGAGCGGACGTCCATTGTTTGTAAGGCACCTAAGAGGGAGAAGGGGAAAAATCGGCCCGAAGCGCCAAACACCTGGCCCCTTCTCCCGTTGGCACTCTGTCATTTTTTTGACAATTTTTCAAAACTTCATTTTTGATTATTTTAAGATATAATTAAGCGTTTTCTTCACTTTTTTTTGCTTTCCACGGGTGGGGGCGCCTGGCAGGCCGCCTATGAGCACCCACATTTGGCCTGGATCATCCAGGATTTGTGGGCTAAGCTCCATAAACTGACTAAATCACCCAGAGAGGTCACCTTTCTAGCCCAAATATATATAATACAAATACATTTAAATAGTAAAAGGTGCACTTGTGCTCTGCATTACCCGGAATTTTATTTTCATAGCCCCATGATAGTGATTAAAAATCATTTTCATGGGAAAAAGTGTTAAAACGCCTGATTAAATTATATGCAGGACCCCAGTGAGCTCCAGACTATGTGCATTGTGTTGGGGAACCATATAAATGATAGAATAAATGCATTTAAATGCAAAAATAATGATTTAAAATCATTTTAGGGGGACAATTGTGGAGAGGAGCCTGAAAATGACTCTGCAGCACCCCGGATAACTACCACTTCATCTGGTTTAAATGTGGTGGTGATAGTGGCATTAACTAGTACCCAGTACTGGGAGAGAACCAGGCTACAGCACATGTCTTTTCAACCCAGGAAAGAGTGCTTGAAACGTGGGTAAAGGTGTGTCAAACAGTGGGGTAACATGTTTCAAATGACAGCACACTGCTGCTTGTTGGCAGGCTGACTCAGTTCACTTGTCTCACACACACCCAGGGGGGGCGAAAGAGGACACATTGACCCAGCAGTAGGTGCTCAAAACGTGGGTAAAGGTGTGTCAAACAGTGGGGTAACATGTTTCAAATGACAGCACGGTGCTGCTTGTTGGCAGGCTGACTCACTTCCCTTGTCTCACACACACCCAGGGGGAAGAAAGAGCACACATTGACCCAGCAGTAAGTCCTCAAAACGTGGGTAAAGGTGTGTCAAACAGTGGGGTAACATGTTTCAAATGACAGCACGGTGCTGCTTGTTGGCAGGCTGACTCAGTTCACTTGTCTCACACACACCCAGGGGGGGAAAGATAACACTTGTACCCAGGAATAAGTGTTTGAAAGGCGGGGAAAAGTTGTTTGAAATAGTATAATACCTCCAGGGCGCATAACTGCACTTTACAAGCCAGAAATAATGTTTAAATGGTCGGGGAAAGTATTTTTAAATGTCTGGAAGAGAGTTTTAGCCAGTCATTTTGCACGAAATCATTTAACATTGACGCTCTCCTGAAAATGCACAGAATATGTGCATCACCAAAAATGTACAAGCCAGGGAAGATGCCTGAATCCCGGATACTTTAGGTCTGTCACTTAGGGTGACCGCACCACTCCGACGCTCCCGAGAGCGGACGTCCATTGTTTGTAAGGCACCTAAGAGGGAGAAGGGTATTCAGTCCTGGACCTAGAGCAAAAAATAGTGTTTGAGAGAGGCGGGTAGGTCAGTCCCGGCCCTTCACTCACTAAGTACGAACGCTGCAACGCTGTAAAAGATGTATGGGTTAAATTCCCCGTAAGTCAAAATAACATTGATTAATACGGTTTGCTTGCAGTGCTTCTATTAAAGGCTGCAAAGGTGTAAAAAACAGATGGGTTAAATTCCCCGCAGATCATGATAAGATTGATTAATGCGGTTACCTTTCGTGGTGCTTTAAATGTATAAAATTACTGTAATTGTTATATGGTGGGTGATACAAGAGGAGAGAGACGCGACCTCCAACTAATTATTTGGAACGAACGAATCTCATCATAACTCTTGTTGTGGGGTTAATCAGGCTCATTAAACGTGACGATAAAGAGATTTTGTTGACTGAGTTTTGACTCCTGGCCTGAAGCCGCTATCGCCGTGAGGGGTTTGTAGAAGCTTGCTTCAGGAAGTCACGCTATCTGTTGAAATATACATCGCACAATAAAAATGTGCCTGACTGTACGTATGAATATATGTAAAACTGCAATTTTTTAAGTCAAATCTGTGTAAAATCCAGTAAAAAGAACTGTGGAGATACATATGTTGCAGACATAGAGACAGAGGCACTTCATTCGTGGTCAGCTGCTGCCCTCTGGTGGCGAACAGGGAGTGCTACAATATTCTGAAATATTACGTATTGAACATTTAGAATTAAAGCAATAATTGCCCAGTATATTAAATAAATACAAACGAACACGTATCAACATAAGTCAGATAATATAAACGAGGTCAATTATGGAAGAAGGCTGACATTTAATGCCTGATATATAAGTAATAATAATATATGATATATAGCTGATATTAAATAACTGATGTATAAGGCTCGATATTTCTGAAAATAAGAACACCGTTAACGGCGTTCTATTTCAGAAAAAGGGGGAAAAGGATAGGATATACATCAGACAATATGTATGTGAGATTATTAAGTTTTTAGGAGAAATGTATCAATTTAAAATACTAGCTTTGGCGATTTTTTGTTTTGTTTTGTTTTGTTTGTTGCTTTTAAGAGAAATTGATACATTTGAAATAATCTAGCTTTGGTTATTTTTTGTTTTGTTAGTTTGTTCCTTTTTTGTTTTATTTTTGTTCTATTTTTTTTATTTTTTTTTTATTTATTTTTTTTTATTTTATTTTTTGTTTATTATTTTCTGCATAGTCTCTTGTCCACACTCCAGTCTAGTTGGTGCCGCCAATAAACACTAAAGAAGTAGAAGAGATGAGTTCAAAACCATATTTCCAGCAACTTAAGGGCTTGGTATGAGACTTCTCCACACAGGTTGCTGACGCCAAAGGGGGACCCGAGAAACACAAGGCCAACACAGCAGATTACGTCTGGTTGAAGGGGACCTCCCATGCCGTCCGCCTAGATCAGGGGTGTCAAACTCAATTTCATCGCGGGCCACATCAGCATTATGGTTGCCCTCAAAGGGCCGGTTGTAATTTTAACACTATATAAATATACTAGGGCTGTCAGTCGATTAAAATATTTAATCGCGATTAATCGCAAATTAATCGCACATTTTTTATCTGTTCTAAATGTACCTTAGAGGGATATCTTTCAAGTTTTTAATACTCTTATCAACATATGAGTGGACAAATATGCTTTATATGTTTGTTTATTATCATTTGAACAATGACAAATATTCTCATGAATATTAAACACAACAACCTGAACATTACAAATATTCGCCTCAATTCAACCTGGAACCTCTCTCATACAATAATACTGTGTGTGTGTGTGTGTGTGTGTGTGTGTGTGTGTGTGTGTGTGTGTGTGTGTGTGTGTGTGTGTGTGTGTGTGTGTGTAGACACTGTGATGGATCGTTGAGCTATGTGCAGCTCAAGGCATATATGCTCGAATGGGAGCTGCCTGGACGCTGCAATAATGTTGCGCTGACTTTTCGTACAATGTCCCACTGTCTGGCTACCTGCATAAAGTCAAGTGCTCGGCGCAGTTGTCGGCGAAATGTCATTGAAACAGCTCCTTATATCCGTTAGCGCAGCTAGCTAGCACCAGATGCTAACAACAACACGTAGGTGTGCCTCGCTCGCGCGAGTCGCGCCACACATACACACTCCCTCCCGGTCCTCCCGATGGCCAGTCCGGGCCTGCCAGTGAGCGTGGAAGTGTGGTCTGCCACAAGCGGGCGGCAGGAGCGGGGCTGTCAGCATCAGCTTGTAGATGGTATTTTACACTCGATGCGCTCTGAAACTACGGCGGCCGAGGACAAAAAATACACATGCGTTAATCGCGTTAAAATAATTAGTGGCGTTAATTTTTTTTTTGCGTTAACGCGTTATTAACGCGTTAACTTGACAGCCCTAAAATATACATATATAAATATCAAAATAATGTTTTATACTGTATAACAATATTGCCTCTGCATTGGAGTATTATTGGTTTTGGCAATAACTACGTCTGAAAGCACATGGTTGTGCATTAATGTATTGTGCACGTAGACACAAAAATACTGTATGTGGGCTCAGACTAACATTTCACTCTCTTACTGTTACATAAATCCCATGAATTTATGAAATTTAGTTAGCCTCATCATATCTTATCAAAAAGAGATACAATGTTTGTGAAATCTATTTTTTGTGAATAATAAAGTATTTTTCTTTTGTATATCAAGCATTATTTAAGTAGGCTATATTTCATTTGAATTCAGCAATAATATTTTAATAGTCTGAAAGCCAAGACTTTGAGAACCCCCTGTCCCAGATCCTGCTGTGTTACTATCACCTGTCACTCACTATTTCAGTAAGCAGTGAGTGGGGGGGGGGGCGGCGGCGTGATGAGGAGGAACAGAGTGAGAGGGGACAGGGATCGCGGAAGTTTTCCTCCTTCCTTTACAAACTTTACACAAGTATTTATAAGTATTTATCGTCTGAATATAGCAAAAAGACGTTCATACTCTGCAAGCCAAGACCTCATATATTTTAATCAACCAGAAACCGGAAATAACCGTAACGCGAGTTTTTCTAAAACATAATAAATCCATGTGTGTCTCTGAGCCGCAGCAACACCGACTGATTCTTAAAGAGCGGGTCATTCTGTCTGTTTGTTCTGGGACTGGAGTTGCTTGTCTTGGTTGCTGAAGCAGACTTTGCTCCGTGTTTGGTGTCTCTGTGCCGCTGTAAATTATGTTCCTTCAACTCTGTGTCACTCACAGTCACACACTGGTCACTCACCGCCTCAGAGTGCCGCTGCTGATAGGAAGTCGCTTCAGTGCGCACGTCACAAAACGAAATGCATTTTGGGACATGCAGTTTATGGGCAACGTGCTTAAACGGCATGTAACCGTATAATAAACTGTTTATATTCTTTGCGAGCATAAAATGACGTGGCGGGCCACATTTGGCCCGCGGGCCTTGAGTTTGACACGTCTGGCCTAGATGGAAAGGGAGACAACTGGTACCACTGGAGCCAGTGTGCGGTCGGGAAAAACAGCTGCGAGGACCCTAGACAACATCAGGACAGATTTGGCCCTCGTCGCGAGGACCCTAGACGACATCAGGACAGATCTGGCTCTCGTCAAGGCAGTCGACCCAGGAGGCGCCATCAGCGGGCCGGAGGAGGAGGATCGGGACATCTCTCCAGCATCGACCCGGAGGCCGCCATCAGCGGGCCGGGGGAGGACAATCAGGCCACATCTCTCTAGCAGGCACCCCAGAAGCCGCCGTCAGCGGGCTGGGGGCACGAAGACATGGCAAACCAAGACGGCACAGGGAACTCCATTTCCCGCTGAAACAGGTTGATATAGCCGGTGTGGAACTTTGTCTGAAGAATCCATTTTTTGGAGGAACTTTCAACTTTATTTTTATATCCCATAATTTAAGGGATTTGTATTTTTTATTCTACAGAACTATGTGTTACCAAAAGAGGGAAACGTTTAATAATGTCTTTTCTAATTTCTGTGGCTACTTTTATTGCCATTTTAGTGACATGTGGTTGTTGTTGTGTGCCTTGTATCCGCTCATTGTGTGTTAGACTCATCAGTTCCACCATTGAGGGAAGGGTAAGATGACTCAGCTGACAAGGACTTTGCTTTTTAGACATATTTTATTCTCCCTCCACTGTCATAAGAAGTTGTTGTTGTGGACTGTTCCTAAAGGTTTAAAGTGCTCTATATCCCAGCTTCTGATGGGTTTATATAAATGTTGGGACAGACACAGTAAGAAAAAATTGACAGTGGTAATGTTTCTAATGCTATATGTTGATCTCGTGAGGTGAGATCAAAAGAGGGATTGAAGTAAAAAGATATGATTCTACACTGTATTGAAGTAAACATGTATTATTTTGAATTGTATTTTAGTGAACATGTATTGTTTGAACTGTTTTAAGTAATCACAACTGTTATAGGTAATCACAACGGTTTTGGGTAATCATATATATAGAAATGATATTCTTACTTTCAAACTCACTGACCCAGAGATTCTGTGTCACACACACACATTGGCCTTTTCACCCCTAAAAACAGATGTTGGTTTTAAGGTCATTAAAGACATCATTACACCGCTCCTTTTCACCCCTCCACAACAGATGTTGTTTTTAAAGTCGTTAAAGACCTCGTTAAATATGTGCAGAAAAGTTTAAATGTCTGAAAAGGGATACTTTATGTGAAAAACTCCCATGGGAAGGGAATGGAGTTAAGATCGAGGCAGAGATAAAGGTTGACTTTTGACCTTGTGAAACTTAGGAATTTGACGTGCTGGTCAGAACTATTGAACCCGACCAGAAGTGAATTCAGCCAGTAAAAATACTTGGGGGAGGTGAGCAGCTTAGACAGCTCCTCCTCTCAGACTCTCTCATTCGCTTTGGAATAAAAGGGGAGGGGAAAAGTCAACCCATCTCCGCCCCAAAATAAGGATATGAATACTGATGTTTTATGCATGTAAAAATGCTTTTTGGTTTGGTGAGTTGGTTGGTCCTGACATCTGTGTCCGCATCGCATCACAAACCTGAAGCCCGGAGTACTCTGTATAACTTGTATATGTGTTTGGTTTCCTACCAGTAAACTCAGATAATTGTTATAACTTTTGATTCCGGTGTTTTCAATTCCTTTCTTATTTAATAGAGATTTCAGCCTCATCCAACGAACGGCGCGTAGCAGAGGGGGTGGCTATCAGCCACCACAATAAGTGTTCTGCTCCAACAATATATATGTATATGTATATATATATATACATACATATGCATATATATATATATATATATATATATATACAGTGCAATAATTCTTTCATGCTAAATGAAGCTCTGTTGCTTGGATATCACTAGATCCTGTTACAGCGTAATATAAAAGTACATAACGATTGATGTGTAAATTAGCATAATTACTAGCTAACCGCTAGCTGCTAACTGCCGCCTCGTTAATATCAAATCTATCATAATAACAAACCATTACCATGCTGTCATGAACGTGCGGTGCTGTTACGTGTACGCAAATTGACGTGCTTGATGTGAACGAGCATTTTGGGGGGCATGGTTAAAGTTGCGCATGCGCTATGAGCGCACATACGGGTACTTCTCAGGCATGCCGGGTAATCTGTGACGTTTCGCTCTCTCAAAAGTTGGACCATTTTATCATCATGCGCGAATGAGCAACTCTCATAGGAATGAATGAGGCCCCGCCTCCCACGCTGTATCCAGTTCTTATTATACATCCATGGTAACAAAGCTTCCCAAAACCTTTCAGGATTCATGCCGGATATGTACAGCGTAGGGCACTGAAGAACGATGCTGTTCCTACTTTGTTTGGACCACCGGGAGTTCGGGTACACAACCTGTAAGTATTCATTGTTGTTTGTGTATTTATGATGTTTAAAACAAACAAGGTATCTATCACGACTGTTTAAATGAGTAAACGTTTTTCTACGTTGAAATGCTCTCTGCAGACCTATGCTCACAGCGTTATAAACCTTTTCTTACTCAATATCAAGCCACACTTATTGTTTTTACTTCGGCTGTGAGTGTTTGAGTGTGTTCAGGATGAGTTTGGCTTGTTCTAGCTGTATCGCCAAGCCTGTCTGCTCCTCCAGCAGTGTGTGTGTGTGTGTGTGTGTGCGAGCAATTTTAACTGGGCTAACTAAGTTGCTAGCGTTTCCATATATCAACTCCAATGTTAGCAGATGGCCTTACATGTATCTCATAGCTGGAGAATGTCTGCAATCACACACAAAATACTCATAGACAGTATACTCCGGGTGATTTACCGTACGGTCAGTACATTATAGTTGGCGTTCCTGGCGTGTATGCTACCGAGCTACCGTTCATAGCGTGTATGCTACATAGCTAAACAAGAAGGCTAGCTAGAGCTAGACATGCTAGGGAAAACATTGTTTTCATGCCAGCTACAATGAATGACCGAACGTAGCAGACTACCCGTATAAGATTGCAATTGTAAACATGTTCTTTCTAGCCTAGACTAGCTGTTGTTCATAGTAGATTGGCATATTACACTGAACAACTAGCAAACGTAGGTTAGCATATTAGCTGGCAAGCTAACTGTGTTGATTAGATAGATAGATTAGATAGATACACACTCCTACCACAACTACTACTAACGAATCTAAAACAACTAAGTTTCTCTAATATTTTGTGATTTGCATTTGATTTCGTCCAGCCAGATCAGGAAACCCCTGGCGTATCTGGCGGACAACACACACACGGGATGACCCACTCTGATGCCTCGTCCTAAAAAGCCCCGGCAGCCGCTTACAAAGCTGCGATAGGCAAGATGCCGAAAACGCCTATAAGGGGAGGAATGGATGATATACAGTGTGTATATATATATATATATATTTACACACGTTCATTTTGTACATTTCTAAAAATAAAGTTTAATGGAAATACTTAGTAGGCCTATCCTTTCTTCCCTGAATTATTTGCTCCTATAACATATCATTCATATATAGCAAACCATGATTTGATTTCTCATCAAACAGTAGTAGTTTATTACAGGTAAAAATAACTTACTCTTCTATAACAACAGTTGTAGGTACAGTTCGTTTAGTTAGCGTATAAAATATACGTCTGTACTGACTCCATTGTACTGATGTTCCGCTCAGAGCGAGCCGAAAAAAGCACTGTTAGACATGGGCGGAGCCTCTCTGGTGGTTGACTAATCAGAACAGAGTGGCCGAGCTGACCAATCGGAGCACATTGGGCTCACAGGGAGGGGGGGGGCAAGAGCTCCAACAAGCCGTTTAGGACAGAGAGTGAATACCGGTGAATACACATACTTTACAGAGATGCTGTATGCGAAACCAATGTGAGTTTGGAAAATTGCACAGTATAAATCTATTTTAGTATACCTCAACAATGTAATTATGATCAGTGGAAATGGCCATGACATGGGCCCTTTAAGATAAAAACAAGCATTCTTGTACTCGGGAGGGGACATTGACAGAGGATTACTGGAAAAGTACACAGTAAGTACTTCATAGTACTTGTGGGGGTAGTTTCAGTAGTACTGAGTCCAACAGGATCAATCTCACGAAGAACTAATGGCAACAAAAGATAATTCCCTCATCAAACTTAGCAGAAGTGGCTTGATTTTGTTCTCAGCAGGTGACTTTGACAGAGTATTTCTCAAAAAGTACACAGTAAAATTACTTCAATGTATTGTTAGTAGTGACTAATACAAAGTCAAACAGTATCAATTTCATTAAGAACTAATGGTAAAATTGTCTTTTTATCACTCATCAAAGATAGCAGATAAACATGCATAGCCTACTATGGAGGGGACTCTGACAGAGGATTACTCACAAAGTACACAGTAAAAGTAGCCTACTTCATTTCATTTCTGGTAGCAGTCAATTAGTACCGAGTCCAACAGTGTCAGTTTTATTAAGACCTTGTGGACAAAAATATTTGTATCACACTTTGAATATAGCAGGGGAAAAAATGAAGAGCAGCTGATATGAAAAAACAAACTCGAGAGACGGCTGAGGTGACCAGGTGCCAGAAAGCCACAAGTGGGACAGAGCTCTGTCCCACTTGTGGCACAAACATACTCTAGAGTTTTTTACCACAAGTTCTAAATACAACTGACAACGGACTTGGTACTAGTTTAACTGCTACCAGAAATGAAATGAAGTACTTTTACTGTGTACTTTGTGAGTAATCCTCTGTCAGAGTCCCCTCCATAGTAGCCTACATAATGCATGTTTATCATGCTATCTTTGATGAGTGATAAAAAGACAATTTTACCATTAGTTCTTAATGAAATTGATACGGTTTGACTTTGTATTAGTTAGCCTACTACTAACAATACATTGAAGTAATTTTACTCTGTACGTTTTGAGAAATCCTCTGTGAAAGTCCCCTGCTGAGAACAAAATCAAGCCACTTCTGCTCTAGAGTATGTTGCGCAACTTACATGATGCCGTTTAAAACCATAGACTGTATATATAATGTTTAAAACATATAATAATAAAGGGCGGTGCCGGCCGTCAGCGAATCGAGCCGGCCTTTCTCCGCATCTTATTCATGTCATAAATCTGATTTTAGAAAAGCGTTTTAGCTAATCAAAATGAAATATGCGGGACATCGTCTCAATTTGCGGGACGCACCAAAAGTCGTGAAAATGCTGTGCAATACCGCACAAAGCGGGACATCTGGTCACCCAGACGGCTGAGTTGACCGCAGTGCAGAATCGCTGTATAGTTGAAGTCTCCTAACAATGTTGTCCATTTTAGACATAGGTCTATTATATTTACAGCCCTTAATAACATTCATTTTCTGGGCTCAATGTGTGTCTTGGCTGTTTTCGTTGGGAAAACAAATGGACCATAGATACACGGATTGACCGTCCTCATCTGCGCTCTTATTTTGTAAGGTAACTTCCGGTAGCAGAATATGAAAAAATTGTAGTTTTTTTGTTTCTGTTTTTTAGTGATTTTATTTTTTGTTTTGAGAAGTAGAAAATGAAAATCATCCCGTTTTTTAAGTTTAGTAAATCCCTTTTTGACCATGATAAAGAAAAACGCCTTGTATTTCAATTTTGGTTTTTCAATTTAGAAACGAAAATCAAATATCCAGTCGTTTTTAGTTTTTGAATATCCATTTGTGAAAAGAAAATCCAATGACCAAAACATACACTGACCCAAAACATACACTGACCTGAATTCATTTAAAAAAACATGTGGAAAGGATGCCGAAATAACAACATAATGATATTGATTTGAGTTAATGCTTTGTCAGGTCTGTCTGCAACACAACAAGCAAAACACTTTAAAATGTTAGTTTTCTGAATGGAGATCTGTTTGATTAAAGCTAGGCTAGGCTAACGTTGTAGCTGCTGTGTCTACACTCAAAATAACTCCATCCTGTTGAATTATGAAATGTAATATATGAATTCTGTTTATTTAGTACTCTTATACTAATCACTTCCTGTATTCCCGTGATAAAAGGGACATGCGCAATAAAACGTGTCACTTCCGTTTGAAGCACAGCTGATGGTGTACGTGTGTATTTATTCCTCTGTCACGTTAAACTATGTTCACGGTATTCCTGCCCTAAGATCATGGCATCGCTAACAGGTTATGGGCCCAGGAGGGACCATGGAAGCCGGTGGAACCGTTTGTGTTTCGACGGAGATGAGAAGAACTACGAGTTATGGGAGACAAAGTTTTTGGGTCACCTGCGACTGCTAGGATTGAAGGCTGCCATCCTAGAGGAGCCAGGTGTAGAGGATGAGGCTGATGATGAGAAAAACGAAGAAGCCTATGCGGAATTGATCCAGGTACTGGACGATAAAAGCCTTTCACTGATCATGAGAGAAGCAGTGGACAACGGAAGAAAAGCGTTACAAATACTGAGGGACCACTACGCTGGGAAAGGGAAACCACGGGTGATCAGCCTCTACACTGAACTAACGTCGCTGCAGAAAGCCGCTAATGAGAGCGTCACTGACTATATTATTCGTGCCGAAACGGCAATTACAGCACTGAGAAATGCTGAAGAGACTCTTAGCGACGGGCTGCTGATAGCCATGATTTTAAAGGGACTGCCAATCTGTTTTAGGCCGTTTGCCATCCACATTACACAAGGGGATGAGAAGCTAACTTTTGGTGAGTTCAAAACAAAGTTGAGGAGCTATGAAAGCACAGAAAAATACAATGCCAACTTGAGTGAGGAATCTGATAATATTATGAAAGCGAGTGGCTGGGTGAAGTGGAGAGATGGCCCCAATATCACCTGCTACAACTGCGGTCAGAAAGGACACCGGGCTCGTGAGTGTCGAAGTGCGAGTAGCAGCAACAGCAAAGACCAGAGACGGTGGTGCAGTTTTTGCAAAAATTCCACACATATAGATGCAAACTGCAGACGCAAAGAGAGAGACAATGCTAAACAAGCAACTGACGTTGAGGACCACTCATTTGTTTTTAAAGTACGTGACAGTCCAGTAACCAGAGTTACACATAAAGGGCTGATGGTCGACACCGGAGCAACGTCACACATAATAACGAACATCGACAAGTTTAAAAGGTTCGATGAGACTTTTCAACCGAAAGACCACTTTGTTGAATTGGCTGACGGGACAAGAACAAGTGGTGTCGCTTTGAAGAAAGGAGAGGCGGAGGTCTGCCTGCAAGACACGGAGGGACGACGAGTGACAGCGATGCTGAAGGACGCGCTCTATATACTGTCCTATCCACAAGACATTTTCTCTGTTAAAGCAGCGACAGCCAACGGAGCATCAGTGAACTTTCGTCAGGGTTGTAACCAGCTGATTCACCAGAGAGGTAAAATATTTGACATCAAGGAATATGATAGACTTTATTTTTTAAACACTGTGGACTGTGAAGCTGAGGACGATGCATGTTATGGATGTTATGACATTCAAACATGGCATGAAATACTTGGTCACTGTAACTATGATGATGTGTCACAACTGGAAAAAGTCACTGAGGGGATGAAAATTAAGGGTGGGATTGATAAATCTAACCTTAACTGTGAAGTGTGTACTCGAGGTAAATTTGCTCAGAGTAGGAACAGACAACCAGATGCAAGAGCTAAAGCAGCGCTCAATCTTGTGCACACTGATTTAGCAGGTCCCATTGAGCCAGAGGCTAAGGAGGGATTCAGATACACATTGGCTTTTACAGATGACTTTTCAGGGGCAGTATTTGTGTATTTCCTAAAAGCTAAAAGTGATACTTTCAAAGCCACAGAGAAATTCATTGCTGATGTCGCACCTTATGGTAAAATCAAATGTATAAGGTCTGATAACGGTACAGAATTCACCGGGACAAACTTTCAATCGCTCCTTAGACAACATGCAATACGACATGAAACTTCAGCACCTTACTCACCCCATCAAAATGGGACAGCTGAGAGAAACTGGAGAACACTTTTTGAAATGGCAAGATGCATGCTTCTTGAGAGCAATTTACCAAAGAAGCTATGGACATATGCCGTCATGACTGCAGCTGTAATACGTAACAGATGTTACAACAGACGTGTAGGACAGACACCTTATTATATGCTGACAGGACGTAAGCCGAACCTCTCGAAAATGCATATATTTGGATCTGTATGCTATGCATACAAGCAGGAAAAGAAAAAGTTAGACTCGAGGTGTGAGAAGGGTATTTTTGTAGGGTATGATAAAAACAGCCCAGCATACCTAGTCTACAACCCAGACACTGGTAGTGTTCGAAAACACAGGCAAGTGAAGTTTGTCACAAAAAGTATAGTCGAGCGACATACACAGACTGATTTTGAGGCAAGTGATGACGATTTTTATGAGAAAAGGTTTGTATCCACCAAGCCAGAAACCCAGGGGACTGACTCGTGTCCAAAAGAGACACAGGAGGCTCGAACTGAGACAGATGACACAAACACTCAGACAGGAAAGGGAGCAGAAGGTCAAAATAGAAGCTATCCCCAAAGAGAAAGGAGGAGACCTCAGTATTTAGAGGACTATGAATGTAAAGTACAGTGTGACGACCAGAAGTATGTAAATATTGACTACTGCTACAGAGTAATGTGTAATGTACCAAACACCTTTAAAGAGGCCATGAATTCAGCAGAGTCAAAACTCTGGACTGATGCTATGCAGGAGGAAATTAATTCTCTTAAGGAAAATGACACATTCACATTGACCACACTACCAGAGGGCAAAAATGCAGTGGGGGGTAGATGGGTCTATACAATCAAAGAAAACACAGAAAAGACTGAGATATATAAAGCCAGATATGTTGCAAAGGGATATAGTCAAGTGGCAGGAATAGACTATAAGGAGACATTTTCCCCGACTGCAAACATGACATCAGTACGAAGCTTGATGCAATTGGCAGCTCAACATGACTTACACCTACATCAGATGGATGTTAAAACTGCATATTTACACGCTCCAATTGATTGTGAGCTCTATGTACAGCAACCTGAAGGTTTTGAGGTCAAGTCAGACACAGATGAAAAGCTAGTCTGCAAGCTGAATAAATCACTGTATGGGTTAAAACAATCTGGAAGAAACTGGAATAAAATGTTGCATGATCATCTCTGTGAGAACGGTTTTGCACAAAACCCAGCTGATCACTGTGTCTACAGTAAAGGAATAGAAAATGAGAGGATCATTCTGATTATTTGGGTGGATGACTTAGTTATCGCAGCTAATGATATTCACACAATTAATACTGTGAAAGAAATGTTGAGCACAAAATTCAAAATGAAGGATCTTGGGAAACTTAAACATTTCCTAGGCATTGACTTTACTCAGGAAAAAGGAGAAATAAAGATGGGTCAAAAGAAATTCATTACAAAAATACTGGAAAAGTTTGGTATGAATGACTGTAAGCCAAGGTCCACCCCATGTGAACAGAAACACAACTTTGATGATGATGGTGAAGCTGTTGATGCAACACAATATCGTGAAGTAGTAGGCAGCTTAATATATTTAATGACATCTACACGGCCTGATCTAAGTTGGATAGTCAGTAAACTGTCACAGCATTTTTCAGAGCCAAAAGAACAACACTGGTTAACTGCTAAACATGTATTGAGGTACTTAAAGGGCACAATTAATCAGGAGCTATGTTTTAAACAACAAGATGAAAAACTGAAACTTGTTGCATACTGTGATGCGGATTGGGCAACAGACCAAAATGACAGACGGAGTATAACAGGGTACTGTTTTAGTCTAACTAGCAATGGGCCTGTTATTTCTTGGAGATCAAAGAAACAGCAAACCGTAGCTTTGTCGACATGTGAGGCAGAGTACATGGCACTGGCTGCCACAGCACAAGAGAGTTTGTATCTTGTGCAGCTAATAGAGAGCATGGATAGTGAGGGTCAATATACTCCTGTGAAAATCTTTGAAGATAACCAGGGTGCAATTGCTCTATCCAAGAACCCAGTATGTCGTCAACGATGTAAACATGTGGATGTCAAGTATCATTTTGTTCGAACTGTACTGAGTGATAACATGATAACCATTGACTATTGCCCTACAGCTGATATGATTGCTGATATTTTCACTAAGCCTGCAACAAAGGTTAAAAGTGAGAAATTTGTAAAGTATTTGTTTGGAATGTAAATAACCCCAGAAGTTTCAAACACTGTGTTATTGTGCAGGTGTATAAGGTGTTTACATTTGAATTCATGTTGAGAAATTGTGCAGTATAAGAGTAAGTGGGGGTGTTGAATTATGAAATGTAATATATGAATTCTGTTTATTTAGTACTCTTATACTAATCACTTCCTGTATTCCCGTGATAAAAGGGACATGCGCAATAAAACGTGTCACTTCCGTTTGAAGCACAGCTGATGGTGTACGTGTGTATTTATTCCTCTGTCACGTTAAACTATGTTCACGGTATTCCTGCCCTAAGATCATGGCATCGCTAACACATCCAGTCATCAGAACAGCAGCTATTATATTGTTAGCACCACAGACAGTCTCTGGTTTATACAGGTACATGAATAACCCTGATTTCATACGAGGTGCTGTAGAGCCAGGGGCGGACTGGACATCGGTACTGAAGTGGGCCGGTCGGACGATGTGGGCCGGCGGTACCGAAGTGGACCGGTCGAGAGTCCCGGGCTGATTTGTAGTCCCAGTCCGCCCCTGTGTAGAGCTCTGGGTGCTGATGTTCCCTCTTCTGATTTATCTGAGCATGTCAGTGACCACAGGAGCAGAATCTCAACACTGACAGGTTTTTGTAACGGAGCGTCACAAACTTTCAAGTTGTGTGAATACACGGGGGATATGAATTACACATCTTCACTTGATTTGTGTTGCCAGGCACAAAATGGTGTCTGCGCATTGACCTACATGTTATCGCTTCACACAAATGAAATCTGCTAATGATACATGCAGCTCACCCGGTTATTACTATCATTATACTATACTCTACATCGTTTCTGTACTCTACTGCCCTCATGTAATTATAAAAGATCTGTTTAAATGATCAGATAATATAAAACTGAATGCTCTTCAGGTCAGGTTACAGTAGAAACAGACTCTTACTTTGTGTCTGAGGGTCCAGGTTCATCTCTGAAGTACGGAGGTTGCTCTCTAGACCGGTAACTCTTCTGAGACAGCCCGCTGGGGACTGGAGATTTGTCCTCTTCCTCATCTTTTGAGTCGCTCATCTTCTCCAGTCTGAGAGATAAACCAGTAACACACACACACAACACACCACACACACACACACACACACACACACACACACACACACACACACACACACACACACACACACACACACACACACACACACACACACCCACACACACACACACACCACACACACACACACACACACACACACACACACACACACACACACACACACACACACAACACACACACACACACACACACACACAACACACACACACACACACACACACACACACACACACACACCACACACACACACACACCACACACACACACACACACACACACACACACACACACACACACACACACACACACACACACACACACACACACACACACACATGTCAATCTAAACCATCATAATGATAAACTTGGTTTCAATACATCAAATCAGTCAGACTTCAGACAGGCTGTTCTCCATGTTGACTGCGCTGGGCTGTCACATGTTATGAAACTCTGATGGCTCAGAAACCAGGAAATGGATAAAAAAGTTCACAACATTTGAAGATGTCACCTTCGACTGCAGGAAATAAATACATTTGTATTTACAGATTATTTTCTAACATACAGTTCAACAGAGTAAGTGATTAATGTGTTAAAAAGCAGACTCTGGAGTTAACACTCACCCTGTTTTCCTCCTGCTCTGTCGAAGTGTGAAATGGAGTCTGCAGCCTGACTTCCTTCTTTAACTTTAAACATCCCTCCCTGTCTGTAGCTCCTCCCTTTGTTTCATAACCAGTTGCTCTCACGGTAAGACAGTTACAAAAACATGTAATTTATAAGAAAGTTAGAAAATATGCAAGCATCTAAAAACAAGCAAGACAAAGTTATTGAAGAAAAAATTATAATACCACAAAGAGAAATATAAATCAATAAACATCCTGCATTGAAAACCTTACTTGTGAGGTTGTTTTGGGTACTCTAGTGTTAACTGTGCAGTATATTGTTCCATATTATACATATTTGTTTGTGGAATAGTATTACTGATGCATGAATGCACAAGTTGCATTTTGTAGATTTTTTAAACTCCTTTATATAGTATTGGTTTGTTTATTCTGCAGCAATGCAGATTATATATGTGTGTAGCTTTGTCCTGTGAGAACCACGTATCTCAACTTTGTGACGATGCTTTTTCAAGCTGATCCAAGAGGCTTTTTAAAGGCACAGCTTAAAGAGAACTGCCTCAACACCTAAATAAATACTGGATCCTAGTTCATCATAAACATTTAAAAATCATCTAAAGATACATGGTTATCACTGGAACATATTACCGCTGCTGTGTGGACGGCCCGTCCACACAGCAGCGTTTAAAAAATCTTCCAACGCTTCTGCCCATTCACTTTGAATGGGGTGACGTCACTTTGCCTCACTTTTCGCCGAACTGCATTGTGGGAAGCAGAGCAGAGATTTCCAGGCATCTCTCTCAGGATTTCCAGGCATCTCTCTCAGGATTTCCAGGCATCTCTCTCAGGATTTCCAGGCGTCTCTCTCAGGTATGGAGGACGAAACATGACTTAAGTATAAATAAATAAATAAATAAATGTGTAAATAAATGTATGAAGAAATACAGGAATAAATAAATAAATAAATAAATACAGGAATAAATAAATACAGGAATAAATAAATGACGAAATAAATACATAAATAAATAAATAAATAAATGTTGAAATAAATACACAAATAAATAAATAAAAGAATAAATAAATAAATGCATAAATAAATATGGAAATAAATAAATAAAAGAATAAATAAATAAATGCATAAATAAATATGGAAATAAATACACCAATGTATAAATAAATAAATAAAAGTCGAAAATAAAACAGAACACACGTTATTATATATCTTTCATATATTTCTACATTTACGCGACATACATTTATTTATGTATTTATGTGTCCGTATGCTAATGAGGTGGGCGGTCCTAACCTCAGTCTGAAGCAGGATTTGCCAATTGTTGGAGCCAGGCAGAAGCAAGAGGTTTGTGGCAAGTCACATCTGTTCATTCTGTGTACAGTGTACACCCACGGCAACTTGCTAATGGCTTCTTTAACAATTGTTCTTTCGCACACCCCGAACACCTGCGCGATGTCCCCAGCGACGTGCCCCCAACGAAGATGTGCTTCAATAACGTTTGGGGGCAACATGTAAGATGGACGCCCAAGGGTCGCCTCTTCTGTTTCCGAGAGGATTTCAAGTTGGCGGGCAACCTCTTGAAGACTCTCAAACACAGCTGGGTTAACATCCACATCCATGTCGAGCTGAGCCAAGTCCTCTATACATCGTTCCACACGAAACTGAATATAGTCTTTTGGTTCTCCGTTCTCTAAATGGCCCGCAAATGATCGTAAATGATCTCCAATGGCTCTTAAACCAATACCCATAAATAATCCTTACAACTGTGGATAAACCATGGATGTATAAAGATAAGGGCTAAACAGTAAAGCTCCTGCATTCGAATCAGCGCGGTTAGCCAGGCGTTAGTTGAGCCAGAAATGATCACTCACTCCTGTAACCAATCCTGCTTCAGACTGAGGTTAGGACCGCCCACCTCATTAGCATACGGACACATAAATACATAAATAAATAAATGTATGTCGCGTAAATGTAGAAATATATATAATAACGTGTGTTCTGTTTTATTTTTCGACTTTTATTTATTTATTTATACATTGGTGTATTTATTTCCATATTTATTTATTTATTTATTCTTTTATTTATTTATTTGTGTATTTATTTCAACATTTATTTATTTATGTATTTATTTCATCATTTATTTATTCCTGTATTTATTTACGTATTTATTTATTTATTCCTGTATTTCTTCATACATTTATTTACACATTTATTTATTTATTTATTTATACTTAAGTCATGTTCCGTCCTCCATACTCAGGATGCAAAAGTTGAGCAATGTTCAACTTTTGAAGCTGAGGTGGAAGCATCAGCCAATCAAATCCCGTTTATGCAAATCTGACAGTACAAGCGCTAGCCAATCAAACCGCGTGTATGCTGGGAGAGACATACCGCAGGTCATTTCCTCATATTCCAAAACATGGAGGAGAAATTAGCGGTAGGGAATCACCCGGTGCTTTATGACCAGTCCCTATTTACCTACCGGGATACAAACCGGAGGAGCCAGGCATGGAGGGAGGTGGCAGAGACAGTGGTAGGTTTTCGCCTGTTTGGGGAGTTTATATCCAGTTTACTTCGGGCTTTTTTGCTTTGTATGTCGGGGGCGGGAGATTCATGTGATTGGTTGTTGGTCGCGTTGCTCGCAAAAAATCCCCAAACTTCAGATTCGCCCACCTCCAAGGTTTTTTTAACGCTGCTGTGTGGACGCTCTAATGTTAGTGACATAAAATAACTGCATTGTCTCTTGGTGTAGATGTATGCTCTATGAGGAACTACAAAGTACTGAAGCATATCAAATTTAACTCCAAACTAAAGCACATGCCAAGATGTTATGGTCACTGCCAGGAAGCCAGAGAAATGTTCACAGAGTTCAAATACAAATGAACAAGTTAACCTAGAGACCGAAATAAATGTACCTTAAATTAGCTAGTGAACAGTAGCTATTCATTTAACAAGCTAGCGAGCTATCTAACACTCTCATGGATATATAAAGGTTGAATAAGTGAACTGGATACTCCGTTCATTCCTGTGAGTTACAGTAGTGTGGCGTGGGGAAACATTTAGGGGAAGCCCATTGTTTTGGGTTGGGGGGGGGGGGGGGGGGGGGTGGTCAATAACGTAACCAGATGAGTGATTACTGCGCCCGGTATCATTTTACACACATTTGTATCACACAGATGCAGGACTTGCACACGCCTGTTATCTAACCGACAGGTCCGCACGCACTCTCCAGCCGAAACTCTCTCGTCTTATTAATTTAAGCATTTTCTTATTAATTTATGCAGACACACCCCCCCCCCCCATGCAATACCAGCCGCTCAATGCGCAGTGCAGATTCGGTAATGAATAAAAAAGAAGCATTCATTCACAAAGTAAATCAGGAGACCTTTAAAGTTTTACGTTCACATCAAAGTATCAGTAGGCGTGTATGAAACACATGAATTCAAAAACAATTATGTACAGAAACATTTGCATGCGATAGTCCACCTTCTCTTCCCTTCCCTTTCTAACACACGGCAAGTGCAGCAACAGTCCTCGTCTCTGTAATTAGCTCAGTCCGTAGTCCAAAAGTAACTAAAAAATATAAACAATCTCATCTATTCAGGTGATCGATTGGATGGCAGTGTCCAATCAAATCGCCAGCCGCCAGCCGCCTCTGAAGGGAAGCCAGAGGCGGCTGGCTTCCCTTGGCATGGCCCTGACCAATCACAGGTTGGCAGGGGCATCACGTGGGCCTCATCTGATTGGTCAATCCCTCAATTTTTTTTCACCAAGGGAAGCCCGATCCGACTGGCCTCCTCTCGCAACAGTGAATGCAATCTACTGTTTCACCATAACATCTAGAGGGGCGCTGTTTGTTTCACTCTTTGTAAAATACTCAATGAGAGTGGGGGAGAGACGGGCCGGCAGCAACACACAGCAAAGGACAATTATCTAAACAAAACAAAGTGTATTTATTTATTTATTTAAATTATAACTACAATCCGAAAAAACAGGGGAAGCCTGGCTTCCCTTGGCCTCCGGGAGGAAACGCCACTGGTGAGTTATTCAGTGGCGCTTGAAGCCCAAAGTGGAGCGGGTGTAGACTCTGAAAGTACCCGGATGTGGGCCCATAGAGCATGCGCAGTTGAGTTTCTCTTAAACCACGCCTCTGATCTCCCGCTCCGTGTCAGTCGGATCAAAGCCTCATAAGTGCAGATTGGTCCATTTCAGAATAATATATATGATATGTTTTATAATGATTGATCATGAAAGTGTTCTCAAAGCTGGTAAAGGTGCAGCTAGTCTGAATGACTTTGTATACTGCAGGGTAGCTTGTGGATTTACTCCAGGTGGAACTAAAGTCTGATTTAACACTTGATTAGATTTCACATCATTCATCCACATCTGTAAAGTAACTAAAGGTATTCAATACATGTAGTGCAGTGAGTTACATTTCCACATATTGGCCACATTTGTTCGATATCTTGAATCCCTACTTTGAATTACTACTTTATAAATTAGTTAATGTGTATAATTGGTTAATTTAATGTTTTAATAGTTTACAGTTTTTTTCCGGAAAACTTAGATAGGTATACTTTTTGTTAGAGTTTGGTAACATTCTCAATGCAGGACTTTGAGTATTTATTTAGCGTTTAGTATTAGTACTTTTACTTAAGTAAAGGACGAGTAAACGTGCTTCATTAAAAAATATAAGGCAAGGTTTTTTCTCCATACAGAATCGTGTTTCAAGCTATGGTTTCAAGTCAGCGTTTTATTGTGAAAGCCGGATGCAGCGTGTTGTTGCTGAGTGTGACAGCAGCTCAGTTCAGATCAGCTGATGGGAACTGACTCACCTCTTCCCGGACAACATGTCGACACATCCAGCGAGAAAGAAGAAGAAAGAGGACTTCATTCTTTAATGAACTCGCGGAGGAACAGAGCGAGCGGCTGGACCCGGATTCAGGTACAGCTCAGATGTATACACATTACATTACACGAGGGGAAACAACACGCGCTGTTTCTTCACTCTGGGTTATCACTTTATATCAGTTTGAGTCGATTAACACTCGTTTGACTAATCGTTACATTTAATGAATTAAAAATCACTAGATCTTTAAATCTGAGTTTTAAAAGCACTACTTGATATCTAGTGTATTCCAGAGATGTGCTCTGACGTGTTTGTATGGAAACAAGTCATATATCATGAACAAAGTAATACAAATGAAAGAATAATTGGAATGTTAGTCGACACCTAGGATTAAGTCTAAGAATTGATTCCATACATTGATCGATATATCTGTAAAACTGATCAAATCATGGGAATCAAAACTTTCCAACTTATTTTCAACAGGAAATAAGCTTGCATGTTTCTTACAATTAAGTTATTCAGCATGAAACATGACTAATGACCAAATTCCTTGATTAAAAAACAGATAAATAATACTGATGTTTTCTGGAGAGAAAAATGCAAAAGCCCCACTTTAAATATTATTTGAACCAAATTTGTCCTCATTCGTTTCTTGAAAATAAGTTGTTCAGCATGATGAAAGCAAATAAAGCCACTAACAATCTTCCTCAATTAACGCCACATTTAGTCGACTCATTGATTCCATAAATCCCCCCCCCCCTTGCCTGAAAGCCTTCATTGGACTCCTTTGTTTACTTCAGGAACATAGTGACATCACTTTTGTAACACTGGCTTGCGCACCAACACATTGTACGCTAAGGGGCGGGACATTAACTGCAATATATACCTGGCTGCTAAATCTTCAGAACTGCTACAGGATGTGTATTTTGTAAATTGTGTAGTTATCTTTAATATTTTGTATGCATGCTGCTTAGTTAACTTTAAGCTGTCTGTGGCTCTTTTCTGCTGTAACAATGTACATGTCCCCTCTGTGGGACGAATAAAGGTATTCTGAATCTGATATATTCTCTTAGACAGAATCTAAACATTCCCACCATGAAACCATAAAACCCTCCAGTCAATATCCATTTGCAAATCCACCTTACAGCACATGTCCCTTCTGTTGGACGAATATACAAGTATTCTGATTCTGATCTGTAAATAGTAGACCAATCCCAACAGAAGGATTTCTGAATTCTGACCTTTTTTCTCAGACTTTTTACATTTTCCCAAAAGTTCGCTTTTTCTCTGAATTGTAACTTTATTCAGAATTTTTACTTTTCCTTCCAAATTTTTTAAGAATGTTTTTTTTTAAAGAACTTTTTGGTCAAATATTTGACTTTTCCCAAAAAGAGTCTTTGTTCCTGAAACTTCACCCAGAATTATGACTTTTGTCCCAGGATGTTTATGGAAGAGGATTTAGGCCATGTGACCAACAATTTGAGATCTGAACGAGAGATGTTTTTGTTTTATTATAATTTTTCCTTTTAATTTTGACTTATTTTCCGAATGTGTCGTTTTCTTAGAATTAACTTTTTTACCTGAATTTTGTATTTTTACTGCAAATTTTGACTTTTCAAAAAACATGATGCAATTAAAAACATTTAAAAAAGTAATTGATATTACAAAAAAATAAACATTAATTAAATTAAATTAGATATTTTTAAGGGCCTGGATGTATGTATATATTGAAACACTTAGCCTATTATAACTTTATAAATTATGCTATACAGTATCTATATATATAGATATATAGATATTATGGCAGAGAAAAAATATAGATATTAGATTGAATACAAGAAGAAAGACAGGAAGAGGGGATCTCATTTTTATCTTTTTTGTCAGACAGACTCCTCTGTGACTCCATGCCCTCCTCCTCCTCCTCCTCCTCCTCCTCGCCGTGGTGAAGAGTAACCAGGTTAAAGATGTCCGCTGTGGTGGGGGGGGTCTCCTCCTCCGCCCTCAGGGCTCCTGGGGGGGCTCTGGTTCTCCTGCTCTCCGTCACGCTGCTGTCTGGATTCAGCCCACTGTGCATCGCTCGGGGAGGGGGCTGCTGCAGCATGGACCCACGTAATCATTAACATAATCATACTTACTAATTATAATACTACAAATAATATTAATATTGGAATTTAAAATAATACAAATAATAATAATAATGATGATAATAATAATACTAATGTTAATAAAATAACAATATATGGACCCAGGTCATAATAATAATAATAATAATACAACTATTACTTTAACTAAGTTTTACTGATAATACTTTTACCTAAATTTGGTTTTGAATATATATACATATACTTGTGTACTTGTAATGGAGTATTTTCAAAGTGAGGTATCAGTACTGAAGCAGCAGGCGTCAGGTTGATCCCTGAGCGTTGTCTTGCAGGTTTCCGGCGCAGGCTGCTCAGCCTGATCAGCTGTTTTGCAGGAGGAGTGTTTTTGGCCACCTGTCTGCTGGAGCAGCTGCCGGACTACCTGCAGAGCATCGAGGAGGCCTTCAGCAGCGCGGGGGTCACCGTAAGATGATATAACACACACACACACACACACACACACACACACACAGGAACGTCACATGACTTCACGTCACCACAGCTGAGATAAAGGTGGCTAACGTTAGGCTATAAATGAACTACAGTACGGTCACATGACTTCACGCAGGGTTGCCAACTCTCACGCATCTGGCGTGTGACACACGCTTTCACTCTCAATCTCACGCTCTCACGCTGCCCAAACTATTCTCACGCCAAAAACAAGAATACGAAGACTAGAAACGGTTTTGAAAACTTTTGTCACGTAGTGATCGTCTTCTCAATAGAACATCTTTTATCATGTCTTCTGGCCAATCAGAATCACGATAACGGCGTGGTGTTGTTGCAGGAAGTCCCGACGGAGAATACTTTTGCGGTAGTACATCTCTATACATCGATACAACATTACGTGTTGATAGAAATCAACACGTAATGAAATAAGACCCCACGGTTTGATGATTGATAGGTGTGTGGGCTGTCTTTCATTTTGACACACAGAACAATGGGGGCTATCCACCCTTATCCACAATGTAAAGTAATTCACACAGCCTCTTCCCTCTTCTCTCTGTGAGGAGCAGCAGGTTCAGCTTTCAGAACAAAGTAACAAAAAACTAAAATGCCATTCATTTTTTTAAATATGTCGTGTAGTAATAGATTTATTTATTTTTCTTCTCAAGAGAGTATCAGAATGTGTATTTTATGTTAGTATTTCAAAAAATCTCCTGGGGGAGAATCCCCCCAGACCCCTCTGCAGGGGTTGGGTCTTCAGCATGTCAACTCTTTCACTTGTGGGGAAATTGCAGGAATGGCTCCAGGTCGCCCTTTTTATTTACTACAAGACAAATGTGCCTTTTTATTTCATACAGTTCAATTTGGATTGAGACAGGGAAATAATCTAAACCTCACGCGTGGCGTTTCACTGTCGGGGGGAGCGTGTATGTAATTACATTGCGAATACTGAGCCCCACCACTGTATGGGTTAGCCCTACCATAGATTACCCAACAAAAATACTCTGGAGCCGCAACTGCCGACCCGTATTGCGCATGCGCAGATCTAAGATCCAGTAGAAATGATAAAAAAGTAAAAGTCTGCTGCTTATTGTTCTACTTGGCCAAAATAGAGTCAAAGAGTATATGAGAGTGAGAGTGTGTTAATTAATATATGTGGCAGTTTGGAGTAAGTCTGTAGATTTGTTTGTGTGTGTTTCATGTATAGGCCTCTCACGATAATTAATTTTGTTGGATACATTTTCCCGGAAATGATTGCGATAAACGATAATATTGTCGGCACCGTTGTATGACCATTTTAGACCACTGACATAATGATAATATATAATAATAATTCAAGTACATCCTTTCAAACTGCTAGTCACATCCTCATGTAAATGGCAATTTATCGAGGTCAGAAAAGTTATCGAGTTCATTTTTATTTATCGTACGATAAGTCAATTAATTGCTTATCGCGACAGGCACACAATAAAACAGTGGAAAGAAACATGTTTGACTTTCATTAGTGAATGAAACTGTGTGCCCTTTATAGTCTGTGTCCATTATTGTGTATTTGTATATATTGTATCTATATATATATGCTAAGGTCCCGCTGCTGACACGATAGCAGTCATTTCGTGCGCATATGTGTAATTAAACCGAATTAAACCCATGATATCAAAATCTCACTCCAGCCAGGTACCCAAAGTTGGCAACCCTGCTTCACGTCACCATCGCTAAGCTAATGTTCTCACATCACCATGCTAAGCTAAAGGCGGCTAATGTTTGTTCTCCTTTCGATACCAAATCTGATAGTCGTCGTTCACCCTCGTCAGCGGCTTCTTCTCTCCCCGCAGCTTCAGTTCCCTCTGCCTGAGTTCATCATGGCGATGGGTTTCTTCCTGGTTCTGGTTCTGGAGCAGGTCATCCTGGCCTTTAAGGACCAGCCTCAGATGAAGGAGTGTCGCGCTCTGCTGCCGAACTCCAGCGTCAACTCCCACCGCCACGGCGCGTCAGAGGAGTCCGGCGGCAGCCTCTTCCACGTGGACCTGAGCGCGCAGTCGGCCCTGCGCTCCTTCGTCCTGGTCTTCTCGCTGTCGCTGCACTCCGTGTTGGAGGGGCTGGCCGTGGGCCTGCAGGAGATCTACGTGGCAAGGCAAGGCAAGTTTATCTATACAGCATCTTTCAACACAAGGCAATTCAAAGTACTGTACACAAATGAAAAACATGCTTTAAGAAATAGTGTCACGGAAACACGTTATGAAATGGTCATTAAAAAGCAAAGAGAATAAAACAAACATAAAACAAGCTAATCGTGTACTTTTACTCCACTACATGTATTTAATACATTTAGTTACTTTTCTACTTTTACTTGAGTAACATTTTGACTGTAGGACTTTTACTTGTAACAGAGTATTCCTACACTCTGATACTTACTTTACCATAGAGTAGGAATACATTGTGACAAGTAAAGGTAAAAGTACTGAAGTACAACATCTGAGTACGCTTCCCCTCTGAACTGAATGCTTCTTCCCCATGTTCAGTTCTGACTCTGGGGCTGATGGTCCACAAGAGCATCATCTCCTTCAGCCTGGCCTGCACGCTGTCACGGGGCCGGCTGCGGCTCCCCCTGGTGGCCGGCTGCCTGCTGCTGTTTGCCGCCATGTTGCCGCTGGGCCTCGGCCTGGGCTCGGCGCTCTCGGAGACGAAGGCGCCCCGGCAGCACCGGCTGGCCCGCTGCACGCTGCAGGGTCTGGCGGCGGGAAGCTTCCTCTACATCACCTTCATGGAGATCCTGCCGCACGAGCTGGGCTCCGGAGGGAACCGCATCCCCAGGGTGGCCTCGCTGCTGGCCGGCTTCGCCTTGGTCACCGCCGTGCTCTTCATCAAACTGTAATCATCCCAGGGAGTTCAGCAGGATAATCTCCACATATTAACACCACTTTATTTCTGAAGTAAGAAGCTAACACGTCACCACCGCTAAGCTAAAGGCGGCTAAAGTTGGGCTATAAAGGAACTACAGCACGGTCACATGACTTCACGTCACCACCGCTAAGCTAAAGGCGGCTAATGTTGGGCGTTGGTGTTCGGATCAGGGTCACAGGTTCAAACCCCACTGCAGTCAGCATGTCGTTGTGTCCCTGAGACACTTCACCCCAAATTGCTCCTGTGGGGATTGTCCACAGTATTGAGTATGTACGTCGCTTTGGATAAAAGCATCTAACAAGTGACATGTAATGTAATGTAATGTAAACAGTCTTTAATTTAGTTTAATTATATTAATAAGAAAAGCTTTTAATAGGATGTTCAGCAGAGCCGGGGTCTCGGTGCTGACCTGGTGTCAGTGGGACTTCATCTGGGCTGCTTTAGGGAAGAAGGAGAATATAAACTGTTATAAACCACAGCTAGATATTACGATTAGAAAACTAATATTGTTCAGAATCTATCTATAAAACATGCTTTGGTTGATTAGGTAAACAAACATATTTCTATAGAATATATAGACTTGGAGGATGAAACCCTGTTTAATGGTGACACATACACGCACGCAGCTTTTAACCCATCCTAGTACTGGGAGCAGTGGGCAGATATTGCACAGCGCAGGAGTGGGCGAGTGGGGGGTGTCCGGTGCCTTGCTCAGGGGCACCACGGCAGGGCCCAGGAGGTGAACTGGGACCAAGTAGCTGTCCACTCTCCATATTTAGGTCTGTTCGGGGACTCGAACCGGCGACCCTACGGCTCCAAGCCCCGACTGACTGACTATTATTAGATCAGAAAGATTACACTTATTTTAGATATGAAATGATATGATTAAATGACATCAGCTATATAGACACTGTAATGGCAACTTTAATGTTCCAATACCCTATATTCTATGAGCATCTGCCGGGCTGGTGGAATCGGTGTGCTCTTCCTCCTGTGTCCTCTTCTTCCGGTCACCTATGACCCCTTTTATAAACCCAGTGCAGCTAAACCCGCCACCAAGTGTCCAAAAATAATATTGCAGTATAAATGGCTCCTGCAGACACCTTATAGGATGCTAGTATATCTGTAATGACTAGGTTAGCAACGTTAGCTAGCTAGCTTACAGCAGATCTGCAGTAACATCAGAAGGAGTCATGTGATCTACAGACAGTTGTTGTTGTTGTTGTCGTCGTCCCCCCCCCCGCAGGAGGATGAAGCTGGAGAAGGAGCTGGTGGCTCAGCTCTGGAGGATCTCCTGGAACGACATTCAGATGGGGAACCTGGAGAAAGTGCTGCGGAGCGGCAGCAGGATCACACTGTCACTGGTCAGCTCACACATGCGCGCACGCGCACACACACACACACACACACACACACACACCGTGTCTCTTATTAAGTGTTTCTGCACGTCTCTGAATTCCTGAATTACAAAAACAAACAAAAAATGCCTGTAAAAGATATACAAAAATATCCTAAAAATAAGTGGAAAATGTTTTAAAAATAACCAAATAAATGTGAATAAAGTCTGCAAAATACCCTAAAAATGCATAAAGAGTACTATACAAAAATATATCCTAAGAAAAAGTGGAGTATATCTGAACGAATCCCCTAAAAATATGTGAAACACGTCTAAAACATTTCTGAAAACATATTGAAAAAGAATATCTGAATAATGTGTAAGAAAAAACAGTAAAAACAACGAGATGAAAACACAAGAGGATATATATAGAATATGAAGCATTGCTGCAGATTAAACTAGCCAACATTATATAAAACATACACATCAACGCTGCAGTAATCCACACTCATCATATAAGATATAAAACATTTTACTTTAGGTACTTTAACTACATTTAGCTTCAGTAAGGTTTTGAATTCAGTACTTTGAATGGCTGACGGTTATTTTCACCCTCTCTTTCTGCAGAGAGGCTCTAACTACGGCTCCCTGATGACTGGGGATGGAAACATGCAGGTTTTTGCAAAAACTGGATATTTTAAGGTGAGTTTACATTAGAAGAAACACGTTATATTATGCACCACATGTATCCCCTATTTTCCAATTCCTTTCTATATTGTTATGGCTGCTGAGTGGTGCACAGAGATATCCTATAATCATTTAGTTTAGGAGAAGGCCACATGCTAAAGATCCTTAAAGCTGCACTTTCTCTACTGTCCTGCAGGGGGCGACTCCACTGGTTGATTGTATGGAAGTCTATGAGAAAATGAGCCTACTTCTCTCTTGATTTATCACCTCAGTAAATGTTTCCTGATGAGTTGATGCTCTCAATGTGTAGTCTTCTTCAACACAGCATGTTGTTCCTTTAGTGAAATGGTCCCGTTTGGAGTGAACATGTTGTGTTTCTCCAGGGAAACATCGTGGCCATTAAATACACCGACAGGAAGCGCTTCGAGCTGAACAGGGAGGTCCTGTTCGAGCTCAAACACGTGAGTGACCTTCAGATTTAAACACATTTTGTTTATAAGGAAACAAAGGAGGGCCATACCATGTTTGTTCTCTTTTAAAATAATGCTTCACGATCATCACATTTTAAACGGGATAGGCACATGGAGAAGGCTGATGATGCATTCAGGTGCTACTCGGAGACGGGGTGTTTTTCCTCTAAGTTGCGCGTGTTAATGAACTTAAATGTGGGAACAAGATGCTCTAAAGAAGTGTCCTTTAAACACGTTGATATCTGTCTCGGAGTTGTTGTTGCAGTCGGGAACTCATTTGACTGCAACATCACATGAAAGCAGTGCAATCTCACAATGTTAGCGAAATGAAAACACAATCTGTGTATGTCCCGCCCCTTAGCCTATCACGCACAATGTGTTGGAGCGCAAGCCAATAGCAGCATGAATGTTCCATAGTGATGTCACTATGTTCCTGAAGTAAACAAAGGAGTCCAATAGAGGTGTTTCAAGCGGGGGGGGGGGGGGGGATGTGTGAGAGAGAAACTCCCTCTGAAGGGAAAACAGGGATATTAGCGTCTGCAGACCATTTACATGCCCTAAAGCCTAACACACTACAGGAGAGGGGAACCCAAAATAGCAGAATAGACTTTAACAGGTTTTTTTTTGGCTGATCCTTCAAGAAATCAGGCCAGTAGTTTTCAGTCATCAGTGACATAATAACATCATAAAATGTGTGTATTCTCTGTGATGTGTTTTGTATCCTGTGTGTGTAGATGCGGGACGTTCAGAACGAACATCTGACGAGGTTCATCGGAGCGTGCATCGACCCCCCCAACACCTGCATCCTCTCAGAGTACTGCCCCAGAGGGAGTCTGCAGGTACACCTGTCTGTCTGTCTGTCTGTCTGTCTGTCTGTCTGTCTGTCTGTCTGTCTGTCTGTCAGACTGTCTGTCTGTCTGTCTCACTGTCTGTCTGTTTTCCTCTCTGTCTGTCTGTCTGCCTCTGTCTGTCTGTCTGTCTGTCTGCCTCTGTCTGTCTGTCTGTCTGTCTGTCTGCCTCTGTCTGTCTGTCCCTCTCTCTCTCTGTCTGTCTGTCTGTCCCTCTCTCTCTCTGTCTGTCTGTCTGTCTGTCTGTTTGTCTGTCTGTTACAGTCTGTATTTTGCATCTTCAGGACATTTTGGAGAACGACAGCATCACTCTGGACTGGATGTTTAAATATTCTCTCATCAATGATATCGTTAAGGTAAATCCTTATTATTATAACTAATAATTGACCAATCAGAATTGAGTATTCCACAGAGCTATGTAATACACATATATATATACTCTCTCTGCAGGGCATGGTGTTCCTCCACAACAGCGTGATCCTGTCTCACGGGAAACTCAAGTCCTCTAACTGTGTGGTGGATAACCGCTTCGTGCTGAAGATCACAGATTACGGTCTGTCCAGCTTCAGGTCTGAGAGCTCGGGGAAAGACGCTCACGCATATTACGCCCGTGAGTCATCCTGTTTACTGACACTCTGACTCTGTTTGTCCTTTAGCTTTTACATGATCTGTCTGTCTGTCTGTGTGTCTTTCTGTCTGTCTGTGTGTTTGTCTTACTGTGTGTGTGTCTTTCTGTGTTTGTGTGTGTGGTTGTGTGTGGTTGTGTCTTTCTTTCTATATATCTGTAAATCAAGCTAGCTAACGTTCCCTATCTACCTTGTTAGCTAGCTTACCTTAGCTCCTTAGATACCCATGTTGGCTAGCGAATGTTAGCTATCTAGCTAAGTTAAAGTGGACCTATCATGCTATATTTTAGTTATAAGTAGTTATAATGATCCACTTTCAATCACATTAGTATGCATAGAAAGTGACAGGTGCTGTGACAGGTCACACCTACTACTACTTATGCTAATGAGCCCCTTTGATATGTTAATGAGCCCCTTTGTTCGAGGTGTTATCGCGTGTAGGTGTGATATCACAGATAGGTGTGATATCCTTTGATGTGAGGGGTGAGGTGTTGTAACATGTAGGTGTGATATTCCCCATTGTAGTAGATCCTTTGTTGTCTAATCTAATTAGCCTTTGATGTCTGCCCTTTGTTGTCTAATCTAATTACCCTTTGATGTCTATCCTTTGATGTGAGGGGTGAGGTGTTGTAACATGTAGGTGTGATATTCCCCCTTGTAGTAGATCCTTTGTTGTCTAATCTAATTAGCCTTTGATGTCTGCCCTTTGTTGTCTAATCTAATTACCCTTTGATGTCTGTCCTTTGATGTGAGGGTGGTGAGGTGTTGTAACATGTAGGTGTGATATCACACCGACGTGTTATAAGCCTTTGATGTCAATCTAATTAGCCCTTTGATGTCAGTCCTTTGATGTAAGGTGGGTGAGGTGTTATAACATGCCGGTGTGATATCGCACCGGCGTGTTATAAGCCTTTGATGTCAATCTAATTAGCCCTTGAAGTCAATCTAATTAGCCCTTTGATGTATGTCCTTTGATCAGTGTTTGTAACTAGTATTAAGACAATCTCTTTGAAGTTGTGTGAGACTGTCTCGCACCCCGTCCTCCTCCCACCCGTCCCCCTCCCACCCCTTCCCCATTCCTTTTGCTGTGATGTCAGAAGATAGAGGTGGGGGTGGAGTTAGATAAAAAAGATAAAAAGCCACTCACCAAGTCACCTAAACTTTCAAAAACGAAAATGGCAAAGAGACGCATCGATATGGGTTTAATCAGCGAGACGCCTGTGACAACTTACCGCCATCCGTCGGGAGCGCCAGTCAAGAAACGGATGCAGTATCTGTGCCGTGTTCAAACCCCTCCGTCTGAGGCTCTTCATGAAAAATGGAGTCTGGGTGTGTGAGACTGTCTCCCCTCCCTCCCCTCCCACCCCTCCCTTCCCCCCTGCCTGTCACCTCCTGATTTGGCTATCAGCCATTAATTTTCACTCACCAAGTCACCTAAAACTTTTATTGTCCTCTCTAAATTAGATTAGTTTTAATATGATTTGTGTTAACTATGGATGTTCTCTTAAGTTGTAGGGCTTGTGAACTAATGTTTAATTATTTTACTAACTACAACAAAGTCTCTTTGAGAGGAAAATAATAATTTAAAAGATCTTAATCCCCCTTGATCTTGTATTTGTAATATTTTAATTACTTTATTAACTATAAGGAAGATTTACTGGTATGCTTCCCTAGATGATGTAAATAGTCTAAGTGTCATGTTAGGGGGACATTACGGAACTCAGGAGTCCGCCCTTGGAGGCTTGGAGAGCGGATAAAGAGAGGTGTATTTACTGGTGTTGAGCCCTGGATGATGTAAATAGTCCAAGTGCCGTGGTAGGGGGACATTACGGAACTCAGGAGTCCGCCCTTTGAGGCGTTGTTAACATTAATGCTTTTTGCTTTTGTTTTTGTTACTAAGATACTTTTTAGATACACTTTTGAAGTGAGCAACACTTTACAACTGGTAGAAAGTTAAGTACTTTGTATGGAATTGGGTTTTCTTTTAGAGCTGTTTTCAGTGAGACAATGCAGTTTCTGATCATTTTAAGTTTTCAAGTTTCAAGGCTTTATGGCATATGCCCATTAGCTACAGTGTAGATATGTCAATGAGAAACATAGGTCACAGGCTCCTCCAACAGTGCAACAAATATATATATACATATAGAGCACATAAAACAGATAAAATACTGCAATAGAATGTTTTGATATGACAGATTTGTGCGTAATTCTCTCACAAAGGAACTGTAAGATACACGTTTATGTATGGAAAACTTTATAACTTGGTAAAATATTCATTCATTTCTAATGAATTGAGATTCTTAAAGAATCAAACTCTAAATGGAGAGTTTGTGATTTTAACACTGTTTCGATGAAACAATGCAGTTTTGATAACTTCACTTGACTAACATTACTTTTTTAAATATATGTTTTGTTAGATGACTTTACTGATTTTTGCTTTTTTCTTCCTTGCTTTTGTTTGTGTTACTAAGATACTTTTAGATACACTTTGAAGTGTGCAACACTTTACAACTGATAGAATAGTACTTTGTAAGGAATTTGTTTTCTTGGTAGAATATAAAGTACTTTGCAAGGAATTGGGTTTCTTAACAATCCTGCTCCACCATTAAATCACTTAATCTGCTACTTCCAGGCAAAGCTTTAAAACTTGTATCGTGTATTAAGTCATGTCTTGGTAAAAATGAGAGTCCTGGGTGCTTTAAAACATTTCTTAGAACATTTTGATATATTCAAACACATAATGAACTGCAATGACTCTGGCTCACTGCTGCATCAAATTTATTTTACACTGTTGTGGGGACAAGACTGTGAGACTCTCAGACCCTTTGTTGTCAATCTAATTAGCCTTGATCTATAAAAAAGTCACCTTCTACTTTTATTTGTCCTCTCTAAATTAGATTTAGGGTTTTTAAAATTCTGAAAAGGCGTGTTGTGAGGGGGAAAAAACAGATGTATGTATGCGGTTTTGAATGGTGGCTGGTTGATGAAAACTGATGCAAAATAAGGGGTCAGGAATAATATGGCTTGAAATATGAGCAATCATGTTAATAGCTACAGATACGGTAAAGTACTACAACAACAACATAGGAGTGCTTATACTGTATGTTGTAAAAGCAGGACAAACAAATAAATAAAATGCTGCATTGTTTTTGAAACAAGAACCATATGCCCAAGGCATTTCTACATTTAGATGACATGTTCAGAACTCAGTACATTTGAACCAATAACTAATTTAACCATCAACATCAATTTAAGTGCACACAGCAGTGCAAACAAAACAAAAAACAGGCTTGTGTGCATCAGACAACTCAAATTACTCCACTTTAACCATATTTAGAATGTCCTCATTTTAACTAAAGTAATTTAACCTAAGTGGAGCCAACCTAAGGAGTGGGCACTACAGTCAGGGACTAGCTTACTTTTTAACATTCTACTCAAAGGGCCCGTAAATATTATCTCCGCCAATATGCTATATTAAATTATCATTATTTATTTTTTTTAAAACTCATAGTATTTCATGTTGAAATGATCAAGGAAAAGCCAGTCAATGTTATGTTAACACAAACAAAAGTTCTGTTTTATATGTTGAAATATAATTTAAAAAACAATGATATAGTATTTTCAAGTCTTACTTTAGTATGGCAAATTTAAGAATAAGTCACATTAAAGTTTTGTCATGATTTTCCGTAAAAAAGTCAAGTATAGTTTGTCAAAAGAATATGAAAAAAAAATCATTTTGTAGTTACAAACGGATGCTGGAAAAGAGTTATTTGTTTCTTGTTAAATAATTCTTTTCCAGCATCCGTTTGTAACTTTTTAGGAATCTGACTATCTTTTAGAATTGCATCAAATGCTATAGCCACTTCTAAGATACGTTTTTTTAAATGTTTTTCTCTCATCCTGCTATATTCCTTCCAGGGGAGGATCCCTGGGGATTGATCAGAGCAAAGAAAGGCTGTAAACACTGACACACAAAACACTGAAACACTGACACACAAAACACTGAAACACTGAAACACTGAAACACAAAACACTGAAATACTGAAACACTGAAAACACTGACACACAAAAACACAGAAGCACAACACACTGAAACACTGAAACACTGAAATACTGAAACACTGAAAACACTGACACACAAAAACACAGAAGCACAAAACACTGAAACACTGAAACACTGAAACACTGAAACACTGAAATACTGAAACACTGAAAACACTGACACACAAAAACACAGAAGCACAAAACACTGAAACACCGACACACAGAAACACCGAAAACTATTAAACAGCCCTGCTATATACTATGACCATTCTTTACTTATTTATAATATGGTTCAAATGGAGTAATTTGAGTTGTCTGATGCACTTGATACAATTTTACTTTTTGTATTTATTCAAAACCATTTCAACACACCGTAAGTCATGACTTTTTCAAGATCTTTTTGTCAAACTATACTATGACTTTCTCTCATTTTTTTATTTTTTTTTAGAGATCCTATACTGACATTGCAGACAAACTATATAATATAATTCTTAACTACATACTATACTTGGACTTTTTTCAAGATACTTTTAACATACTATACTAGTACTTTTAAAATAAATGTTCGGACATTCTACACTGTGACTCTTTTTTAAAATGATATGTAGGAAATACTATACTATGATTTGAAGACAACAGTTTTTTAAAATGTAAAAAACACTTTTTTTATTTGCAGAATTTCATATTTACAATTTATTGTTTTCACCCCATAGGAATCAATAATACATTTATACTGATTGCAACATCCCCAGGATCTTCTCCAGCACAGAATCCCCCAGATGAAGGGAAATATTATAATGGAGTTTTTGCACTTCGGCCAAAATATTCATGTGTATGCTGTTTTTGACACAAAGATGCATTACATCTACAAACAGAGCATACAATGCGAGCACATGATACACTTTTGGTGTTTGTTTCATTTCTTCGGTAATGTTACAGAATGTTTCGGAAAATGAAGATTCCAGTACCACTTTAAATGTTTCGTTTACAATCGTTTCCCAATGACCCGGAATAGTACTGCCAGAATGAACGATATCCAAAATGTCTTCTAGTTTACAAACTTCAGCCATTCTGTTTACACGGGGATCACTACTCATTCTGTTTTCAATCCTCATCAACAACACACTTATTAAACAGGTATTGACTGCATTCTGATAGATATATACAGATTGTTTTCCATAGTAGTTACCCATTTTTATTTTACTTTAAAGAAAAGTCAAAGTATCGGGAAAAAAAAATCCCTGGCCTCTCCATCCAGCTCGGCATGGATCTTTTCAAGTCTCTCCTTGAGGCGTCTGCAGTTTTTGAGATTGTGCAGAAAAGCCTCCGAAGCGCCTTGGATCCTCCATTCAGCCGTGTAAATGTTTTTATCATTAAGACTCTGGTCAATCGCAGTAATGAAGTCGGCGAGCCAAAGTCTTTTTCATTAACGCGTTGTAATTGTTTCTGAAGAAATATTCTGGAATGTCATTCAGACAATCGTGTTGCCTCTGGCCGGGGTGACTGACTCCGCATCCATTGCAGATTTCTTCTTTGTACCGATGCAGCACCCTCTCCAGAATATCAACCAGCTCCGATTTCACTATGTCCAAAAACAGAGACGTCTTGGCCCCAGGAGTAACATCAGCAGCTGTAGTACTGCAAGATTTGGGTGTCCACAATGGTGGTGATGATAGTAGTCCAGGAGTTTCTTCCTGGCTGCAACTCGCGGGGGGAGACTTGGTTTTTCTCAGATCCCTGGCTAGTTTTCAACGGTCGTCTTAGTGGGGTCCTTCGTTTTAGATGATTTGCTGAGTGGGGGGTGGACTTATTGCGTTGAGTGGGGGGAGTCATCTGTAGAAGAGGTCAAATTTAAGAATAAGTAATAGTTTGTCACGATTTTACGGAAAAAGTCAGAGCGCGATGTCACATCTTAAAGACAGCTTGAACTGGATAGATGGTTAGTCTTTTTTTTTTTCAAACATACCATACGTTCTGCATGTTAGTATATTAGGCCAATCGGGTTAGGCCCTACTGCCCCACTCCCTCAATAGGGAAGTCACGCTTTGGGAAGAGGTGTTTAATTTCACAGATCTGACTTGATTGTTGTTGTGATGGCTGAAGGAAGAGGGACGGGGGAGGAAAATTCAGAGGGTGAAGAAGCAGAAAGATAACTTGTTTGTAAAACGGACAGCACGTCAGTTTCAGGAAAGATGACACCGGTTTTATGCACGACATGCCAAATATCCTGAAGCCCTACAAAAAAAAGGTACAAGTATATTGTGTTGAAAATATCGCAAAAAGTCGTAATATTGTATAATGTATTAGTTGCATGTTGTATTTTGTATTTTGATAAAAATCACTGTGTAGTTTTTCAAAAATATAATGGAAAAAGGAGAGAAAAAACAAATATCACAGTATGTTGAAAAATATGAAAAAAGTAATGTTGTGTTAAAATAACATGAAAGAAATCAAAGTAAAGCATCTAAAAACATATATTAAAAAAAAAAAAAGTTATGTTAGTCAAGTCAAGTTATCAAAACCGCATTGTTTCATCGAAACAGTGTTACAATCACAAACTCTCCATTTAGAGTTTGATTCTTTAAGAAACTCATTTCATTACAAATTAATTTTCAACATACTACTCTACAAAATGATTTTTTTTTCATATTCTTTTGACAAACTATACTTGACTTTTTTACGGAAAATCATGACAAAACTTTAATGTGACTTATTCTTAAATTTGCCATACTAAAGTAAGACTTGAAAATACTATATCGTTGTTTTTTAAATTATATTTCAACATATAAAACAGAACTTTTGTTTGTGTTAACATAACATTGACTGGACCTTGATCATTTCAACATGAAATACTATGAGTTTTTTAAATTATTTTAATGATAATTTAATATAGCATATTGGCGGAGATAATATTTACGGGCCCTTTGAGTAGAATGTTAAAAAGTAAGCTAGTCCCTGACTGTAGTGCCCACTCCTTAGGTTGGCTCCACTTAGGTTAAATTACTTTAGTTAAAATGAGGACATTCTAAATATGGTTAAAGTGGAGTAATTTGAGTTGTCTGATGCACACAAGCTTGTTTTTTGTTTTGTTTGCACTGCTGTGTGCACTTAAATTGATGTTGATGGTTAAATTAGTTATTGGTTCAAATGTACTGAGTTCTGAACATGTCATCTAAATGTAGAAATGCCTTGGGCATATGGTTCTTGTTTCAAAAACAATGCAGCATTTTATTTATTTGTTTGTCCTGCTTTTACAACATACAGTATAAGCACTCCTATGTTGTTGTTGTAGTACTTTACCGTATCTGTAGCTATTAACATGATTGCTCATATTTCAAGCCATATTATTCCTGACCCCTTATTTTGCATCAGTTTTCATCAACCAGCCACCATTCAAAACCGCATACATACATCTGTTTTTTCCCCCTCACAACACGCCTTTTCAGAATTTTAAAAACCCTAAATCTAATTTAGAGAGGACAAATAAAAGTAGAAGGTGACTTTTTTGTAGATCAAGGCTAATTAGATTGACAACAAAGGGTCTGAGAGTCTCACAGTCTTGTCCTCACAACAGTGTAAAATAAATGTGATGCAGCAGTGAGCCAGAGTCATTGCAGTTCATTATGTGTTTGAATTAGGGCTGTCAGTCGATTAAAATATTTAATCGCGATTAATCGCATGATTGTCCATAGTTAATCGCGATTAATCGCAAATTAATCGCACATTTTTTATCTGTTCTAAATGTACCTTAGAGGGATATTTTTCAAGTTTTTAATACTCTTATCAACATATGAGTGTACAACTATGCTTTATATGTTTGTTTATTATCATTTGAACAATGACAAATATTCTCATGAATATTAAACACAACAACCTCTGAACATTACAAATATTCGCCTCAATTCAACCTAGAACCTCTCTCATACAATACTGTGTGTGTGTGTGTGTGTGTGTGTGTGTGTGTGTGTGTGTGTGTGTGTGTGTGTGTGTGTGTGTGTGTGTGTGTGTGTGTGTGTGTGTGTGTGTGTGTGTGTGTGTGTGTGTGTGTGTGTGTGTGTGTGTGTGTGTGTGTGTGTGTGTGTGTGTGTGTGTGTGTGTGTGTGTGTGTGTGTGTGTGTGTGTGTGTGTGTGTGTGTGTGTGTGTGTGTGTGTGTGTGTGTGAATGTGGAGGATCGTTGGAGCTATGTGCAGCTCAAGGCATATATGCCTGTGTGTATGAGCTGTGTTCCGGCACTATCCGTGCTGAGTGTGCTGTCTGGCTACCTGCATAAAGTCAAGTGCTCGGCGCAGTTGTCGGCGAAATGTCGCTCCTCTGTTTTCATTGAAACAGCTCCTTATATCCGTTAGCTCAGCTAGCTAGCACCAGATGCTAACAACAACACGTAAGGTGTGCTTCGCTCGCGCCACACATACACACACCCTCCCGGTCCTCCCGATGGCCAGTCCGGGCCTGCCGGTGAGCGTGGAAGTGTGGTCTGCCACAAGCGGGCAGCAGGAGCGGGGCTGTCAGCATCAGCTTGTAGATGGTATTTTAAACTCGATGCGCTCTGAAACTACGGCGGCCGAGGACAAAAAATACACATGCGTTAATCGCGTTAAAATAATTAGTGGCGTTAATCTTTTTTTGCGTTAACGCGTTATTAACGCGTTAACTTGACAGCCCTAGTTTGAATATATCAAAATGTTCTAAGAAATGTTTTAAAGCACCCAGGACTCTCATTTTTGCCAAGACATGACTTAATACACGATACAAGTTTTAAAGCTTTGCCTGGAAGTAGCAGATTAAGTGATTTAATGGTGGAGCAGGATTGTTAAGAAACCCAATTCCTTGCAAAGTACTTTATATTCTAACAAGAAAACGAATTCCTTACAAAGTACTATTCTATCAGTTGTAAAGTGTTGCACACTTCAAAGTGTATCTAAAAGTATCTTAGTAACACAAACAAAAGCAAGGAAGAAAAAAGCAAAAATCAGTAAAGTCATCTAACAAAACATATATTTAAAAAAGTAATGTTAGTCAAGTGAAGTTATCAAAACTGCATTGTTTCATCGGAACAGTGTTAAAATCACAAACTCTCCATTTAGAGTTTGATTCTTTAAGAATCTCAATTCATTACAAATTAATGAATATTTTACCAAGTTATAAAGTTTTGCATCCATTAAAGTGTAACTATAAGTATCTTTGTAGGAGAAAAAACAAAAATCATTTAAGTTATTTCCAGAAAACTGGATTGTCTTACTAAAATCCCCAAGTGCCTTTAAGAGTCACAGTCTTAAAGAAAATCTGTTCGTCTTAGTGGGGGTCCTTAGTTTTGGATGATTTGCTGATTGGGGTGGGACTTATTGCGTTGAGTATCTGTATATTCAAAAATATAATGGAAAAAGGAGAGAAAAAACAAATATCACAGTATGTTGAAAAATATGAAAAAAGTAATGTTGTGTTAAAATAACATGAAAGAAATCAAAGTAAAGCATCTAAAAAACATATATTTAAAAAAAGTAATGTTAGTCAAGTAATTCATTAGAAATGAATGAATATTTTACCAAGTTATAAAGTTTCCATACATAAACGTGTATCTTACAGTTCCTTTGTGAGAGAATTACGCACAAATCTGTCATATCAAAACATTCTATTGCAGTATTTTATCTGTTTTATGTGCTCTATATGTATATATATATTTGTTGCACTGTTGGAGGAGCCTGTGACCTATGTTTCTCATTGACATATCTACACTGTAGCTAATGGGCATATGCCATAAAGCCTTGAAACTTGAAAACTTAAAATGATCAGAAACTGCATTGTCTCACTGAAAACAGCTCTAAAATAAAACCCAATTCCATACAAAGTACTTAACTTTCTACCAGTTGTAAAGTGTTGCTCACTTCAAAAGTGTATCTAAAAAGTATCTTAGTAACAAAAACAAAAGCAAAAAGCATTAATGTTAACAACGCCTCAAAGGGCGGACTCCTGAGTTCCGTAATGTCCCCCTACCACGGCACTTGGACTATTTACATCATCCAGGGCTCAACACCAGTAAATACACCTCTCTTTATCCGCTCTCCAAGCCTCCAAGGGCGGACTCCTGAGTTCCGTAATGTCCCCCTAACATGACACTTAGACTATTTACATCATCTAGGGAAGCATACCAGTAAATCTTTCTTATAGTTAATAAAGTAATTAAAATATTACAAATACAAGATCAAGGGGGATTAAGATCTTTTAAATTATTATTTTCGGGGTGGGAGGAGGACGGGGTGCGAGACAGTCTCACACAACTTCAAAGAGACTGTCTTAATACTAGTTACAAACACTGATCAAAGGACATACATCAAAGGGCTAATTAGATTGACTTCAAGGGCTAATTAGATTGACATCAAAGGCTTATAACACGCCGGTGCGATATCACACCGGCATGTTATAACACCTCACCCACCTTACATCAAAGGACTGACATCAAAGGGCTAATTAGATTGACATCAAAGGCTTATAACACGTCGGTGTGATATCACACCTACATGTTACAACACCTCACCACCCTCACATCAAAGGACAGACATCAAAGGGTATTTAGATTAGACAACAAAGGGCAGACATCAAAGGCTAATTAGATTAGACAACAAAGGATCTACTACAAGGGGGAATATCACACCTACATGTTACAACACCTCACCCCTCACATCAAAGGATAGACATCAAAGGGTAATTAGATTAGACAACAAAGGGCAGACATCAAAGGCTAATTAGATTAGACAACAAAGGATCTACTAGAATGGGGAATATCACACCTACATGTTACAACACCTCACCCCTCACATCAAAGGATATCACACCTACACGCAATAACACCTCGAACAAAGGGGCTCATTAACATATCAAAGGGGCTCATTAGCATAAGTAGTAGTAGGTGTGACCTGTCACAGCACCTGTCACTTTCTATGCATACTAATGTGATTGAAAGGGGATCATTATAACTACTAATATAGTGTAGGACCATACCTATATAAGGCATATTTATACTTTTTTTTTTTCAAAATACCAAACAGATCATGCATTTTATCCATGCCTCATTTGGTCAATTTGAAAAATGTTAGCTCTGTTTTTGCAAGGGTTGATTCTGTGTTTCCCCAATAGCCGTCGCGCCATCGTCCTGACGTCAGGACAGTGTTCAAATCTGGATCAGTTTTTATCAGATCCGTTGCAGCCCCTTTTTTAGAGATTTGGGTATGGAGGAAAATAGAGAGGGTTGTGTTTTCTGACACTTGGTGAGTTCCCTGGAACACCGGGGACACATATTCATGTATAAAAGACGTACACAAGTGCATTTTGCATGATCGGTCCCCTTTAATGTACATTTTTTATTTCATCTTCTGTTCTTGTACATATCATATTCTATTTACATGTTCATAGACTTTTAGCACTATTTTGTATTTTTGTATTTTGTTATATATGTTGCATTGTTGGAGGAGCTCAGGTCAGAAGAATTTCATTGCCATTTCTAAACTGTAGCTTATGTGCATATGAGAATAAAACCTTTGAAGTTGGAAGCTGCTTCTCCACTATACGCACAGAAACCCTCCAATAACCCCCCCTCTCCCCCTGTGATGCAGAGAGGCTGTGGATGGCTCCGGAGCTGCTGCGTATGGAGGCGCCTCCTCCTCAGGGAACTCAGAAAGGAGACGTCTTCAGCTTCGGCATCGTCCTCCAGGAGGTGGCAATGCGCCGCGGAGCCTTTTACCTGGAGGGAGACCCCCAAAGGTGGGTATCGAAAGTAGTCTGATCACCAGGTATAGAAAGTAGTCTGATTACCAGGTATAAAAGTACTCTGTTTACCAGGTATAGAAAGTACTCTGATTACCAGGTATAGAAAGTACTCTGATTACCAGGTATAGAAAGTACTCTGATTACCAGGTATAAAAGTACTCTGTTTACCGTGTATAGAAAGTAGTCTGATTACCAGGTATAGAAAGTACTCTGATTACCAGGTATAGAAAGTAGTCTGTTTACCGTGTATAGAAAGTAGTCTGATTACCAGGTATAGAAAGTACTCTGATTACCAGGTATAGAAAGTAGTGTGTTTACCGTGTATAGAAAGTAGTCTGTTTACCAGGTATAGAAAGTAGTCTGATTACCAGGTATAGAAAGTACTCTGATCACCAGGTATAGAAAGTACTCTGATTACCAGGTATAGAAAGTAGTCTGTGTACCAGGTATAGAAAGTACTCTGATTACCAGGTATAGAAAGTACTCTGATTACCAGGTATAAAAGTACTCTGTTTACCGTGTATAGAAAGTAGTCTGATTACCAGGTATAGAAAGTACTCTGATTACCAGGTATAGAAAGTACTCTGAATACCAGGTATAGAAAGTACTCTGTGTACCAGGTATAGAAAGTAGTGTGTTTACCGTGTATAGAAAGTAGTCTGTTTACCAGGTATAGAAAATAGTCTGTTTACCAGGTATAGAAAGTATTCTGATTACCAGGTATAGAAAGTACTCTGATTACCAGGTATAGAAAGTAGTCTGATTACCAGGTATAGAAAGTAGTCTGATTACCAGGTATAGAAAGTAGTCTGATTACCAGGTATAGAAAGTAGTCTGATTACCAGGTATAAAAGTAGTCTGTGTACCAGGTATAGAAAGTACTCTGTTTACCAGGTATAGAAAGTACTCTGTGTACCAGCTCATAGAGTGCTGTTGTGAACCCCTAAATGTTGAGTACCACAAAGTTTTATGATAGAAATGTAGAGTAGGGTCTCCAGCACGTAGAAGCTGCCGGATGCTAACCTGCATGTTGGGACATTCGCACGATTAGCATAAATTGCGTTAATTAACATATGCAGACAATAGATACAAAAAATGGCTTGGCTGATTTGGTGTGTCAAAGTGTGTTTATCATCATTTTAGCTACTTTCAGATTAAGATTTTGCATAAAACTAAACTAAAAGTTAACTTTAATCTTAATGCATCTCTAAAGATTAAGCTAATACCAAAAAGTTCATAAACATATTCAATACATTATAAAAAGTAAAGAAAGAAACACTTACATATTAATAATGTCACATAATTGATCACATTTAAAGGCAATTTTACAGCAGAATAAGTACTCTTACTTTTAAAACTTGTGTCCACTTTTACTTGAGATTTCCAACGTATGACTTTACCTTGAGATGAAGTATGTTGACAGTCAAGGTACTTTTAGGTAACGGCTCTGAATACTTCGTCCTCGTCTGCAGGCAGCTTTTGCAGAGCGGCTCGTCCTCCTTCTGTATTTAAAAGTGTGATTGTGCAGCTCTTTCTGCCTCATTAGTGAAATGCATCTCTGTGGCTCTTCTGCGTGCCAGCTGGACTCGGCAGTCTTCCTTCTTCTCCAGGTTTATTTCCAAAAACGCTTTCCAGGAATTGATGTGCAGAGGCTTCATTTATTCTGAAACAGGCTCACAGTCAAACGTGCGAACAGCTAGAAATCACAGAGGAACCATTAAAGAAGACATGGAAAAGTTTCTGTTTCCAAACCACAGCCGGCAGGAAGCAGGCGAGCAGAGAGGGTTTCTATGAATGATGGAGGAAAAACAGGTTTCACTTAAAACTCCCATCTCTAACAGGGAGCTCTTTACTCTGTATTGCCCTGTCTCTCCTGTGCTGTATCAAGTCATATTATTCAGCTTAAAGGAGCCCTATTCTGCTTTTGGGGGCTTCCCTTCCCTCTAGTGTGTTCTATAGGTTTTAGTGCATGTCAATGGGCTGCAGAGGCTAAAATCCCTGAGTTCCCTTAATCCAGGGCTGTCAAACTCAATTTCATCGCGGGCTACATTCGCATTATAGTTGCACTCAAAGGGCCGGTTGTAACTTTAAGACTATAAAAAAATAGACCTATATAACTATTTAATATATATAAAATAATGTACTATATTACATTATTGGCTCTGCATTGGATTATTATCGGATAGGGTAATAACTTCATAATTAACTACGTCTGAAAGCAGAAGTCTAGGGCTAATAATTGCAAGTCTCTTCAGTGCGCGTGTCAAAAAACGAAATGCATTGTGGGACATGTAGTTGGGCAACGTGCTTTGGTAAAGCACCATGTAACCGTATAATATAATTGTTATGCATGCTTCTTAGTTAACATTAAGCTGTCCGTGGCTCTTTTCTAATGTAACAAAGTACATTTCCCCTCTGTGGGACGAATAAAGGGATTCTGATTCTGATTCTGATTCCAGCATCAAAACTGGAAATGATTACAATCCTTGTAAACATTTGCAGTAATAACCCCCCCCCCCCCCTGCAGAGATCGTTGACCGGGTGGTTCTGGGAGAGTGGCCCTGCCTCCGGCCCACCACTGACCCCCAGAGCCACAGCCCTGAGCTGGGCCAGCTGATGCAGCGCTGCTGGGCGGAGGAGCCCACCGAGAGACCCGAGTTCAACCACGTCCGGCTGCTGCTGCGCAAACAGAACAAGTGAGAGAGAATCAAACCAACTGCAGGAATGAGTCCTAAAACCCCCTTTCATCACTTCCTGTCCCCTGGTCTGAGAGTCAATGGTTCTCTGAATGTGGTTTTGGTTGTTAGCCTGAAATAAAGTCTGTGTCAGAAATCATAAAGTGGTGTTAATATGTGGAGATTATTCTGCTGAGCTAAACGTGTAAGTATCATAATGGAGGAATCCCATTGGACCAGGGAGATGCTGCCTTCAGGGACCCATTTCTGATTACTGTGGTACGCTGCGCCTAGTGTACGCTCCTCTCTGGCTCTGTGGGTTAATGTGTGTGTGTGTGTGTGTGTGTGTGTGTGTGTGTGTGTGTGTGTGTGTGTGTGTGTGTGTGTGTTGTGTGTGTGTGTGTGTGTGTGTGTGTGTGTGTGTGTGTGTGTGTGTGGTGTGTGTGTGTGTGTGTGTGTGTTGTGTGTGTGATGTGTGTGTGTGTGTGTGGTGTGTGTGTGTGTGTGTGTGTGTGTGTGTGTGTGTGTGTGTGGTGTGTGTGTGTGTGTGTGTGTTGTGTGTGTGTGTGTGTGTGTGTATGTGTGTGTGTGTGTGTGTGTGTGTGGTGTTGTGTGTGTGTGGTCGTGTGTGTGTGTGTGTGTGTTGTGTGTGTGTGTGTGTGTGTGTGTGTGTGGCTGGTACTGCTGTGACATGACATTTAAATTGACAATGAACTCAGATGATCCAGACTCATTTGCATTTTTCAAATTGGTCTGAATATGTTCTAGAATTGTGGTTTGGTTTCATGAAGCTAGAACTTAACTTGATTTCTATTAAAATAACTAACTTTGTTTGTTCCAGCCTCCTGAATCCTTCTCACCTGAACACACAACTGAGTCTTCATACAGGTAATCCCATAACATGACCAAACATTATTTAAACACATTACAAATATATATTAATTTTTTTGTGTTTGATTTCATGTCTTTCACCTTGAGGTATTGCATCTCTTTCCAACAGACATCAATCAAATAATGCCTCTGTGTGTAGGAAGGATTGTTTTCTTGTACCAGTCTAGATCCTTGCTGGACTAGACATTTTGTTAATTTAATGAAAATGTGTGTACACACATCGTGATGCACGTGATCTTTCAACAAACCCTCCTCCAGGTCAGACTCCAGCTGGATGAACAGCTGTCAGTCAGAACACAGGCCAGTGAAGGCTTGTTGTAGTAACTTGTCCCCTGTGTGTCTACAGGTTCAGGTGTCCTGGTCCAGGTGAGTTCCAGTGTGCTTCGACTGGCCTGGTGTTCGTCATGGCTCAGGAGGCGGAGCTTCTGTACAGGACGGTCCCTTGGGATGAGAGCCGCCTCCAATCAGCTGGCAAGCAGGCAGCAGGGCCGCTGTTCGAAGTGAAGAGTTCTGATGAAGCTGCCGTCGTCCAGCTCCACCTGCCACACAGTGAGAGAGAGGATGGTAAAGACATCTAGTGTTAACAAATACACACTTATATAATGATTCTGTGGCATCATATACTATCCACTACTGTTTAAAGGTTATGAATCAGCTTTATTAAACTAATTTAACAAAGATAAGATCATTCAAACACCAAATCTGTTCTTTACATTTAAACTTGTTTTGTCCCCAAAAAAAGAAGAATGAAATTATAAAACATCCATTTAGTCGATGTGTTGCATGCAACCCGGTATCACGGCAAGACGTGAACATGTGACGATCTACCATGCTGGGAGACGTGAATATGTCACGGTTTCGTCCCTTCAAACGTGACAGTTACACGGTATTGTTAACATGGCCCAACCAGAAATACCCGGAAGTGCCAAGCAAATGGTCTACCGCGCCTATTGGTCGGTTTTTATTGTCAAAATGAGATGTTTTTAATTTATTTTTTAATCGTCACACTCGATTTCGCCGATTTTCTTGTTGCCCTAGATGGTCGACACCTCTTTGAGCAGAAACAAAGGCTACATTAATGTATTAAATCCATGTTAATCCATGTGTGTGGATCATAGACTGGTGTGGATGTGAACGCAATTTACAAACTCTTCAACTACAACCCTAATTATATTTAAAAATATTTTAGAAGGCCTCACGAAATACTTTAATGTAAATTAAAATGTAAATGTGAATGGATGTGTGTAATGTATGTGGTGATTGACATTATTCACCCACGGATCTATGGGTTGGGGGTATTGTTCCGCACGGACATTTTAGTTAACCGGACTTACTGTTGATGTGAAATCCGAAAGAAAATGTAATACTTTATTCCGAGTGTGCTTGCTTTTCTCTTTGGAGGTCATCACATAACGGCATTGTAATACACGGCTCGGCTGCATTAAATATTACATATCTGCCGTAGTTCTGTATTTATAGAGCCCTGATGAGAAGACTTCTAGACAAACAGGAAGCACTGCCGCCAAAACTGAAAACGTGACGTGGATCATAAATATATCAGCAATTAAACAACATCTTACATTTCTTTTCACACAATACGTCTCCTTGCAGTATCAACACTAATTCGGCTGACTTTTATATTTGATCCAATTGGTAGATAGACTGTATTTACGCCATAACGGTGCACAGCTGATAGAAAGGCACATCTAGTGGTTAAAGCACGTTATTGCATTTTATTATTTTATTATTTTTCACAAAAATGAAACCATCAATAGCAGAAACAGAATTAACTGTCATTAGTAAACCACTCAAATAAAAAGATCATAAGTGGTTTTGTTTTACATATATTTTAAGGATAATAATAGCAATGTAACACTGTCTATGACACTTACTGTATAACACTGATTTGAAAAACATACAGAAAAAACGAATTCACTGCCCTTAATAAAGTATTTAAATATACATTTCAGGTGTGTTGTTTTGTTTAGATCATTAACATCTGGAGCTCTTTTAATGTCCTTTTTGATTATTGTTACACCAGGTCTTGTCAAAACCTTTATTCCATATTCAATATCCATTACTAAACAAAACAGCAATTCTACTCCACTACAATTCAGAGGTTAACCTGGTATTTTTACTCCACTACATTTATTTTAGTTACTTTGCAGATTCTGATTAATGATGTGAAATATAAACAACCCTTAAATCAGGCTTTAGTTACACCTGAGTAAAATTCAGGGAAAGGTGATTGTCAAGTGCCAACAATCAGGAGAGATATTTGATAGTTGCTGCTTGAGAAGACTAAACATTTATCTGCAGATCCCTATAAAGTATATTCATTACTCGTTATTCTCTACTAATAGTTAATTAAAGACTGTATATAATGACTATTTTGTATATCCCTTTCAAGATTTCAAGATTTTCTAAGGTTCATATACACAACTAATTCAATAACGTGCTTTAACCACTAGGCGGTGCACACAAGGTACACACAGCCATAATAACTGTGTATTATTAGTGTAGGACACTTGTGTATGTATAACATCTGAAGATGTGTAGTTTTTATTCATGTTTTCACATAATTGTACAGGATATTGCTATATTATTTCACATGTTTTACTTCTAATATCTGATTTGTAAAACATCACAGACAGAAAGGTATATCCGTCATTTAACAGTAAGCTATTGAAATTGTGATTCCATAGATGTGTCTCCCATCACCCACATCCCCTGACTATTCTCTCAACTCAGTATTTACATTCTTATATTCAAAGAAAATCAGTAATATCTTTAAAAACTACAAGTCCTTTTATATCAGCTGTGCACCGTTATGGTGTAAATAACCTATCTACCAATTGGATCAAAAATAAAAGTCAGCCGAATTAGTATTGATACTGCAAGGAGACGTATTGTGTGAAAATAAATGTAAGATGTTGTTTAATTGCTTATATATTTATGATCCACGTCACGTTTTCAGTTTTGGCGGCAGTGCTTCCTTTTTGTCCAGAAGTCTTCTCATCAGGGCTCTATAAATACAGAACTACGGCAGATATGTCATATTTAATGCAGCCGAACCGTGTATTACAATGCCGTTATGTGATGACCTCCAAAGAGAAAAGCAAGCACACTCGGAATAAAGTATTATTTTATTTTTTAATTTTCTTTCGGATTTCACATCAACAGTAAGTCCGGTTAACTAAAATGTCCGTGCGGAACAATACCCCCAACCCATAGATCCGTGGGTGAATAATGTCAATCATCACATTACACACATCCCTTCACATTTACATTTGAATTTACATTAAAGTATTTTGTGAGGCCTTCTAAAATGTTTTTAAATATAATTAGGGTTGTAGTTGAAGAGTTTGTAAATTGCGTTGCCTGGCAACGCAATCGCACAACGTCACGTCCGTTAATTCCACATCCACACCAGTCTATGATCCACACACATGGATTAACATCGATTTAATACATTAATGTAGCCTTTGTTTCTGCTAAAAGAGGTGTCGACCAGCTGGGGCAACAAGAAAAACGGCGAAATCAAGTGTGATGATTAAAAAATAAATTAAAAACATCTCATTTTGACAATAAAAATCGACCAATAGGTAGGTAGACCATTTGCTTGGCACTTCCGGGTATTTCTCCACTGGTTGGGCCATGCTAACAATACCGTGTAACTGTCACGTTTGAAGGGACGAAACCGTGACATATTCACGTCTCCCAGCATGGTAGATCGTCACATGTTCACGTCTTGCCGTGATACCGGGTTGGTTGCATGACATAATTATTGATCATTATTGAAGCAGACGATGCAATGCAGCTCTAAATACTGAGTTAGTTTTTCTTTGGGCCCTCTGCAGTCTCCTCACTGTAATATTAAAGAGATGTAAACTGTGATTGGTCAGTCCACAGCATGCTCAGCTGCTAACAGTGCTAACTCAACGCTAACTCTCTGTAACTGTTGTGATGCTAAGCTAGCAGTTTGATTAATTCTTACTTAGTTATCCATCTGTTGCTCTTTCTGCTCTTTACATTGTCAGTCCGGCTGAACCATGAACAAAACAAAACAACAGACAACAACATTTATAAGTTAGACTTTCTACGTCCTGAAAGCTTTAGAGAACTCTTCACACATCTAGAGAGTCACTCAGACATGAGAGCGGACTCAGTCAAGCTGTTCTGACTGCAGATTACAAACATCTCAGCAGTCTTGAAGATTAGAAAATAATGAATAAAGTTTATGCATAACAGTAAATGCTCACATCCAGAAAGACCACAGGGGACAGATCAATAATGAAACATTAGAATAAAAGGTGGAGGATATAAACTGGAGCATCCTAGTGAGGCTCCAAAGTGAATGACATTAGATGAACATTAGCTCTGAACTAAAGTGGTGAGACATTGAATATGATGAAGCTGTTTCAGCAGCAAAGCAACAGATGACCAGCTCTTTGCTCCACAGCGCTGCTCCTGGACGGCCTGTTGTCTGTCGTCCACATCACTGATGAAGGCCTGAGCATCTTGGAGCCGCTGGAGGTCACACTCACTCACGTGGTGGTGAAGGTGCCTCACCTCTCTCTCTTTGGCCTGGTCTGGGATAGCATTAAAAGGGTTCTGCTTCCGCGGATAAAGGGCAAAATTCTGCTGTTCCTACGACCCCCGGGCAGAGAGGAGCAAATACTGGATGTATTTCTGCTGCAGAAAAACGTCCTTAAGGAGGAGGTAAAGTCAGCCTCTATACATGCTCACTGTCAGCCTAAACACTTGTTTTTAACCACAGATGTTTCCACAAAGAGAGTAACGCAGCGTCCGCACGGCGGCGTGCGTTGAAGCTTGCCGGTGGGCGTGTCTGAAACTCGACCAACAACCAATCACATGAATCTCCCGCCCCGGACAAACAAGCACGTGGTTTGATTGGCTAGAGCTTGTACTGGCATATGATTTGATTGGCTGACGCTTCCGTTGAAGCTTCAAAAGTAGAACATTGCTCTACTTTTGAAGCGAGGAAAGCGAAGCGACGGAACCACAATGCAGTTCGCCAAAGTGTGACATCACCCCATTCAAAGTGAATGGGCAGAAGCGTTGAAGCTTCAACGCACGCCGCCGGGTGGACGGGCCGTAAGATCTATCTGAACTGAATCTTCAGATGGTTCGATGGTTGTTGTTTTTTTGGATTCTCTCTCAGCTTGTATGTGTGTCTGCCTGTGTCATTTGTGATACTTAAGGCATTATGGTAAACACAGCACAAAACTGAAAGGCTTCCTGAGATGGATCACGTGATCTCATCCTTACTCGCCATGTGTTGACGCTCGGGCAGCAGTCTTTTGTGTTTCATAAATGTTATTAACAGAAACAGAATTAAAATAGTTACGTGATAAGTATTCTATATTCCACCTCCCTGTTAAAAATAACGGTATTCTTCAATAGCTTATTTCCAAGAATTAAAATAACTATTTAAAATGTCCCGATACAGAGAATAATAAATCCTTATTATTATGTTTGTAATTGATTGTATCTATCATCACTCTGCGGAGCAGGTCCGTCACCATTTGTTGTTTTTAGATGTGATCTTTAAATCAATGTTCCCTGACTATGTGAGCATGAACTAAAGTGATACAAATATCCTGTTACTGAAGGTTGCTGTCAAACAAGGACGTGCTGTGCAGGTCAAGATCTCTTCCCGCTGTGAGCTGGACATTGATCACAGTTACAGTGTGCACTGTGAACCTGAGGGCTTCCTCATTCAGCCTGAGGTGAGTCACTGATACTCCTCTAAAGCAGTGGTTCTCAAACTTTTTCTGTCAGGCCCCCCCTTTGGAGAAAAAAAAAATCGGGGCCCCCCAACACAAATAGTCACGTAATGGGCCAAGTTAACATTTATTAAAATACATCAATATGAACGTGAGCATTCCTTTCAAAAAAATAAAAAAATCCCTTTGCTAGAACAGTGATAATAAAACAATGCTCCATAAGTCTGTGTGCTCCAAAAAATAAATACAATTGTGCAATCCCTTTGATAGAACAATAAGTTATAATACTTTGCCACTTTGCAATCTGTGCAAAAAAATGAAAAGAAAGAAATTGCTGATATTTGGCCAAAAGGTGTGTCTTATCACAGGTGGCTGCAATGAGCCTGCTTTGCACTGCACATTTCTTCAAAACGGGGTTGCAGGCTCAGTGTCGGCGCCAGAGATTTATTTTGGGGGTGCTGTGGGGTAGCTTGACGTTTCATAGAGGGTGCTCAAACATCTAGGGTTTCCCATTAATGTACCGGGCGCTACAGTGGAATTTTCTACTGCAACACTCCCCACGCAAATACACAATGTACCCACGACTGTTACAATGAAGGCTCGATAATCAGCTCACAGCATATAGGTTTAAGCAGGGGTAAAGTGCTATTTTATAAGTGGGAGGCGGACCTAACCTCCTCTAGGGGGGTCCTCACCTCCTCTAGGGGGGTCCGGGGGCATGCTCCCCCGGGAAGATATTTTTTTAAATGTTGAAGTTAAAAGCATCAATCTGGTGCACTTTGAGAGCAACATGAGAGATCGATGGATACATCTCTCAAATCACTCCCCTTTTAAACTGTATTCTTGTTTTACTGTCATATAGTATTTCATACCTGTTTTTCATTTATTCTCTTATTTTTTTATAACTATAATGATCATATAAACGTGTGCCTCGGAAATAATTGTTTACATTAATCGTGACCAAAACGTTTGAGACCCGGCTACTAGCTCGCTAGCACCAGAAGCTAACAACAACGATCTCCGGTACCGGTGCGCTCTCTCTCTCTCTCTCTCTCGCTCGCGCACGCACGCACACAAAATGGCTTGTTCCACACACACACAGAGCCGAGCTTGAATGAAACACAGAGACCCAGACGTGCTTGTACTTTATCATATTATTTTCGAATCAATAATTCTTCGAATTATAATTTTTAAAAAAATAAAAAAAAATAAAAACCATTTTTCCTCCTGGTCTCTCGCCCCCCTTGTCATGCCTCTGCGCCCCCCAGGGGGGTCGCGCCCCCCACTTTGAGAAACACTGCTCTAAAGAAACACAATGATCATTAACACACGTTTAGCTGCATGTGGATTCACCATCAGGAAAGAAACAGATCAACTTTTAACTTCTGCTTCTGGTTTTCAGCATGAAAAATTTGAATCAATGTTTGGACCAGATTACGATCCGACATTTGAAGTTTTCTTGACAACAAGAACAGAGAGAGTGGATTTGAAGGTCCAGGACCAAGATGGAAATGAAGTCTGGAAACGGCACGTGTCACTGGAAGGTACAGACTCCTTTAATTTTCCATCTCATGTCGATCTCTATTAATGCTCCATGCGGTTGGCAGCGCATCATTAATACTTCAAACACACAAATACATATTCTGCTACTAGAAGTCTCTGTATGCAAACAATAGTAAAAGCTGGAGCTTGTTGTGGTTCTGAAGGAGTTGCAGTCTTCAGCTTCTTCCGGTTAGAATACCTTCAGTGTTCCTGGTTCAGGATGTTTTTAATGTCTGCTCCTCTCCTCGTATATAGGCCGGTAAAAACTCTGAATGAATTAGTTTGGTGTTTAAAAATCACAGTTTCTCCCTGCATGCTGTTCGGCTGATGGTAACATGTCATAAGTGTATGGTGAAATTGTGGTTACAAACTGGATAAAAAGTCAGTTTATGACCTTTGGCAGATAAAATTGGCGCATGCCTAAAGGGAATACAACGCCGTCACAGGAGACCAGATGAAATGCACCGTAACCTTCATTAAAATATATAACAAAGGAGTAGTCGTTTTTAGACATTTTAATGTTACATAAAATAACTTTGAAGTGAAGAAAAATCCCCCATTGGGAATGTTGAGGAACATAAATGTCTCTTTATATCTGAGGGGGGGAAAGTCATTCACAGAGTACATGTTATCTGTCCGAGTGAACACGTTTTTTTATTTATAACTTCAGTATTTTTTTTAAGTAATGTTACATAACAAAGTATTTTGCTTGTTTATCTTCCAGTTCCAAGACGGGAAATTTCCCAGAGAAATGTCCCAGCAGAGGACAGAGTCCCAGCAGAGGACAGAGTCCCAGCAGAGGACAGAGTCCCAGCAGAGGACAGAGTCCCAGCAGAGGACAGAGTCCCAGCAGAGGACAGAGTCCCAGGAGGAGACAGAATGCCAGCAGACCAGAGGCTTTTCTCAGTTCGGACACAGTTCATTAACAGAGTGTCTCAAGCTGTTCTGGACCAGCTTCTGGATAAACTTCTTGAGCGGGAAGTGATCACTAATGCTGAAATGACATCAGCCAGAGGGAAACCCCAAATGGATAAAGCCCGAGAGGTGCTGGACACGGTGCGAAGAAAAGGAGCTGCAGCCAGCAGGTTTCTGATCGATGCTCTCCGAGAGATAGACCCGTATCTTTACAGAGAGCTCGACTTGAGCTGAAGCAAACGTGTGATGAGTGGAATCTCTAGATCAGCCGCCTGGTGTACAGTCTCACCTTTTGGTACAAACGATAATAAACGATGTATGAATGATAAACTAATTGCGCTAGGACATCATCCTATGAGGAAAATGCTTTTCAGCGTTTATGATTTGGTTGCGGCTGTAGCTCAAATGCAAGTGATAAATGATATGTTGATGTAATCATTTAAGAGTAGACTTGTAAGAGTTTGTATCTTTGTGGTTTATTGCATTTACTCTAAGTTGAGAATAATGTAATGTTATATATATAAATAATTGTGAAAAAGGACAGTTGGCATAGTGAGTACTTTTACTTAGTACTTTACGTATTTTTTTTAAGCTAATACTTTTATACTTTTACATAAGTAACAGTTCTACACTGCAGTATTAGTACTTTCAATTAAGTTCTGCAAGGATATGAACAGAAGTTTTCCATTTGGTGTCTTGCTGAAAGAAGAGCTTCATTAACGAGTCTGAAACACTAAACTGTAAACACACGACAGGTAACGATGAGGTTAATCCTGCAGGGGTCACAGATCTAATTGGTCTCATGTCAGATGTGAGTGCAGGTTCATTCCCTGACAGTGGCCTCGTTAGGCCCTGATAAGCCTCGTTCCCTGTCAGCACAGAGGCCTCTAATTACTCAGAGAGCCTAGCTGTTTACATCAGCAGACAAGCAGCAATAAGTAGTCCATATCTGCTGCAGCAGGTCAAAGGCCATTAGAGGAGACGCTTCTTCAACTTCACTCAAAGTCACTTTAAAGGTGGGGTAGGTAAGTTTGAGAAACCGGCTCGAGATACACTTTTTGTTATATTCCATGGAATGCTCTTAACATCCCGATAGCAATGAATATCTTAACTACTTTGACAAAAAAAATCATCTGTGGAAGCCGTAGTACTGTAAAAAGCACGACCAATCATTTTAGCCGGCCCGGCTAAAATAACTGGATGGCCTACCTGCCTGTCAGCCTTCCATCTGTGCACAAACTTATCTCGTGCCCTCATAGAGTGGCGAAGTCCCTCCCCTTCCGGTGGACCTCCATGGGACCTTATTTCGGAAAAATGATGTATTGAAGTCAATGGAGAGAGAAAGATTATCTTTCGATCCCGTTTGAATTGTGCCACGAATTACACATATGATGTTTGTCAATTTAAAAGATAATTTTGCAAGTCAAAAAAAAAAAATGTGTCGTAAAACTGTGAAGTAACACATTTGTTTGTGTGAACCGCTCAATTAACTACATCTCTGGTCAACAACACACGTCACCAAGATGGCCGTCACTACTGTCTTGTCAACAAAACGATTGACTACCCTCACTATCACCACAATGAAACACGTCCTGAAGAATGTCATGCAAAGCTGCCTGCCTTCCTTTGATTCTCTCTGAACTGCCTGGTCTTTTTAATGTTTAATGTCAACCATTTATGCAGATAGCATGAAGTAGAGAAGATCGCCGATGCTAGCGTTAGCGTTAGCATTTCTCCCCCGGGCTTAAATTGTGTATTATAGAATGATCACACCGGTGACAGTACTCTTCAAAGGGTTCACGAAATATGACTACTACTCTTACTGTTTAACATTTTGGGTTACTTAATGTTACTTCATGTTAAGGCTAATAGAAGTGACAAGGCTGTAATGCTATCTAACGTGCTAGCTACTAGCTAGCTTGATCCAGACACTCCTGGTCCTTTCATCAGACGGGAAGCGAAAGAACGAGCAAGACCCATTACTGGTATGATAACAACCTGGTACTAAGCACACAGGCATCTTGTTAAAGTTATCTTATCTTAGCCAGCGCCATATCGATAGATTATATCTATATGGCGCTGATTTTAGCTATCTCTTACTGGAGGAAAACAATTGTGACATCACTTACGCGACTCTGGGATTTGTAGTCTTTCTAGTTGCGTATTTTTCATAGTCTTATATTTCAACAGTTTTACGATAAACTGTGACTTTTTTTACATGGAAATGATTTTTTAAGATTGATAAACATCATATGTGTAATTCATGGCACAATTCAAACGGGATCGAAAGATACGTTTTCTTCTCTCCAATTACCTACCCCACCTTTAAAGGTGAATGCCTCCATTGTTTTAACCACTAGGACCACCAGGGGGCAGAACACGTCAGTACTTTAAAGTGCTCAGACTTTTAGAATTAGAACGTTTTTCAGGAATTTGCTTTGGTGTATCATGGTGCAGATATAGAAACAGTAACACAAATGATGATGTTGTAAAAGAGCAACTATTGACATTTTATAAAATAAATATGATCTCTAGTGAAAGAGCCCATTTAAATCATTAGTTAGAAAAGTAGTCAAAGTCTTTTAATCACAAGATACATTTTCAAGAGGTAAATGGTTGTGTGAACTATTTCAATCCAAAGGTAACTTTAACTTAAAAAGTGTAGTGCCGAGAGACGGGAGTCGGAGGCGGTGTATCGAAGGTACTAAGTTAGCTTTATTGAGCATCAGAAACACACATGTTATCAGCTTGAAGCCCGGGAAGAGAAGAAAGGAGGGCTCACATATATGTCCGTGCGGAACAATACCCCCAACCCACAGTTCCATGGGTGAATTATGTCAATCACCACAAAAGACAGTTTATGATAAAATATGTATGTAAGTACAATTTAAAACCGAGTTTGAGGGATAGAAACTCCCTCTGGAGGGAACACAGGGATTTTAGCCTTTGCAGACCATTTACATGCACTAAAACTATAGAACATACTACAGGAAAGGGAAAAGAGCTCAAAACTAAAAGCTTAAAGGGGACCTATCATGCAAAATGCACTTTTGAACGTCTTTTCTACATGAATATGTGTCCCCGGTGTTCCAGGGAACTCACCAAGTGTCAGAAAACACAACCCTCTCTCTTTTCCTCCATACCCAAATCTCTAAAAACGGGGCTGCAACGGAGCTGATACAGATTTGAAATTGTTCTGACGTCAGAAACGTATATATGGGCAACTCTCCACCTATCAGGGGAATGGGGGGTTGGGTCACGGCCACGGCCATTGCCGCTCGAAAGCGCTGGAGACGCTGTAGTACATATGCCAGGCCTGTAAGTGGCGCTGTAGTCTGCCACAAACGCAGCGAAGAAGACTTCTCACAGAATCAGCCCTTGCAAAAACAGGGCTGGAATACAGCAAATAGAGCGAAATGAGGCATGGCTAAAATGCATGATCTGTTTGGTATTTTGAAAAAAAAACTTCACAGACATGTTTTATATAGGTATGGCCCTACAATAGATTATTTAAATATAGCATGATAGGTCCACTTTAAATTGCAAACAAGCATGGAAATATTCAATATAGGGATGAATTAATTACTCAATTAGTTAGTTATGCAAAACCCAAGCAAGAAGAAGAGATAACGGTACTATTTTGTCCTGCAACAAAACAACAAAACCTGAATGAGGAATGGTGCGAAATGCCTCTTGAACTGTTTAATTTGAACAAAGTAACCTCTGATTTCTGTTTACACTTTCAGACACTTAGCGAGGCTTTTACTGCGGCAGAGAAAGCATCAGCTGCTGCGTCTCTGGCATTAAGCGGGATAATTATAAGTGACGATATGAGCGAGGTCGGGAGTGAAAGTGAGAGGAGAAAATATGAGAAACAGAGTAGTAGTAGGGAGCCACAGTGCACTCAGATATCACAATAACAAGACACTAACTGATTTTATTCTCCCTGCGTCACACTGCAGCAACAGGAAACATGCATGTTATGAAATGCGCACATTCAAGTCAGTGAAATAAATGCAAACATTCAGAAGGAGACCTGATGCAATGCTTAGAGGAATCTATTGAATACATATTTTTGGGCCCAATTCCAAACCGCCCCCTACACTCTGCCACATTAATTTACATTCCAATCTAACGAGTGTGGAGGAGGAGTGTGTTATCAAGCCCTTGAGGGAATGCTCTGGTTTTTGGACAAAATGAACATCACTCCCGTCAGCGGACGTACTTTGTCTCACTGGAATATTAACGGCCATAGTTAATATAAAATCGTCCCCATGTATCCGGCCAATGGCGGGAGAGTTTTGAAAGAGACAAAACACTGTTCCATACATTTAAAAACACTTAAACAATTAAACAATGTTTACCCCAGGATTCAGGCACCTTCCCTGGCTTGTAAAGTGCAGTTATGCGCCCTGGAGGTATTGCACTATTTACAAAATGTATACCCAGGATTGAGGCACCTTCCCTGGCTTGTAAAGTGCAGTTATGCGCCATGGAGGTATTCTGCTATTTACAAAATGTAGCACTCTGTTTATTTCACACCTCCAGGGCGGAGACCGGGAAAATCACCTCTCTTTGCCCGCTCACAGAGCACCGAAGGACGGACTAGAGACCTCCAGCAGCAGTCCCTAACAGTGGGACTCTGTTTATTTCACACCTCCAGGAGAGACGAGGGGAAAATCACCTCTCTTTGCCTGCTCACAGAGCCCCGAAGGACGGACTAGAGACCTCCAGCAGCAGTCCCTAACAGTGGGACTCTGTTTATTTCACACCTCCAGGAGAGAGTCCGGGAAAATCACCTCTCTTTGCCTGCTCACAGAGCCCCGAAGGACGGACTAGAGACCTCCAGCAGCAGTCCCTAACAGTGGGACTCTGTGTATTTCACACCTCCAGGAGAGACCAGGGGGAAATCACCTCTCTCTGCCCGCTCACAGAGCCCCCAAGGACGGACTAGAGACCTCCAGCAGCACTCCCTAACAGTGGGACTCTGTGTATTTCACACCTCCAGGAGAGACCAGGGGGAAATCACCTCTCTCTGCCCGCTCACAGAGCCCCCAAGGACGGACTAGAGACCTCCAGCAGCAGTCCCTAACAGTGGGACTCTGTTTATTTCACACCTCCAGGAGAGAGTCCGGGAAAATCACCTCTCTTTGCCTGCTCACAGAGCCCCGAAGGACGGACTAGAGACCTCCAGCAGCAGTCCCTAACAGTGGGACTCTGTTTATTTCACACCTCCAGGAGAGAGTCCGGGAAAATCACCTCTCTTTGCCCGCTCACAGAGCCCCGAAGGACGGACTATAGACCTCCAGCAGCAGTCCCTAACAGTGGGACTCTGTTTATTTCACACCTCCAGGAGAGACCAGGGGGAAATCACCTCTCTTTGCCCGCTCACAGAGCCCCGAAGGACGGACTCATGACCACCAGCATGTCCCCATAACAGTGGCACCTCCATAACCTTGCACACCGTGAGTCCCCGGGCCCCCGCAGTTAAGCACTCCCCCCACGGACTAAACACAGGTATTCACACCCACCAGAACCTCGTGCCCCTGGTGACCCTACAAGGGGGGTGGTTTTTATGGTGCTTCTATGTCCGCCCATCAGCATCCATATTCGTCCTTCTTCACGGCACCACCCCCCCTTCTGTGGAGGGTATTCTCGTGCCCCTGGTGACCCTAAAGGGGGTGGATTTTGTGGTGCTTTTATGTCTGCCCATCAGCATCCAAATTCGGCCTTCTTATTGGCACCACCACCCCCCTTCTGGGCTGGAGGTTCAAACACTTTAACTTTTGTTCACCCTCCTCTGGCTTACACCTCCTCCGCCAACACTTGAGCGCTCATCACAGGGTTCAGCACCAAGGAGAGTGCCTCCCCGGTGCTGATGGAAAGTGGCACTTTATCTGCCCCTGGGAACCATCAAGGTTATTGTTTTATTTTTTTTTATTTTTTATTTGAACAAAAACCACAGTACACACAGCCTAAAACATCAACTATTTACACGTTGCAGTAACAAAAACCACAGTACACACAGCCTAAAACATCAACTATTTACACGTTGCAGTAACAAAAACCACAGTACACACAGACTAAAACATAAACTATTTACACGTACTACTGCTGCTATAACAGTACTACTAAATGTCTTAACCTACGTTGTGTAGCACCAGGCTGGGGGGTCTTGAGGCACAAAATAAGGCCCACTCAGAGTGCTTGGTGAGCGGATACATTCTTCCATGATTTGCAACAGCCGTTTTTTTTTTCTGAGTGCACCCAAAAACTGGGTTTCCGATTTCGTACAGACGGTAGTCTGAAAAATATGGATGAATCTTTTTGACAGATGAGGGAATGCTCTGGTTTTTGGACAAAATTAACATGGGATCACTCCCGTCACCGGACGTACTTCGTCTCACTGGAATATTAACGGTCATAGTCAATATAAAATCGTCCCCATGTATCCGGCCAATGACGGGAGAGTTTTGAAAGAGACAAAACACTGTTCCATACATTTAAAAACACTGCTATTTACAAAATGTAGCACTCTGTTTATTTCACACCTCCAGGAGAGACGAGGGGAAAATCACCTCTCTTTGCCCGCTCACAGACCCCCAAAGTACGGACTAATGACTTCCAGCATGGCCCCCTAACAGTGGGACTCTGTTTATTTCACACCTCCAGGAGAGAGTCCGGGAAAATCACCTCTCTTTGCCCGCTTACAGAGCCCCGAAGGACGGACTAGAGACCTCCAGCACCAGTCCCTAACAGTGGGACTATAATAATAATAATAATAATTATATACACGGTATACATATTCACAATGTTTAGCGGGGTTCTGGGGACCAAATTAGGCGTCTAATTCGTACGGTGCACCAGGGCAAACAGGTTGAGTCCATGGCCCCTGCCCCATCATCAGGAGTGTCAACCAGCCCCGGTCCCGACTTCATTGGCCTCTTTCCCTCCCGCTTCTGCTTCCGCTGCTGCTACCGCTCCAATGACCCATCAGGTTGCTCGAGCTCTGAAGAAGAAGCAGTACTGTTATAGCAGCCCTCTTCGGAGGTCTCCCCATCTGACAGCGGTAGACATCCTTCTGATGATGATGCAGCTGCTGCCGCATCTGATGACGCCCTGAACATGGAGCGGATTCTCAATGCCTCCTTTATTCCTGGCGCATTCGCGTAGAACCGGTCCGCCGTGGTTACGTCGTGACACATAAACCTGGCGAGAATCGACCGGCTTTCTGGATCTTGGTGATGCTTGATATTGTCAGCCAGGGCAGTGCGCAGGATTATGAAGGTGACGGCTGTTTCTAGCCCAGCATCAGCCCATGCCCTCTTCAAGTGAGCGTTCAGGTTCTTGGAGGCCCGATTCCCCCTTGTGAAAAGGAAGAATTCATTCTGAGGACCCAGCAATGCCTCTTTAATCCCCATCCACCGCATGACCCAGCGAAATTCCTCTACTGTAAGCGCCAGCTGTGCTTCGCCATATGTCTTGGCCGTCTTGTGATCCTGCACATGGATGATGTAGCCCTCAGCAGTTCCCCTTATGGCTGCCTCTAAGACCTCACTGTTTTTCATGTTTGCGTACACGCCCGTACGGTGGCCATACAGGAGGCTCCAATGGAGGGTGAGATAGCCATAGAGAAGCTTCTGGGTGGTTGAGGTCGGCGTGCCGGCCATCAGGTCGAGGAGCTCCGGGATGCGCTTCTCAGCGGCCGCCATGGCGGCCAGAAGCTCCGCCTGGCTCGGCAGACGATCCAGTTTGTTCCTCTTCACCTTAAACTGGTGTAGAGTGACTGCCTTATTCAAGTGTTTCATGTTGGCTTTCACCTCTCTCATTATGTGGGTCATATCAGACTGGGTGAGCCTGCACCCCCGGGGCTTTGACTCAGACATGTACCCCATGAACTGGTTCACATTCTTCAGGAAGAACTCTGATGTTGTGACTGCCCGGCCCGGCTTTACAATATACTCGCTCCAGCCACGGATCATCTTCATGTTTCTTAGGAACAGCCAGTCTGACAGGCGGTTAACACCATGGGCCATGTATACTATGAAGTTCTTTATCCGGCTGATCTTCGACAGAACATTGTCTTTCTGTTTTACTGTCGGAGCGACACCCAAACAATGATCCCAGTATGTCTGAAGGTACGCCTCCATGCTTCTAGGCAACGTGATTTCACGCATGGTATTCCCCCGTCCATACCCAGTGGACCAGTAATTTGAGGGAGAGGGCAAGTCCTTAGCCAGCTTAGACGCACGGGTCTTCCGGCATACAGGGTTCTCGCTACCGGAGGCTACTGGGGACTGCATGACAGTCTTCACCGGGCTCTTCACAGGGGTCTCGCTACCGGAGGCTACTGCAAACATGACAGTTTCCACCGGGCTCTTCACAGGGGTCTCGCTACCGGAGGCTACTGCAAACATGACAGTTTCCACCGGGCTCTTCACAGGGGTCTCGCTACCGGAGGCTACTGCAAACATGACAGTTTCCACCGGGCTCTTTACAGGGGTCTCGCTACCGGAGGCTACTGCAAACATGACAGTCTTCACTGGGCTCTTCACAGGGTTCTTTACCGGTCTCTTCCCACCGGAGGCTACTGCAATCATGACAGTCTTCACTGGGCTCTTCACAGGGTTCTTTACCGGTCTCTTCCCACCGGAGGCTACTGCAAGCATGACAGTCTTCACCGGGCTCTTCACAGGGGTCTCGCTACCGGAGGTTACTGGGGACTGCATGACAGTCTTCACCGGGCTCTTCACAGGGGTCCCGCTACCGGAGGTTACTGGGGACTGCATGACAGTCTTCACCGGGCTCTTCACAGGGGTCCCGCTACCGGAGGTTACTGTGGACTGCATGACAGTCTTCACCGGGCTCTTCACAGGGGTCTCGCTACCGGAGGCTACTGCAAGCATGACAGTCTTCACCGGGCCCTTCACAGGGGTATTGCTGCCTGAGGCTACTGTGTTTATGCCGGAGGTACTTGGGATTGCCAGGCCCTTAAATCTTATACATTCGTCCTCTTCCTCAAGCACAGCAGCACTCTGCTTCCTGGGTTTTAGCTCCTTTTTCAGCCTGGAGCGCAGGGTCTTCACCTCATCATTGAGGGCATCCTTCTGAGGCCTCAATGCCACATTTTTCAGCATCACCTGCCTGCAGTCCTCATTGTCACACTCGGTATGTGGGGAGAAGGGTGGAGGGTGCCCGGGGTATTCCTCCTCATTGTCCATATCCAATGATGTAGCCATTCCAATGATGGGGTTAGTCTCACGGAGGTCATGGAGCAACTGCAGTGCCACACTATGCTTCAGCCTTGCCATGACCTGCTGTGCCTCATGTCGGGACAACTCAGGGTGGTCATGTTTTACATGACGGTCCAGTCTCTTCCCAGCGTACGAACACCCAGCGATGGGACAGGGTTTGGTCCGAACATTTATCCTTCCACTGGCTATTTTCAGGAGGATTCCCCTCTCCTCCAAGTTCCGCACTGCATGCTTGTGCTTAAGGTGTTTGTACAATGCCAGATAGAAGAGTCTGCACACCGGGCATTCAGATGACATCCTTACTGAAACACACACAATGAATTTGATCAAAATGATGTTATAAATCTCCGTTTATATGCGTTAGCGTCATTGGTGGTTGCGACACTGGGTCCGATGCATCAATTAATGGTGCATGGACCAAGGGAGGTATTGGGTTACCACCGGGTCAGATGGTCCCACCTCCGCACCAACGCGGGGCTGGTGATGGCAACATTGGGTCCGATGCATCAATACATGGTGCCCCGACCATGAGAGGGTTTGGGGTACCCCGGAACCAGGCACCACCCCAGCAGGAAACGGGTTGTATGGTCAAAGGAGGAAAGAGTGATAGAACCGGGGTAAAGCAAAGAAAGTGTCCGACAATAGTGACTTGTGAGGCGGCCAGAGAGTCTGTCATGTATCGGTCCTATCCTCCAGGCAACGCTGTGGCCAAAACTGGGCTAAAAACAAAAAAAAATTCATCCAGGGAAATTTGGGTGAAAATGAAAAAAAGTACCCGGAAATAGTGGCTCATGACCCCGCGGGAGTCCCCTGTCGACTCCCCTGGCTTTCCTCCATGGGCGAAATGATCAAACTCAACTTTTGTGAGAACCAGGAAAAGGGGTCAAAATGGGAAAATTGTACCCCAAAATAGTGCCTCATGACGCCGCAGGAGTCCCCTGTCGACTCCCGTGACATTCCTCCATGGGCAAAATCATCAAACTCAACTTTTGTGAGAACCAGGCAAAGGGGTGAAAATGTATGTATGTATGTAGCCTTTATTTATCCAGGTTAAAAATCCCATTGAGATCAACGATCTCTTTTACAAGGGAGACCTGCGGTACATTGAGTTACACATATAAAAACAAACAGAAAACAAAAAGGACATCACAACATAATTACAGGGGTATACATTAGCATCTATTTACATGTACAGGTATCCAATAATATTTCATCCAGCCGTGCTTTAAAATGATGCAAGGGAATCAAAATGCTGAGTTTCAATATTTTTTGCATAGTGTTCCAAGCTAGAGGAGCAGCGCACATAAAAGCTTTAGCACCTAAAACAGTCCTAGCACTTTGCACATGTAATAAAAACACATCCTGTGATCTCAGGCAATAGCTACTTGCCACTCTCCGTGAGATCAAGGAGCAGATATAAGAAGGTAGTTTACCCAGCATGGCTTTGTAGATGAACATGTACCAATGACTGAGCCTCCGAACAGTAAGTGAAGGCAGACCTGCCTTGGCATACAGGGTACAGTGATGAGTAAGTGCTTTACAGTTAGTAACAAATCTCAGAGCACTGTGATAGGCGGCATCTAACCTTTCCAGGCAATGGGCAGGTGCATTCATGTAGATCAAATCACCATAGTCTAGCACAGGTAAAAAGGTCACAGTGACTAGCCTTTTCCTGGCTTCAAAAGAGAAACAGGACTTGTTTCTGAAAAAGAAACCTAATCTAACCCTCAGCTTTTTAAGCAGATTAGTGACGTGAAGTTTAAAAGTAAGACAATCATCAAGCCAGATACCAAGGTATTTATAATAGCTAACCACTTGGAGTACTTGTCCTTGCATAGTCACAATATCCAAAGCAGTCTCTGGAGTCTTTTTAGCTTTAGAAAAGAGCATTACCTTGGTTCTCTCAACATTTAAAAGAAGCTTTAGTTCAGAGAGCTGAGTCTGAATAATGTTAAAAACAGCCTGTAATTTAACAACAGCCTCCTTAATGGAGGGACCTGCACAGTACATCACGGTATCATCCGCATAAAAATGCAAAGTAGCTTCATCCACATTTTCACCTAAACTATTGATGTAGATGGAGAATAAAAGTGGACCTAAAACAGAACCTTGAGGAACACCATTAGCAATGTTCAACCACTCAGAAGACAGCCCATCAAAGTGAACACATTGGGACCTTTCAGAGAGGTAGTTCACAAACCACCCCACTGCATGGCTGGATAAGCCAATACTGAGTAGCCTTTGCTTTAAGATGTGATGATCGACGGTATCAAACGCTTTGGAAAGGTCAATAAATAGAGCTGCACAACTCTGCTTTTTATCTAAAATACTTGTAATGTCATTCACCACTTTCATTGTGGCAGTGATGGTGCTATGTTGCTTTCTGAAGCCTGACTGATGTTTTGACAGGATGTCATTTGTACATAAAAACACCTTTACCTGTTCACTCACTAGGCGTTCAAGAACCTTAGCCAGAACTGACAATTTAGAGATGGGCCTATAGTTATTTAAAACAGTTGCCTCCCCTCCTTTCAGCAAAGGCAGGACATACGCTGACTTCCACAGTTTTGGAATTGTGTTTGTGCTGAGGGAGAGGTTAAAAAGAGTAGTGAGAGGTGGAGCAATAAAATCTGCAGCTATCTTTAAAAAGAAAGGTTCCACGTTGTCCGGGCCGGCCGGTTTCTTAGGATCTAACTTGGTTAAAGCTTCACGAACAACATCAACAGTAAAAGGAGTAAAACTGAAAGGGTTTTCCAGACCACATTGTTCAGAGTCACCGACTGTGGTGTTCACAAAAGCAGAGTTAGTCACAGAATCAAACATAGAACCGCAGGACACAAAATGCTCATTAAAACAATTTAACATAGTAGCCCTGTCCGATATAGAGCCAGATGCTGTGGTAATGCACGGAGGTAGCTCATTTCGGATCTCACCGGTGGATAGCGATTTTATGGCTTTCCAAAATTTCCTAGGATTATTTAGGTTTTCTGTAGTAACTGACAAATAGTACTTCGACTTAGCACTTTTGACCTGTGAAGTGAAGCTATTTCTTAGTTGCCTAAAACGCAGCCATTCAACCTCTGAGCCTGATTTCCTAGCCTTTGCCCAGGCCTTGTTTCTCTCATGTAGGAGACTGGACAGTTCAGCAGAAAACCAAGGATTGTCTCGTCCCTTTACTCTAAAAGTACGTAGGGGTGCATGTCTATCTATAATTTCCATAAAACCAAGATAAAAATAAGACCATGCAGTTTCTACATCAGCACACAGATCGATTTTTCCCCAATCAAACCCAAACAGATCATGAACAAAACCCTGCTCCACAAAATGTTTTATGTGTCTCTTAATAATAATACGGGGTTTAACCTTTTGGACCTTAGTGTCCCTAATTGTGGCTACAACACAGTGGTCACTCACATCATTTGCAAATACTCCCACAGATAGGTATTTATAGGGAACATTAGTTAGAATGAGATCAATTAGGGATGATTTATTAGGGGACTTAACGTTAGGGCGAGTAGGACTGTCAACAATCTGAGTAACATTTAGAGAGATACAAAGGTTTTTAAAAATGTAAAAATTATGCACCAAAATAGTGCTTCAAAATCGGATAGAGTCACCTGCAAAGTGCCTTTGCATTCCTCCATGGCTCAAAATGTCAAACTTAAAGTATTTGGAGAACCAGGGAATAGGGTGAAAATGTAAAAATTATGCCCCAAAATAGTGCTTCAAAATCGGGTAGAGTCACCTGCAAAGTGCCTTTGCATTCCTCCATGGCTCAAAATGTCCAACTTAAAGTATTTGGAGAACCAGGAAAATGTAAAAATTATGCCCCAAAATAGTGCCTCAAATGCGGGTAGAGTCCCCTGTCGACTGCCCTTGCATTTCTCCATGGCTCAAAATGTCCAACTTAAAGTATTTGGAGAACCAGGAAAATGTAAAAATTATGCCCCAAAATAGTCCCTCAAATGCGGGTAGAGTCCCCTGTCGACTGCCCTTGCATTCCTCCATGGCTCAAAATGTCCAACTTAAAGTATTTGGAGAACCAGGAAAATGTAAAAATTATGCCCCAAAATAGTGCCTCAAATGCGGGTAGAGTCCCCTGTCGACTGCCCTTGCATTCCTCCATGGCTCAAAATGTCCAACTTAAAGTATTTGGAGAACCAGGAAAATGTAAAAATTATGCCTCAAAATAGTGCCTCAAATGTGGGTAGAGTCCCCTGTCGACTGCCCTTGCATTCCTCCATGGCTCAAAATGTCCAACTTAAAGTATTTGGAGAACCAGGAAAATGTAAAGATTATGCCCCAAAATAGTGCCTCAAATGCGGGTAGAGTCCCCTGTCGACTGCCCTTGCATTCCTCCATGGCTCAAAATGTCCAACTTAAAGTATTTGGAGAACCAGGAAAATGTAAAAATTATGCCCCAAAATAGTGCCTCAAATGCGGGTAGAGTCCCCTGTCGACTGCCCTTGCATTCCTCCATGGCTCAAAATGTCCAACTTAAAGTATTTGGAGAACCAGGAAAATGTAAAAATTATGCCCCAAAATAGTGCCTCAAATGCGGGTAGAGTCCCCTGTCGACTGCCCTTGCATTCCTCCATGGCTCAAAATGTCCAACTTAAAGTATTTGGAGAACCACTTGTGCTCTGCATTACCCGGAATTTGATTTTCATAGCCTCATGATAGTGATTAAAAATCATTTTTGTGTTAAAACGCCTGATTAAATTATATGCAGGACCCCAGTGAGCTCCAGACTATGTGCATTGTGTTGGGGAACCATATAAATGATAGAATAAATGCATTTAAATGCAAAAATAATGATTTAAAATCATTTTAGGGGGACAATTGTGGAGAGGAGCCTGAAAATGACTCTGCAGCACCCCGGATAACTACCAGTTCATCTGGTTTAAATGTGGTGGTGATAGTGGCATTAACTAGTACCCAGTACTGGGAGAGAACCAGGCTACAGCACATGTCTTTTCAACCCAGGAAAGAGTGCTCAAAACGTGGGTAAAGGTGTGTTAAACAGTGGGGTAACATGTTTCAAATGACAGCATGGTGCTGCTTGTTGGCAGGCTGACTCACTTAACTTGTCTCACAGACACCCAGGGGGGGGGGGCGAAAGAGGACACATTGACCCAGCAGTAAGTGCTCAAAACGTGGGTAAAGGTGTGTCGAACAGTGGGGTAACATGTTTCAAATGACAGCAGAATGATGCTTGTTGGCAGGCTGACTCAGTTCACTTGTCTCACACACACCCAGGGGGGGGCAAAAGAGGACACATTGACCCAGCAGTAAGTGCTCAAAACGTGGGTAAAGGTGTGTCGAACAGTGGGGTAACATGTTTCAAATGACAGCAGAATGATGCTTGTTGGCAGGCTGACTCAGTTCACTTGTCTCACACACACCCAGGGGGGCGAAAAAGGACACATTGACCCAGCAGTAAGTGCTCAAAACGTGGGGTAACATGTTTCAAATGACAGCATGGTGCTGCTTGTTGGCAGGCTGACTCAGTTCACTTGTCTCACACACACCCAGGGGGGGAAAGATAACACTTGTACCAAGGAATAAGTGTTTGAAAGGTGGGGAAAAGTTGTTTGAAATAGTATAATACCTCCAGGGCGCATAACTGCACTTTACAAGCCAGAAATAATGTTTAAATGGTCGGGGAAAGTATTTTTAAATGTCTGGAAGAGAGTTTTAGCCAGTCATTTTACACGATATCATTTAACATTGACGGTCTCCTGAAAATGCACAGAATATGTGCATTTTCAGGAGAGCGTCAATGTTAAATGATATCGTGCAAAATGACTGACTAAAACCCCGGAATAAGTGTTTGAAAGGCGGGGAAAAGTTGTTTAAAATAGTCTGATACCTCCAGGGCGCATCACCAAAAATGTACAAGCCAGGGAAGGTGCCTCAATCCTGGGTATACATTTTGTAAATAGTATAATACCTCCAGGGCGCATAACTGCACTTTACAAGCCAGAAATAATGTTTAAATGGTCGGGGAAAGTATTTTTAAATGTCTGGAAGAGAGTTTTAGCCAGTCATTTTGCACGATATCATTTAACATTGACGCTCTCCTGAAAATGCACCGAATATTTGCATTTTCAGGAGAGCGTCAATGTTAAATGATATCGAGCAAAATGACTGACTAAAACCCCGGAATAAGTGTTTGAAAGGCGGGGAAAAGTTGTTTAAAATAGTCTGATACCTCCAGGGCGCATCACCAAAAATGTACAAGCCAGGGAAGGTGCCTCAATCCCGGATACTTTAGGTCTGTCACTTAGGGTGACCGCACCACTCCCGAGAGTGGACGTCCATTATTTGTAAGGCACCTAAGACAGAGAAGGCTTGTTTGAGACGAGCTGCGGCTCGCCTCGAAAGTAGATGAGAATAGCCGATTGCAGCCGGGGGAGGTCTCAAAAAGGTTGCCTGAAGTCGGACAGCTCGGAGTCGGCTTCTTCTTCTTCTCTCGGTTTTTGGCGGATTGCAAACAACTTTAAGGTGCATACCGCCACCTACTGTACAATAGTGTGTATTGTAGTGCAGAGAGAAGGGAGTCGGAGGCGGTGCATCGAAGGTGCAAATCTGGCTTTAATGAGCGACAGAAATTGACATGCTGTCGGGTCGCAGCCCGGGAAGACAAGAGAAAGCGAAGGGGAGGGCACGCCATAAATACAGTCAACAACATATGTGTCCGTGCTGAAACAATACCCCCAACCTGTAGTTCCATGAGTGAATTATGTAACCTAGTTAATTAGTGATCACTACACAAGCCCCCCAGAATTCAACCATGGACACAATCCTCGCGTCCGGGAGGAAGCACCACAGGGGCCGAGGAGGGCGGGGCCGCCGGCGAGGGCCGGGCCATGGAACGGGCCGTCGGAAGGGGGCCGCAGGAGAGGGTAGGGGCCCTAACGAGGGCGAGGGCATCCCCACCGGGGGGTGGGGGGCGGGCCGGAACGGGCCGTCGTCAGGGGGCCGCAGAAAGCAGGGTCGCTGTGCCGATGCAACGTGGGGACGGGCGTGAATATCCCGGTGGTCCTCAGCCGGGAGGAGCGCTGCCCGGCCGCAGGCGAAGGCACAGCGGCGGCGGGTACGAAGTCCTCGGGAGGAAGGAGCGGTATCCCCGGGGGGCAGGAGCAGCATCCCCGGGAGGAAGGAACCATGGACAGGGGAGAGGCCAGACGGGGTCAGACGGGGCGACGTCCGAAGCCGCCGTCGAGGCAAACCGTGAGCCGCGGTTAGAGGAGAGGCCAGGCAGGGTCCGGGAGTGCGCCACCCACGGGCCGATGAAGGCGTGGGCGACGTCCGAAGCTGCTGCCGAGGCGAAGGAAGAGGCCAGACAGGGTCCCGAAGCGCGCCACCCACGGGCCGATGAAGGCATGGGCGACGCCCGAAACCGTAGAGTCGAGGCGAGACGGGGTCCAGAAGCGCGCCACCCACGGGCCGAAGAAGGCATGGGCGACGTCCGAAGCCGCCGTCGAGGTGGCGAAAAAGCGAGAGGGTCCACACGAGGCCGACCAGACATGGTCGAACCTCCTCTCAGGCACCAGAAAAAAACTCTAAAAGGGTCGTCCTGTCCACGATTAAAAACAGGTGGGCGAAAAAGCGAGAGGGTCCACACGAGGCCGACCAGACTTGATCGAACCTCGTCTCCGGCACCAAAAAAAAAAAAAAAGGGGCTAACAGTCGGATGTCGTTAGGCGCTAGCTGCTAGTCGCCAGCTGTCCGTTAGCCGTTAGCGAGCAGCCGGACATGCATTATGTAGCCCAATAATTGCTGCGAGTATTTCTGCTGTATAAACTGATAAGTTATGTGACACTCATTTTGAGATTGATATTTTGAATTCTGGTATATACACGCCTATCCCCACGCATTCTTGCTTCTTAGATCCATCTGTATACATTTTGAGGTAATTGTAATACTTTTCGTTCAGGTACTTCCTCGTTTTAATTCCCACTTCATTTATTTGCCACTCTTTTTTCCTTTCTATGATACTCATATCTATGTTAGCTTCTGGGGAAAGCCATGGGGACAATTTTACTCTAAAAATATTACATTTGGTCCCAACCTATATAGAGTAAAATGTACTCTTTGTTCAGAGTTGTATTTTTAGAGTTCATTTTACTCTATTATGTGCTTAGATTTGACTCTGCTTAATGGTTATTTACTCTATGTAGTGTATATTAAAAACAACTCTACTGCCATTTTACTCATAATAGAAGGTAATTTTACTCCCAATCGAACGTAATTTCACTCCAACTAGAAGGTCATTTTACTCAGAATAGAATAAATGAACCATAATGATCTTTACAATAAAAAAGGTCAATAAACCAAAGTGCTTAAGGAACATGAGTGGGCGTGTGTGAAGCTGACCATTGAGCGGCCGACCAAGCAAGGAGGCAGAGAGTTCAAATACAACCCGGTGTGGGCATTTATTCCTCTTTGTGGTACAGGATACACAGCCTCAATATGACTGTCTCATGTGAACACAGTCACCAGCCACCAGGACCTCACACACACACACTAACAGGAAAACCGAACCTAAATACACACAGGACTAATCAAACCAACAAGACACAGGTGAGGAGGGAGGAGAAAACACAGGGCACCAGGTGAACGCAATCACCAGCAACAGACAAGACGGGAGGGGGAACACTTTTCAAACTAAAACAGGAAACAGAGACAGACAAACTAAAACATAGACAGATCGTGACAAATATATGCATAAATGACATATAATCAAATGCTTCCTGTGCAATGTTTTAGCGTGGAACAAATGAATATACTTCGCCAATAATGAAGCTATATAATCCGTAACGGAGACCGAGATCTATGGCCCCAGAGATCACCTCCGTTACAGCGTGGTCATGGTTTAACTCCAATAGAATTGACTCTGCATTTTTGATCGCACTCTAGAAGCTATGAGTAATAAATACAATCCAAAATGATTAAATATCACTATTTCAGAGCAAAATAGTAATTACTCTGGAAAAAATACTCACCAATATTTCCTGTGTATAGATATTAATTTCATGATGATAAACATTGTGGAACAATGATGAAAAATGTGAATGGAAGTGGCGACGTAAAACTGACACAAAACAACAACAAACTTTTGCCGAGCCAATGGAGAGTTTCATCCCCAGCACGGGGTAAAACCCACCAATGAGCGCTCAGCTCGAGATACCAGCGAGTCGTTTCCCATCAAGCATTTTGTTTCCGCAGCCCGTGGAGAGAAACTGCGCCGCCGCGCCGCGCCTCGCTCTCAAGTCTGCGGGCGTCTTTGTCCCGCGAGATTTCAACGTCTCATGTAGGCGAGCCTCCTGAGCAAGTCGGACAAAATGACTAACCATCATGCAACGCACTAGCAAGACGTTGATCGCAATTGCGCAGGTCTGCGCAGGTCTCGCTTGTCTCAAACAAGCCTAGAGTCTGCATCACCTGACCTGACACCGACCAACGCTGTGTGTGTCCGTTATGAAACACGCTAGGGATGTAATGATATACCGAATATCGCGGTATCGTGATAAATAAACGTCTCAATACCGTTGTGAGACTGACAAAATCTACCGCGACATTACATGGCTAATTATTATTATTTTTAATTTTTAAAGTAGGGCAAGTAAAAAATAAATACATTTCAATCTTTTTCTTTCAATATCGCGATAAATACCGTACCGTGGACTTGTTATCGCGATATTAATGTCCCGTACGTTTTTGGTATCATTACATCCCTAAAACACGCTGTTTAAAAATAGTTCCTGCAATCATTTACTGTAAACTGCACAACAAGAGACATTTAATATCGACATACAGATGTAAACAACTTCATGTGACCTCGTATTGTTATTAACTTAAGGATTGTGGTGGGTTGACATAATTCACCCACAGAATTATGGGTGGGGGTACGGTTCCGCACGGACATTGTAGTGTACAGGATCTTCCTTTTCCGGTCAGTTAGTTTCCCGGGCTTGAGTGTTTACTTTCTGTTCCATGTTGAATAAAAGACTAGCTTTGTCTTTTGACACACCGCCTCTGACTCCCGTCTCTCGGCACTACATTAGTGACTGACTCACAGACTGAACCGAACATGGCAAATCACGCCGTTTTTCTCATAATGGCGGAGTTTTGGGAGGCTTCCGCGGCAGCATGCTTCGCACAGGCAGAGGCTCAATTCACCCTCCGTGAGATGATAGGGGACGACGCACACTATTTCCATGTCGTCTTGGCACTGGGAAGCTCCACGGTGGCCCGGACTGTGTGCTTTATTACTTCTCCCCCTGCTCAAGATAAATATGCAGCGTTCAAGGCTTTCCTACTCAAGACTTCCGAGTTATCACGGCCGGAACGAGTCTAACGTCTGTTCGCTATGAATAGCCTGGGAGACAGCAAGCCTTCCGAACACATGGAAATGATGCTGAACCTGCTAGGTACGGAAGAACCAAACTTTCTGTTTCTTCGGCACATGCCGCCTCATGTCCAGACAGCGCTCGCTAACACGACTATTACTGAGCCCTGCGCTTTCGCCGAAGAAGCTGACCGTATCTCCCTGGCCACCCAGCGTTTTGCCCCGAGGTGCTGGCCCCAACACGCAGTGGCACGCCCTCCCCCCCCCCGGTAGAGGCATGCTAACTAGTAGAAAACATCTCCTTCCGTCTCCTCGGCGCAGACTTCCTGTGCGCTCACGGACTACTGGTGGTCAAGAACAGCCGCCTGGTGGACGCACGGACGTTTGCCTCGTTCGCTAGTGTCCACAGGGAGGCATCATATGGCGGGCTCTCCAGCTCACTCCCACAGGGTGACAAGTATCAACGCCTTCTCAGTGAGTTTCTCCACTTGACGCAGCCCACCTTTTCCGCCGTAACTACCAAACACGGGGTCGAGCACCACATTGACACTAGAGGCCCCCGAGTCTTTGCTAGGGCCCGTCGGCTCAACCCTGACATGCTGGCGGTCGCCAAGTCGGAGTTCACCAATATGGAGCGTCTGGGCATCATCTGCCACTCGGACAGACCTTGGGCCTCACCGCTCCACATGGTCCCAAAACCAGCCGGCGGGTGGCGACCGTGTGGAGACTACCGCTGCCTTAACGACGCCACTACACCAGACCGCTAGCCAGTCCCTCACATCATGTATTATATTACATTATTACCTCTGCATTGGATTATCGGATAGGGTAATAACTTCATAAGTAACTACGTCTGAAAGCAGAAGTCTAGGGCAAATAATTGCAAATCTCTTCAGTGTGCGTGTCACAAAACGAGATGCATTACGGGACACGTAGTTTATGTAAAGTTGCATGTAACCGTATAATAAATGTATTACATTATTTGCAAGCTCTTACGGGCCACAGAAAATGAGATCTTGAGTTTGACACCCCTGCTTTACACTGTTCACAAAATGCTTTCAGTAAGTAACTGATCACCATCCGGCTGAAGTTGAAGCACTGCTCACAATTTAAAATATTAAATTCAGGCTCAAGGGCATTCTGGCTCCTGCTGTCATATTAGCTAACGTTACCTTTCAGCTATTTAAAATAAAGTGAGTCAGGTAGTCAGGTAGATTTGAATTGTTTAACGAAAACAAAAACTCCGATGAGCATCATTCAGCTCCATTTCTTGATCTAATTTAGATTTAGTAACTATTTTTACATTTTTGTTGAACTAAAATGTAAAAATAGCTGCAATTGCAAGTTTGCTGTACATAAACATAATTTATGGAAGGCAGGGTTTTATGAAACATTAGGGACCTATAATTGACCTGGCTCTTTCTCAGCAGACTTTAATGAATTCGTTTTTTAAACTGAAAATGTTTTATGTACAGGTGATAAAGGGCCTTCAGAAAAAGGTAACTAAATAATCTATAATGCTCTCCATCCCGGCTCATGTTCCCTGAACGCCCTGCCTGTTGGCTCAGCTCACATCCGATTAAATCTGCTTTAGTTATCCGCTCGCTGTATTTTCCTGTGTGTGGACCAGCCTGCACCCTGAACGCCTCACACACTGTTCCAGGTTTCTCTTTCTCCTCCATCCCACTGATGAGTCACCGCCCTCCTGCCTCCTGTGCTGAGACACTCAGGTGCTTTGATGACCATAAGAGTATGCATTCAACTGGATAAAGGCACAGCGCTCACTATTGTCTGACACTGCTGTGCAAAGAAGCAGGCGTGGGAAAATGAGCTTTTTATGGAGGTTTTACTTTCTTTGGGGAAGAAACTGAAGATTGCGACGAAGGACACTTTCTCCGTGTTCCCTGTCTTCTATTAGTTTAGAGTACAACCATCGTACCAGTGTTTCTGTCTCTGGTTGATTTATAAAGGACTCTGGAGTAGTAGCATCCTGTACTTGGTATGTGTAGCCCACTACTGCATATAAAACATATGCTGTGTCTCGTTTACTTCTGTATCTACATTTGCTATTTTGAGTATGATAAGTACACTTCCCACACTCAACGACCGCCATCTTGGCTACGTAACGGAAGTTGAGAGTCCAGTGAACATAATAAGAACTGGATACAGAAATATACGGAAGTTGCAGTAATGTCGTTTGGCCACTACGAATATTTCCCTGAGAGTCCGGAGCACTTCCTGGGGGCTTGACACAGCCCTATACAAATAAAACGTATACATATGTGGTTTAAAGTAGAGACACTACATACTGATATACACCTGAACATCAGCAGGAGAGAACTCTTTAAAGTAGAGACACTACATACTGATATACACCTGAACATCAGCAGGAGAGGACTCTTTAAAGTAGAGACACTACATACTGATATACACCTGAACATCAGCAGGAGAGGACTCTTTAAAGAAGAGACACTACATACTGCTATACACCTGAACATCAGCAGGAGAGGACTCTTTAAAGTAGAGACACTACATACTGATATACACCTGAACATCAGCAGGAGAGGACTCTTTAAAGTAGAGACACTACATACTGATATACACCTGAACATCAGCAGGAGAGGACTCTTTAAAGTAGAGACACTACATACTGATATACACCTGAACATCAGCAGGAGAGGACTCTTTAAAGTAGAGACACTACCAGAGTTGGGTGTAACAAAGTAACGCGTTACTGTAATAATATTACTTTTGTCGATAACGGAGTAGTGTAATGCGTTACTTTTATAATTCAGTAATCACACTACAGTTACTAACATTGCCCCGACACGCGTTACTTCGTTACTTTTATAAAATCAGTCATAATCACACTGACAGACAAGAGGGGTTTCCGCCGCAGGTTTATATGTACGTAATCTGCGCCACTTGCGCGTCCACATCTCCACGTGCAGTGCTGCATAAACATGGCAAAGAACACATGCTAAGGTGAAGCTAATAGCTAAGGACCCCCGAATCCAGAGTGAGGATGTTGTGAGTGCGCCGCCGACGACTCCGAAGCAGCAAAAATGACCGGTAACCAAAGCAGAGATGGACAGGCTTGTAGCATCCTTCATAGTAGAGAAAATGTTGTCCATTTGCACAGTGGAATCACCATCGCATCGTTCAGAGATATACTGCGCAAAATACAGATAGCAGGAGACAGAGTGTGGGGGAAACTTCTGTGTAGTAATGCATTGGGAGTCACCGACTCAGGAAGGAGACACGGTGAGAGTTGGAGCTTTGATGTCAAACACTGATGGGTTTATTCAGAGTATCGGCCGGAGGATTCACATCACAAGTCAAAGAGTCAGAGGTTCTGACTACACGGTAGAGTTGCCACGTCAATTCTGAAGAGCCTCTCTCTATGCTAGACCTTTTAACTGGTTCACAGAGAGAAATCAACATCTCTGAAGGAGTAGACTAAACAGCTGGGAACACTGAACCACCTGCGTCCGACACTCATGGCCTCAAAGATTTCACATCTTAGAGTCCACAAACACCGATAAAGAAGTGCCTCAGTGTTCTCACAACAAGTACCATTCGTGCCAGACAAGTTGACCGGTCTCACACTGGTGACAACAACACATATGGCACCAAGGCCTTTCCTTAAAGGAGATAACAGACGTCAGAGTAGATCATAAAACGTCACAGAGCAAAAGGTTAGATATCTAGAAGAATTATTCCTTAACAATAATAATAACAATAACAACAATAGCAATAATGTTTAAATCACATAAAACATTTGAGGGACTTTCTCTTATTCTAACTATATTTGGGATTGATGATATTGTAAAAGAAAAGTAAATACAAATCTCACTTTTATCAAGACTTTTAGAAAAATGTGTAAAAACACCAACATTTTCTTTAGTAAATGTATATTTGTAAAAGAGACATTTTTCTTATTAAAGTATATGTAATCCTTCAGTAGTCACATGTGTCCAAACATTAAATATAAAATAAGAAAAACTTCTTCTGATGATTTTTGGGCCAAAAAAATGGAAATAAAAGTGATTTTATTAAATAGTTTTAACCCAGGTCTGATTTCCTCATTTGATATCCCGTCTATTGGAGAGCTGCTGAAATCATTTTTAGTTTCTTAACTGTGTTTTATTGAGATAACTTTTATCGTACGCACAACTTTGGCTTCTCTTGCTTCATAATAATAAACCTTTATAAATCAAATGTGTGTTTTGGTGTCAACAAAACGGAGAGGAAGTCCGGCTGCTAACATTAAATATTAATTATCAAGAGAGACATTTCTAATCTTCAACAACTTCTGGTACTTTTTTGGGTAAAACGAAATAACTGCAAAATGGAAATTAAATAATTAAATTGACAAAAAGTTCAGTTTTCATTTTCATTTCACTCCTAAACATTAGTGCACCTTAATAATATAAATCACGCCCTTTTCTCCACATCATTTACTAACAATGATCCAGGTAAAACTAATTATAATCTGTGTTTAATTTAGATGTATTGTTTATTATCAGGAAGACTTTCAGGTGTACAAGAACTGTTCTTTTAAGATGATTTAATGAGTTTTGAAAACCTTTAAAGCTGTTTTTGTGAGCTGTGCACACACACCTCAAGGTTCAAGGTTCAAGGCTTTTATTGGTCATACGTGCATAGCTACAGTAGTTATGACGATGACAATCTTAAATCACAGGCTCCTCCAACAGTGCAACACAATAAAACAGATAAACAGTGCAAGTAAATAGTAAATACAAAAGGAAAAATTGTAAAAAAGTGAAATAGTGAAATAGTGCAAGTGATTGGAATGATATATTCAGGGGTGCACATAACTTTCTTAGTGAGTTACTCAAATGAGTACCAGGAGACAATGTTTGGTACGCAAGGTTATGTGTTCAGCCCCTCTGTTTCGCAAACGTCGGCTGGGGGGGTGTGGCTGGGGGTGTGTGGCTGGGGGTGTGGTATTGAACGTCGACGGGAGGGGTGTGGCTGGGGGTGTGGTATTGAACGTCGACGGGAGGGGTGGGGGTGGGCGCTAGTGGAGCACTCGCGTGGAACTCGCGCCAGAAGTTGTGGCACAATTCCGTTGTACACACCGACGTTAACAGCAGCCCCGTCTGTGCACACGGCGACTGACTCTATCGTCCAGTGATCGAAGCGCCTTACGCAAATGCGAAAAAAGTGAGAGAAGTGACGGTACGCTTTTCAGATGTTTGCCGCACATGCGTACCTGCGTACCAGTTATGTGCACCCCTGGATATATTAGATACATAATTCCTAAGTAGCAGCAAGATTAATGTTATTATGTTCTTTCAAAGGTTCAGGTGTTCAGCAGTCTTCTGGCCTGTGGGATGAAACTGTCTCTGAGTCTGGTGGTTTTAGTCCGGATGCTGCGGTACCGCCTGCCAGACGACAGCAGACAGAACAGTTTGTGGCCGGGGTGACGGGGGTCTTTTATAATCTTGAGGGATTTCTTCCTGAGCCGCTGGGAGTAGAGGTCCTCCATGGATGGCAGCTCCTTCCTGGTGATGTTCTGTGCAGTTTTCACCACCCTCTGTAAAGCCTTACGGTTGAGGGCGGTGCAGCTGCCGTACCAGGCCGTGATGCAGCCAGTCAGGATCCTCTCTATGGTGCACCTGTAGAAGGTCAGGATCCTCTCTATGGTGCACCTGTAGAAGGTCAGGATCCTCTCTATGGTGCACCTGTAGAAGGTCAGGATGCTCTCTATGGTGCACCTGTAGAAGGTCAGGATGCTCTCTATGGTGCACCTGTAGAAGGTCAGGATGCTCTCTATGGTGCACCTGTAGAAGGTCAGGATGCTCTCTATGGTGCACCTGTAGAAGGTCAGGATGCTCTCTATGGTGCACCTGTAGAAGGTCAGGATCCTCTCTATGGTGCACCTGCAGAAGGTCAGGATGCTCTCTATGGTGCACCTGTAGAAGGTCAGGATCCTCTCTATGGTGCACCTGTAGAAGGTCAGGATCCTCTCTATGGTGCACCTGTAGAAGGTCAGGATCCTCTCTATGGTGCACCTGTAGAAGGTCAGGATCCTCTCTATGGTGCACCTGTAGAAGGTCAGGATGCTCTCTATGGTGCTAATGTTGGGCTATAAAGGAACTACAGCACGGTCACATGACCTCACGTCACCACCGCTAAGCTAAAAGTTGCTAATGTTGGGCTGTAAAGGAACTACAGCACGGTCGCATGACTTCACGTCACCACCGCTAAGCTAAAGGTGGCTAATGTTGGGAGTGATGACATTTAGTCGTCTCATTTAGACACTTGTTAGCAACAAGCTAATGATGCACATACTCTTCAATCTTTCATTGTGTTGGATCCCCTGCTGTAGATACAGTGTTGAACTTCGCTTTCTAATAAACATATTATGGTACTGTAAGAAATGAAAATCAATGTTTAATGACGTAATTTAGGTTAAACATACAGTAATCTTAAAACTGTTTTATTGTAAAAACATTTCCGGTTAGCATTCGCCTGTGGCTAACGTTGATGCTAAAGTTTATTTTGAAAAGCTATTCCGGAAGAAGTCTCCGGAATACCAATAGTGAGCTTAACTTCCGGTTTTACGAACGTAACGATTGCAGCCGTTATAATGCATTAAATAAAAATTCATGAAAGAGAGTAGAAGGAGAAAAGGTGTGTGGAGTGATGCAATGAATATACAACGTTAAATCCTCTGTTTTACGCAATATTGGACATAAGAAGAACACGATGGGAGGACCCCGACGTCACAGCCCCCAGAGAGGAGGAGCGAGGGATAGATTCAAGCAGGAGAATCAACGTGTGCTCGCTCTTTCCACGGTACCAGCTGCGAGACATCATCTGCTTTTGTCTCCTCACTACTGTACCTTCTGTTTGTTTTATTACCACGTGACTTAATTAAAGTACCAATTTGAACCTTTTCAGAGACTCTTTATTTTAAGCTTCTCTCCTGGACGCGAGAGAATCTGCAATATCTACAGTATCCTACATACAAAAATGTAAAAGATTTCAAAATGTAAGACACGTTGACATAAAAAGTATTTCTCAGTTCATGAATGCATGCATTGGTAAAGAAAATCATTGTCTAATAACTGCCACAGGTTTTTATCCCCTGCAGTCTGCACTGCTGACGTTTTCCCGACACAATAATACAAAAACACTTCATGTTATTTCATTTTTTAATTGAAAAACCAAAAAGGAAACACTTACAGAGAACGGGCACCGAGATCTAATCCTGTTTACTGATGTTCTGCAAAGCTGGGCCTCATTGAGCATCTTTAGCGAGGTGTTTGTGGATGATTGAATGACTAATGAATGAGCCCTGCTTCAGTTGATCACAGAACTAGTCACTAAACAGCTGTTTCATCCACTGTGTGAAACAAAAGGCTGATCTCTAATCTAACGAACCAAACCATCCTTCAATAAACCAACCAGTGAGTATTCATCTGAAGAAGTGTTCTCGCTGGTGAACTGTAGAAGAATATTGTTTAAAATGTCATCACCAGTTCATCTATTAATACACTTTGGTGTGGGCTTATGTGTTATCTAGTATGAACACTTTTTTTTTTTAAAGAATATGTGTATTTATTTTTAAGTAACTGACAGCAGAACTGTTGACGTACAACCTTCAAATCAACCGTAAACCCACCCTAACTCGTACAAACAACACATGAGACCTGCAGCACATGATATCAAGTTATTATTGATGTCTTTGCACAGGTCTCAGAAGGGTCTCCTCTGTCAGAGCGCCTCTCTAGTTTGTGCAGGTCTCAGAAGGGTCTCCTCTGTCAGCGCGCCTCTCTAGTTTGTACAGGTCTCAGAAGGGTCTCCTCTGTCAGCGCGCCTCTCTAGTTTGTGCAGGTCTCAGAAGGGTCTCCTCTGTCAGCGCGCCTCTCTAGTTTGTACAGGTCTCAGAAGGGTCTCCTCTGTCAGCGCGCCTCTCTAGTTTGCACAGGTCTCAGAAGGGTCTCCTCTGTCAGCGCGCCTCTCTAGTTTGTGCAGGTCTCAGAAGGGTCTCCTCTGTCAGCGCGCCTCTCTAGTTTGTGCAGGTCACAGAAGGGTCTCCTCTGTCAGCGCGCCTCTCTAGTTTGTACAGGTCTCAGAAGGGTCTCCTCTGTCAGCGCGCCTCTCTAGTTTGTGTAGGTCTCAGAAGGGTCTCCTCTGTCAGCGCGCCTCTCTAGTTTGTGTAGGTCTCAGAAGGGTCTCCTCTGTCAGCGCGCCTCTCTAGTTTGTGTAGGTCTCAGAAGGGTCTCCTCTGTCAGCGCGCCTCTCTAGTTTGTGTAGGTCTCAGAAGGGTCTCCTCTGTCAGCGCGCCTCTCTAGTTTGTGTAGGTCTCAGAAGGGTCTCCTCTGTCAGCGCGCCTCTCTAGTTTGTGTAGGTCTCAGAAGGGTCTCCTCTGTCAGCGCGCCTCTCTAGTTTGTGCAGGTTCGTCGTGAGTGCAGCAGCATTTTCCTCAAGTCTGAATCCATCAGAAATGAAAAAGTCTTCTGACCGGAGGACGAGGACCGGGGACGTCTCTTCCTGCCTTCTTCACAACCTGCAAATCAACCGTAAAGCCACCTTAACTGGTACAAACAACACATGAGACCTGAAGCACACCATATGAAGTTAGTATTGTTGTCTCTTTGCATGTCTCTGCTCCTTCCTTTACATTCTGTTCCTGCACAGGTTTCAGAAGTGTTTCCTCTGTCCTCGCACTCTCCCTCCCTTTACGTTGTTCACACATGTACGTCGTGAGTGCAGCAGCATCTTCCTCCAGTCTGAATCCATCTGAATGTCCTCTGACAGGAGGACGAGGACTGGGCATTTGTCTTCTGTCTTTCCACTCCTTCATTTTCTTTCTCTCCTTCCCATTCTCCATTCCAAACACACTGTAACGGTTTGTTTTTTCTAATCTACGTCTGGTTAACTTCCTGAACCTCTGTTAAAGAGCCGAGCACAGCCTGTCAGCAGTGGAGCTCCGAACCTTAGACGTACAACCTTCAAATCAACTGTAAACCCACCCTAACTCGTACAAACAACACATGAGACCTGCAGCACACGGTATCAAGTTATTATTGATGTCTTTGCACAGGTCTCAGAAGGGTCTCCTCTGTCAGCGCGCCCTACTCTCTAGTTTGTTGGAGTCCCTCTGTCCCCTCCTCTCTGTCCCCTGGAAGCTGTCTTTTCATTGGCTGTCGCTCTCGCCCAGGAGCCAATAGGTGGTCATCTTCCCTTTGCCCTTCACGTCGATCTCTCTTCTCCTCTCCAGCTGGAAGCAGTTAAACTCCTGCAAGATGTCGTGAGTCGCCGCCGACACGTGGATCTTCAGTGCTACACACACACACACACACACACACACACACACACACACACACACACACACACACACACACACACACACACACACACACACACACACACACACACACACACACACACACACACACACACACACACACACACACACACACACACACACACACACACACACACACACACCACACACACACACACACACACACACACACACACACACACACACACACACACACACACACACACACACACACACACACACACACACACACACACACACACACACACACACACACACACACACACACGTTAGCTAGCTAGCTTTCAGCTGATCTGCAGTAACATCAGAAGGAGTCATGTGATCACATTGTTAAAATAAGACCATAAAACATTTTAGGTAAGTTTCCAACAACAGAGACAGTTGTTCAGCTTTTTAATCCTGAACGTCACCAAGCGCCCCGTCCCAGGTGTGCGCGTCACTCTTTAGTGTCCCCTGGTCTCCCAGCTGTGTGCGTCAGTCTTTAATGTCCCCTGGTCTCCCAGCTGTGTGCGTCAGTCTTTAATGTCCCCTGGTCTCCCAGCTGTGCGCGTCACTCTTTAATGTCCCCTGGTCTCCTAGCCGTGTGTGTCACTCTTTAATGTCCCCTGGTCTCCCAGCTGTGTGCGTCACTCTTTAATGTCCCCTGGTCTCCCAGCTGTGCGCGTCACTCTTTAATGTCCCCTGGTCTCCTAGCCGTGTGCGTCACTCTTTAGTGTCCCCTGGTCTCCCAGCCGTGTGCGTCACTCTTTAGTGTCACCTGGTCTCCCAGCTGTGTGCGTCACTCTTTAATGTCCCCTGGTCTCCTAGCCGTGTGCGTCACTCTTTAATGTCCCCTGGTCTCCTAGCTGTGTGCGTCACTCTTAAGTGTCCCCTGGTCTCCCAGTCGTGTGCGTCACTCTTTAGTGTCCCCTGGTCTCCCAGCTGTGTGTGTCACTCTTTAGTGTCCCCTGGTCTCCCAGCCGTGTGCGTCACTCTTTAGTGTCCCCTGGTCTCCCAGCTGTGTGCGTCACTCTTTAGTGTCCCCTGGTCTCCCAGCTGTGCGCGTCACTCTTTAATGTCCCCTGGTCTCCCAGCTGTGTGCGTCACTCTTTAATGTCCCCTGGTCTCCTAGCCGTGTGCGACACTCTTTAATGTCCCCTGGTCTCCTAGCTGTGTGCGTCACTCTTAAGTGTCCCCTGGTCTCCCAGCCGTGTGCGTCACTCTTTAGTGTCCCCTGGTCTCCCAGCTGTGTGCGTCACTCTTTAATGTCCCCTGGTCTCCCAGCCGTGTGCGTCACTCTTTAGTGTCCCCTGGTCTCTCAGCCGTGTGCGTCACTCTTTAGTGTCCTCTGGTCTCCCAGCCGTGTGCGTCACTCTTTAGTGTCCCCTGGTCTCTCAGCCGTGTGCGTCACTCTTTAGTGTCCCCTGGTCTCCCAGCCGTGTGCGTCACTCTTTAGTGTCCCCTGGTCTCTCAGCTGTGTGCGTCACTCTTTAGTGTGCAGTACATCAGAGCTGTGCAGCTAAGTGAAAACATACTGATGAATCTGCACAACATAAAGACATGTCTGACCTTCGCCGCTGGACTCCATGCGTGACGACGTGTTGACGGTGTCTCCGAACAAACAGTAGCGTGGCATCTTCAGACCCACCACCCCCGCACACACCGGCCCTGCAGAGGAAACACACGGCAAGCTCATGCATCTCCAGAGCAGTGCATATAAAATAGTTCTGATCTAACATACTATTATTGTAAACGTTAAATGTAATGCAGCACTTGCTTTTGCAAACATCCAACACTTTACACAACAAATCCAGAAGAAAAGTATGTTGTGCATAAAATTAGAGCAGAATAAAAACACTAACATTTCAATTATCCGAAGTGGTTCACTTTGTTTAATCCATAATATATATGTTCTTACTCGTCATGTTATCTTTTAACCTGGTGCAGAATGTTAGGTCTTTGCACACGACTGCTGCTCGGCTATCGGCCCGAGGGTCGCTTTCATTACCTTTACAGCCTTGCATTGTTGGAGGAGCGATACTCGCTGTGCGTATGACAATAAAGCCTTTGAATCTTTTCAATCTTTATCCCAGACACATATTTACTGCTCCTCTCCCATCCTCTGCACGTCCTGCGGTAGAAGATGGATCTGTATTCTCTGACGTCTTGGTTAGAGCTGTGTGTGTGTACTCACCGCTGTGAACTCCTATCCTCAGCTCCAGCTGCTGCTCGGGCCGGTGGCAGATCTTGAATGTTCGCACGGCGTGCAGCAGGGCGAGCGCCATGCGGGCGATTTCCCTCCCGTGCAAGTTCCCGTTCCTCACCGGCAACCCCGACACCACCATGTAGGCGTCGCCAATCGTCTCCACCTGCAGGGGGGAGGGGTGCACTTCGTTTTACGTGTATTTAATGTATACGTTTAAAAAACTTCCACACAGAGCTAATTCTTCTTTTTTTATTGAAACTACGGCGGCCTCCAGGTGCCAACACGCTTCTACGGCCCAGAACTCAGGAGAAACACGCTGCAGCTTCAGAAAGGATGCAGATATAAAAACACAAATGTTCCACATGAAGAAACATCTTCAGCAACTTGACAACACATGCAGCATTTAGAGAACATTCAGCAACTTGAGGAGACATGCAGCGTTTACTAAAAGCTGCAGAAACCAAACGCTGAAGAAGCTCAGAACACAACGGAGACCAGGGGACACTAAAGAGTGACGCACACAGCTGGAGACCAGGGGACACTAAAGAGTGACGCACACAGCTGGAGACCAGGGGACACTAAAGAGTGACGCACACAGCTGGAGACCAGGGGACACTAAAGAGTGACGCACACAGCTGGAGACCAGGGGACACTAAAGAGTGACGCACACAGCTGGGAGACCAGGGGACACTAAAGAGTGACGCACACAGCTGGGAGACCAGGGGACACTAAAGAGTGACGCACACAGCTGGGAGACCAGGGGACACTAAAAAGTGACGCACACAGCTGGGAGACCAGGGGACACTAAAAAGTGAAGCACACAGCTGGGAGACCAGGGGACACTAAAAAGTGACGCACACAGCTGGGAGACCAGGGGACACTAAAAAGTGACGCACACAGCTGAGAGACCAGGGGACACTAAAGAGTGACGCACACAGCTGGGAGACCAGGGGACACTAAAGAGTGACGCACACAGCTGGGAGACCAGGGGACACTAAAGAGTGACACACACAGCTGAGAGACCAGGGGACACTAAAGAGGGAGGCACACAGCTGAGAGACCAGGGGACACTAAAGAGGGACGCACACAGCTGGGAGACCAGGGGACACTAAAGAGTGACGCACACAGCTGGGAGACCAGGGGACACTAAAGAGTGACGCACACAGCTGGGGGACCAGGGGACACTAAAGAGTGACGCACACAGCTGGGAGACAAGGGGACACTAAAGAGTGACGCACACAGCTGGGAGACCAGGGGACACTAAAGAGTGACGCACACAGCTGAGAGACCAGGGGACACTAAAGAGTGACGCACACAGCTGGGAGACCAGGGGACACCAAAGAGTGACGCACACAGCTGGGAGACCAGGGGACACTAAAGAGTGACGCACACAGCTGGGAGACCAGGGGACACTAAAGAGTGACGCACACAGCTGGGAGACCAGGGGACACTAAAGAGTGACGCACACAGCTGAGAGACCAGGGGACACTAAAGAGTGACGCACACAGCTGGGAGACCAGGGGACACTAAAGAGTGATGCACACAGCTGGGAGACCAGGGGACACTAAAGAGTGACGCACATTGGAACATTTGTGTTCTTATATCAGCACGTTTCTCCTGAAGGAAATGTTCTGGTCGTTGTAGAGGGTTAGCTCCTCTCGGCCTCCGTATGAACACATTCAGATTATTTTCTTAAAGAGAATAGTCTGTGTTGTTTTTCCACCTTGTAAACATCAAAGTTGTCAATGATGGCGTCGAAACAGGTGTAGAGGTCGTTGAGCAGCGTCACCACCTGCAGAGAAACGACCTTATTATATTATAATACTATATATCATATATTATAATATTAATATAATACACACCCATAAGCATCTCACAGGATTACCTGCAGATACCACTCTCAGAAAGTATAATACTTTTTCAGCAATAATATCTTTATAAATATAAATACACCACTGTAATATTCCAATGTTTACATATTTATTGTTGTTATATATCATAATAAAATGTACACATTGAATAATTACATATATTAAATGTTAAATATCAATATATGTTTCACATTTAATAATTTAGTATGTTAAATAATAAAAAAATACAATTAGTAAAAAACAAATAGCGCAGAAGTACAGCATGGAAAATAAACCAAGTAGCTGGTACTGTTTACAGATTGTTAATAATTATATTTATATATTATATATTTGAATAACCTGCAGCGGCGTGCTCTCAGCTGAGATGGCGGTGAATCCCACGATGTCGCTGAAGTAAATGGAGACCGAGTCGAAGGCCTCGGCCTGAACCGTCTCGCCCCGTTTCAGCTGCTCCGCCACCGAGCTGAGGAGACACGTGGAACAGGTAGGGTCTGCAGTATTAGTACACACAGTACTCACTGAGGTAGTATCTGGTACACACAGTACTCACTGAGGTAGTATCTGGTACAGCAGTATTAGTACACACAGTACTCACTGAGGTAGTATCTAGTACACACAGCACTCACTGAGGTAGTATCTGGTACAGCAGTATTAGTACACACAGTACTCACTGAGGTAGTATCTAGTACACACAGTACTCACTGAGGTAGTATCTGGTACACACAGTACTCACTGAGGTAGTATCTGGTACAGCAGTATTAGTACACACAGTACTCACTGAGGTAGTATCTAGTACATACAGTACTCACTGAGGTAGTATCTGGTACAGCAGTATTAGTACACACAGTACTCACTGAGGTAGTATCTAGTACACACAGTACTCACTGAGGTAGTATCTGGTACACACAGTACTCACTGAGGTAGTATCTGGTACAGCAGTATAAGTACACAGTACTCACAGAAGTAGTATCTAGTACACGCAGCACTTACTGATGTAGTATCTGGTACAGCAGTATAAGTACTCGCAGTACTCACTGAGGTAGTATAAGTACACAGAGTACTCACTGAGGCAGTATAAGTACACAGAGTACTCACTGAGGTAGTAGCTGGTACAGCAGTACTCACTGAGGTAGTATCTGGTACAGCAGTATTAGTACACAGTACTCACTGAGGTAGTATAAGTACACAGAGTACTCACTGAGGTAGTATTAGTATACAGAGTACTCACTGAGGTACTCACTGAGGTAGTATTAGTACACAGAGTACTCACTGAGGTAGTATTAGTACACAGAGTACTCACTGAGGTAGTATTAGTATACAGAGTACTCACTGAGGTACTCACTGAGGTAGTATTAGTACACAGAGTACTCACTGAGGTAGTATTAGTACACAGAGTACTCACTGAGGTAGTATTAGTACACAGAGTACTCACTGAGGTAGTATTAGTACACAGAGTACTCACTGAGGTAGTATAAGTACACAGAGTACTCACTGAGGTAGTATTAGTATACAGAGTACTCACTGAGGTAGTATTAGTACACAGAGTACTCACTGAGGTAGTATCTGGTACAGCAGGGTCTCTGCTTTCCTCTTCTCTTCGTGATATGCCTGAGTGCGCTCCTCCACCAGCTCCTCCAGGTTGTTGGCGTACAGCTCCATCCGGGAGAGGAGGTTATCCAGGATGTTAGTCCTCGACTCCCCACACACACACACACACACACACACACACACACACACACACACACACACACAACACACACACACACACACACACACACACACACACACACCACACACACACACACACAAACACAACACACACACACACAACACACACACACACACACACACACACACACACACACACACCACACACACACACACACACACACACACACACACACACACACACACACACACACCACACACACACACACACACACACACACACACACACACACACACACACACACACACACACACACACACACACACACACACACACACACACACACACACACACACACACACACACACACACACACACACACACACACACACACACACACACACACACACACACACACACCTTGTGGAACGCTGCCAGCAGTCTGGGGTCCAGGATGTTCTCCTCTGGCTCCCAGCTGTTGTGCCTGATACAAATAATAAGACACCAATTACATTAAGAAAATACCTGTAAACTCTTATCACTTAATTTCATTTAATTTCAAACCTTTATTTAACCAGATTGGCCCCATTGAGATCATAGATCTCTTTTTCAAGGGAGACCTGCAAGTAAGTAGTACCAGCCAATCACAGCACAGTACTACCAGCCAATCGGGATAGCATCCATTGCAATGAAATTCATTCTAATTGCAATGAATAAGAATGTGTTGGTGTCAATATAACTTTGTCACCACAAATGTCATTTATTTTAATAGCTATTTATCGGCCTCTTTCTTCAAACAATCTTTTTTATGAGAATTTTAGGAAATTATTAAGAGAATGTAATTTTAACAAAGAAGTTATTATAATGGCCGATTTCAACAACTGGGAGGATAAATCTGCTAGAAGACTCTTAAACAGATAACCGATCACTTTGACCTTGTGCAACTGATCAATGGACCTACAAGAATCACCAGGACACAAATTGATCTCATTTTTTGTAACAAACCAGAGAGAATTTTTAAATATTTTAATATGTTAACTGGTCTCTCTGACCACAATATGATTTTAGTCGCCAGGAACCTAACAAAGAGGCGATGTAGCCCTTCATTCAGGAAAAATGATTCTTATGGAATTCCCAAAAACAAATATGAGACCTTTATAAATGCTGTTCAACATATTAAATGGGATGATCTTTTGCTGGGAATAGACCACGAAGAAGACAGTCAAATGTTCTCAAAAACATTAGAGAGCACTATCAGAGATTTCAATTGCAAATTCAAGCAAAAAAATAAGAAAAACACTGTCCCTTGGATAAATGAGGATATCTTAAAACTAATGAATGAACGTGATCTAGTCCTAAAACAAATCCATCAAAACTAAATCAAGCCATGACAGGCATCACTTTGCTATGCTGAGGAACAAAGTCATTAAGAAGTTACGGAAGGCTAAGGCAGACTTCTTCTAGATTATAATAGACAAGGCAGGGGGTAATTCTAAAATGATCTGGAAACAGTCATAACTATTCACTGGAAATAAATATAGGGAAAGAAAACAGCTTGAACTTAAAGACAATGGAAAGCTTATAAACAATCCAGCTGACGTAGCTGAAGTTTTAAACCACTACTTCATCGATTCTGTTGCAACCATTGCACAGTGTTTCTCACCTCAACGCACTCTCACTCCCTAAGCGTCCAGGAGCGACGCTTGGTCAGGGTCCCGTGGCGTCCAGTTGTGACGCGCCGAGGCTCCTTCAGCTTCATAAACAGACGCAAAGAGCTTTCAACTGATTGCAATGTATTCCCAACCGCGGCGGTATTTGACGCTTAGGGAAGCACGGCATTCGTTTGTGTCGGAGGCTGTTAAAGGCAATGTGAGCATCCATTCCCATTGGATAACGGAGAATTGTACACCCGGAAGTAAGTATTCTCCTTACTGTCGATTGATTTGCCAGTGATATCTCCACTACTCATCAACTCAAAAACACCAGATTATCCTTGTTAATTAAACGACATTGATAGGTTTTAGTGTGTGTGCAATGCTTTTGTCACGTTTTCCCCTTCAATTCTGAGAAACAAGTCGTTTTCTATGAGTTTTGGATGGCCGAAGACATTACATTACCCACAATCCTCTGTAGCAACCATAGACTGTATAAAAAAATTAAATAATACATTATTCCGAGTGTGCTTGCTTTTCTCTTTGAAAGTCATCACATAACGGCATTGTAATACACGTTTCGGCTGCATTAAATATGACATATCTGCCGTAGTTAACTCTATGTATAGAGCCCTGATGACAAGACTTCTAGACAAACAGGAACTGCCGCCAAAACTGAAAACTTGACGTGGATCTTAAATATATTTAAGCAATAGCTCACGACAGGCCGTGGTATATGCTCATTATATCACAGCTAAGGGGCGTGGTTCGGCTCGACGCGAAACATCGTTCGCTTCTGCACGAAACATAGTGCGAGGTGGTTGCTATGCAACAACACTAACAACAGCTAGCGAACATATTAGACAGAGAGCGTTGATCCATTATTTGGCTATTTATTTACATTAATGTGTATGTTGCCGTTTATTGTGCACCCACTGAAAAACTGTCCAGCATCAGTAGAATGGCTTACGTGGTTACTTGTATAGGTTGAGGTTGTTCTAGGCTGTTGCTTGGCGTTGCGAGAATATTGCTCCACTTTCTCCGGTCCCCGAGATTCGGCTTCCAGTAGCTCTGGAGAGAGCTTTCGCACCTGTGGCCACTAACGGTCATCATTTCTCTGCTTTGTTTCAAGACCCGCATCAGAAAGCTTTTGAATGGTGATCCTTTTCCAGTTGGTCTACCTGCTCTTCACGTAGCTCTACATGTCGTCGTTTGTGCATTTTGTTCTGGAGATAGGCACTCCTCAATCCACTCCTCCATAGTAAGACCCCCCCCCCCGGAGGTCGAAGTTAATCTTAAATGTTTTTGCGGACCTTTTTGATTACAGATTTGAAAACATCGTTGCTTGCTTTAAAAGTATCACAATTCATTATGTCAAACCTTGGAAAGTATCTAAATATCCCTGCCCTAATGCCAAAGGAACTGCACACTGAATATGTTTTTGCCGTTTGATGTCTATGTCTGGACCGTTGCGTAAAAAGGAGGGCTTCTGCCCCGTTACTTCTTCCACGCAGGCAGTTTGCTTTTCAGCCCAACTGTATACTGTTTATCTCAGACGCGGAGGGATACTGAGTTGTTGTGAAAAGTAACTTACAATTCTACCCGTGGTATACGCTCAGTATACCACGGCTAAGAACCAATCAGATTGCTTGATTTTACTTGTCCGTTTTATAAAAGCAATTAAACAACATCTTACATTTCTTTTCACACAATACGTCTCCTTGCAGTATCAACACTAATTCGGCTGACTTTTATATTTGATCCAATTGGTAGATAGGCTGTATTTACGCCATAACGGTGCACAGCTGATAGAAAGGGACACCTACTGGTTAAAGCGCGTTATTGCATTTTATAATTTTATTATTAGATATTAATAGGAGGATGTGCAAAACAGACAAACTAATAAGGCTTTATTTAAACATTAAAGAATACTTTAGGTTAAGGTCTTCTTTTGAATAAGAAAAAAGCTTTGGGGGTATAGAAGATGAATATGGAGGGATGAAACCCTCTTTGATGGTCACACATGCAGAGCACACAGCACACACAGTGACATTTGTATCTACAGATAAATATTAAGCCTGACAAAGTACTTAACGTCTAATATATTGCTTTCCTGCAATGATAACTATGTTTAAGCACTTATTTTAACTGATATTATACATATGTATTATACTCTCATAAGATGTATGTAGATAGTATAAGAAATGTGCAGAATATGACAATGTAATGGTGGAGGTACACACATATTGATAGATGTCTTGTAATGCACTGTTGAGGAACCTGCGACCCAAGTTTTCATTCATTGCATAACTACACCGTAGTTGTGGATAATATGATATGTCAATAAACCTTAGAAAATCTTGAAATCTTGAATGGGATGTGCAAAATAGTCATTAATTTAATTAACTATTAGTAGAGAATAACGACGAGTAAAGAATATACTTCATAGGGATCCTATTAATCTCTAATAATACAATTATAAAATGCAATAACGTGCTTTAACCAGTAGGTGTCCCTTTCTATCAGCTGTGCACCGTTATGGCGTAAATACAGCATATCTACCAATTGGATCAAATATAAAAGTCAGCCGAATTAGTGTTGATACTGCAAGGAGACGTATTGTGTGAAAAGAAATGTAAGATGTTGTTTAATTGCTTATATATTTAAGATCCACGTCAAGTTTTCAGTTTTGGCGGCAGTTCCTGTTTGTCTAGAATCTTGTCATCAGGGCTCTATACATAGAGTTAACTACGGCAGATATGTCATATTTAATGCAGCCGAAACGTGTATTACAATGACGTTATGTGATGACTTTCAAAGAGAAAAGCAAGCACACTCGGAATAATGTATTATTTAATTTTTTTATACAGTCTATGGTTGCTACAGAGGATTGTGGGTAATGTAATGTCTTCGGCCATCCAAAACTCATAGAAAACGACTTGTTTCTCAGAATTGAAGGGGAAAACGTGACAAAAGCATTGTACACACACTAAAACCTATCAATGTCGTTTAATTAACAAGGATAATCTGGTGTTTTTGAGTTGATGAGTAGTGGAGATATCACTGTCAAATCAATCGACAGCAAGGGGAATACTTACTTCCGGGTGTACAATTCTCCGTTATCCAATGGGAATGGACGCTCACATTGCCTTTAACCTGTTCCACTCTGAGCCTGTTTTTCAGGTCTCAGGCTCGAAAATGACATTCCCAGAACAAATGACCATATCTTCCCTTCTAAAAGGGTTAAATTAATAATCTTTTCTCAAAGTAATGATAAACCTGTGAGTTGGATGTAGAAGTGTCAGAATCAATATAAATGTTTTTTATTTTAAAGAAAATTCAGATTTTACATAGTAAAAAACTGTAAATTATAGTGTCCGTCCAAAAATTATTTTTTACAGATAGTGAAAACTACCCTTGGATGATGGGTTAGTAGACTAAAAGCTTTAGGAATCCAAAGTACAACATATAATAAGTACCCTGTATCAAGATTGATGCAAAACAAGTGAAATGTGACCTTTTTAGAGAGATTTAGCCAAAACCCCCCACTTCTGGGGTCATTTGGGTGGATTTGACCTATCTCTGGCCCCCCTTGGTCGATTTGGTTGGTTGACATACCCTTGTGACCGTTAGAGCCAATAGAATCGAAGGGGGAGGCACACACCCACACACGTTGTAAAGAAAAAATGTGGGCGCTTCGCGTGTGGAAAACGAAAGCAAAGTGGAGGAATGTCTCCTTCTGGAATTTGGAAACTAAAACGCAGTTGTATTGCTTATGGATTATCAGAAATAATTTCAAAGAAGGCACAGACACATAGGATGAACCTATGGATTAACCGCAGCATCGTTTTTTTATCGTTTTAATGCCATTGAAGACCACTTTTGACCAAGGTAAGCCATGTTTACGTGTTTAGCTACTTAGCTCCACATGTGATGATGTACGCTTTCGTTTATAGCGTCGCGAATGTTTATCACTGAGTGTTGAGGAGGGCACCGTTAGATTCAGTGTCTCCAGGACACCAAAAAAGAAAAAAGTGTCTGGTTGTGCATCTAGGATAAGTAATAAGGGAGTTCTGAGTGAGTTTAAGTGCCGCATTACGTTCCATGTTTTCGCTCGTGGCTAATTCAGAGGCTGAGTGCTAGCATTGTGGGTTTTTTTTGAAAAAAAAAATTAAAAAGATCAGTTAGCTGAGTTTCTTCCCGTTACATGGATATAACACATTCATAGTTTTATTCAATATTAAGATTCCTTAGACGTTGTTTCCTGCAAATGACGCGTTTATCCGCCCGGTACCGGGCGGAAGGTGCGTAACAGGTTAAAGCATCTAGAACAAATTATATATTTGGCATGGACATGGTTATGCTAAAAGATCTCAGCACAACACTTTCTTATCCTATTACCAAAATGATTAACCTCTCCTTCTCTCAGGGAATGTTTCCAAGTGTTTGGAAGCCGGCTATAGTTATCCCAATATTTAAAAGTGGAGACCCCATGTCTTCCTGTAACTACAGGCCAATTAGTATCCTTCCTACGGTGTTAAAGGTTGCTGAGAAACTTGTGTCTGAGCAAATCATTGACCATTTAAACACTAGTATATTTTCTCTGCATCCAGTGCAGTTTGGCTTTAGGGCCAAATAGTCAACAGAGGCCGCCAACTGTTTTTTCACAGAACAAATCAAATCAAAAACACTTAAATGGATAGAATCGTATTTGTTTAACCGGTCTCAGTATGTGAGAGTTCAAAATTATGAATCTGTTGACCTTCGTCTTTCGACAGGGGTCCCACAAGGTTCAATCTTGGGACCATTACTATTTTCGCTATATATCAATGATTTACCATCTGTATGTCCTTACACAAACATCCAAATGTATGCAGATGACACTGTAATATATGTACATGGAAGCAATATGACACAAGTGGCTAATGAACTGACAAACACCATGGTTCATGTAACAACTTGGTTGGAACAATGCTGTTTGCAACTAAATATTTGTAAAACAGTATGCATCTTCTTCACCAAAACAAAGTCCTCTTGTGTTGAGCCAGATGTTTTTGTATCAGGGGAGAGGCTACAGGTGGTGTCACAATACAAGTACCCTCGGAGTCATGATTGATTCAACACTCAATTTCAAGGCTCAGGTTAAAAAAAAATGTAATAGGGTCAAATTCAGTCTGTCGAATTTTAGGTTCACCAGCGATTACATGTCAATTGAGGCATCTCTGATGTACACACACTCCATGGTTCTCTCACACATCACCTACTGTTTAACGACCTGGTCACATGCCAGTACAACAACATTAAAACCACTGGAGTCATTGTACAAACAAACACTCAAAATACTGGACAAAAAATACAACTTGTTGAGCTTATTGAATTAAACATGCAAATGCTTGCCTTTTGCCGGAGAGCTATCAGCAGTGCAAAGAGACAATACAGAGACAAAGTGGAGTCTGACTTCAAAGGCTGTAACACCAGGAACATGTGGGCGGGACTAAGAACAATGAGTCAGGGGGTGCTGCGGGACTGTCTGCGTGCGCATCTCTCCCAGATGAGCTGAACAGTTTTTTGCACGTTTTGAGAGCAGCCAGGCTGTGGAGGTACAGAAAGATCAGGAACCAGAGCCCTGCCATTTTGTTTTAAATAGGGCAGATGTGTGCAAATCCTTTAAAAGGGTTAACCCACACAAGGCTCCTGGACCTGATGGCATCCCTGGCCGTGTTCTCAGGGTGTGTGCAGGTCAGCTGGCAGAGGTGTTCACAGACATCTTCAACAGGTCCCTGTTGCAGTCTGTAGTCCCCACATGCTTCAAACACTCCACTATCGTTCCTGTCCCCAAAAAGACTGATATCACCAGCCTCAACGACTACCGCCCAGTAGCACTCACCTCCATCATAATGAAGTGCTTTGAGCGGTTAGTCAAAACCTTCATCACCTCCTCCCTCCCTGAGGTGTGTTTTTTTGCATTTTGTATCTTGTAAATTGTGTAACTTGCTGCAGTTAAATACCATCATACTATGCGCAATATGTGCTATATGTGCAATATATACATTATATACATAAGCCATTAATAACTGTGTAATATATACCTGGCTGCTTAATCCTAAGAACTGTTACAGGATTTGTATTCTGGAAAGTATTTTTACTTTTATTTTTTATATTATATTTTTTTATTATATCATAACTTAGTACTTTTTTCTTAACATAGGTAACATTAAGCTGTCTGTGACTCTTTCCTGCTGTAACGATGCAAATTACCCCTCTGTGGGACTAATAAAGGTATTCTGATTCTGATTCTGACTCTCTGGACCCCCTGCAGTTTTCCTACAGAACAAACAGGTCCACAGACGACGCCATAGCCCTCACCATCCACACTGACCTCTCACACCTGGACCCGAAGAACACATATGTGAGAATGCTGTTCATTGATTACAGTTCAGCATTCAATACCATTGTGCCATCCAAGCTGGCCATCAAGCTCAGAGATCTCTGGCTCAACAGCGCCCTCTGTGACTGAATCCTGAACTTCCTGACGGGCAGACCCCAGGCAGTGCGGGTGGGAAACATCACATCCTCCACCCTGATCCTCAACACCGGAGCCCCTCAAGGCTGCGTGCTCAGCCCTCTCCTCTACTCCCTGTTCACTCACGACTGCGTGGCCACACACAGCTCCAACACCATCGTGAAGTTTGCTGATGACACGACCGTCATCGGCCAGATCACAGACGATGACGAGACGGCGTACAGAGAGGAGGTCGAAAACCTGACATCTTGGTGCCAGGATAACAACCTCCATCTCAACATCAGCAAAACCAAGGAGCTGATTGTGGATTACAGGAAGCAGCAAGGAGAGGGACACGCCCCCATCGCCATCAATGGGACTACGGTGGAGAGAGTCAGCAGCTTCAGGTTCCTCGGTGTCCACATCTCTGAGGACCTGACATGGACTCATCACTGAGGACCTGACATGGACTCATCACTGAGGATCCTGACCTTCTACAGGTGCACCATAGAGAGCATCCTGACCTTCTACAGGTGCACCATAGAGAGGATCCTGACCTTCTACAGGTGCACCATAGAGAGGATCCTGACCTTCTACAGGTGCACCATAGAGAGCATCCTGACCTTCTACAGGTGCACCATAGAGAGCATCCTGACCTCCTACAGGTGCACCATAGAGAGCATCCTGACTGGCTGCATCACGGCCTGGTACGGCAGCTGCACCACCCTCAACCGTAAGGCTTTACAGAGGGTGGTGAAAACTGCACAGAACATCACCAGGAAGGAGCTGCCATCCATGGAGGACCTCTACTCCCAGTGGCTCAGGAAGAAAGCCCTCAGGATTATAAAAGACCTCCATCACCCCAGCCACAAACTGTTCTGTCTGCTGTCGTCTGGCAGGCGGTACCGCAGCATCCGGACTAAAACCACCAGACTCAGAGACAGTTTCATCCCACAGGCCAGAAGACTGTTAAACACCTGAACCTTTGAAAGAACATAATAACATTCATCTGTTTGCATCTCACATTTATCATATATACCAACATTCCAAATAGACTATTCTGCACAGTTTCTATCATATTCTGTTTCTATTATATTCTGTTTCTATTATATTATATTTTATTTTATTTACTTGTATTATTTTATCTGTTTATTGTGTTGCTCTGTTGGAGGAGCCTGTGACCTTAGATGTTCATTGTCATAGCCACACTGTAGCTGCTGCACAAATGAAAATAAAACCCTTGAAACCTTGAAACCTTGAAACCTTGAATGTTTGTTTTGTTGTTGTAATGTATCGTATGTCATGATCTGCACAACTGTAATGTGACACTGTCAATTCCAACTGCTCTGTCTTTCCTGTCCATTTGTGTTTGACACTCAATAAACAAAGCTCATAAAAAAAAAATAACACATTTAAAAAAAGCTTTACGCTATTGAGTCAGTGAATGTAATATTGATGATAGCTGCTTTAGAAAGTCTCTCATCAGCTGCATGTTAGTGGTTTTCTGAAATGCCTCCACGCTGCTCGTCTCAAACACACCCACATTAAATAAACCTGAGCTCAAAGAATTGTCCTGAGGCCATCAAACTATTATCAACAACTACAAGCAGTCTCAATCAATTAAAACATGTGATCGCTTTAATCACATTGATGATCTGTGATTAATCTAAACTTTAGTATAGTAGAACAGACTTGTATGAAGGGATAGTGATTTATATCTTCTCTCGTACCTGCTCACATAGCAGCTCAGCAGCTGCAGTGCAAATTGCTCTTCATCCCTGACAGCGCTCAGCGGTTATGTAGGCTTGCATTTCTCAATAACAACAATTTTAATACATAAATCGACATGTCTTTATGATGTCAGTCTTTATAAAGCCTTCATTATGAATTGTTTTTAAGTTGAAAGATAAACTCAGACAATAGTCGACAGGAATATATCCTATTTCTCCGGTAAATACAAATGTACGAATTTGTTCATCCGATTTTCTTTTGACTCATTAAGGTTTCTAGATCAATTACGAGCGCTCTATTGTTTAACTTGACAGCCCTAACAATTATATTTTAATTCAGTGGGAAAATAAATATACTTCACTCTGTTCAACTGCTCCTCTCTCACCTCTCTGTCTGTCTTCACTTCCTGTTCCACATCGGAGTCACCTGATGGAGAGAAGAGGTGACACAGAAAGATAATAATAATGAAACTTGAACAAAGAGAAACATTAGCAGCCAAAATGATTTGATAGAGCTGTAACAAAATGGAATTAAAATATATTGTTGTTGTTCTATAAAGACCTTTTAAGATCAGATTGAATGAACAATATCTTAATGAATGGAGGATATGGTTTCAGTACTCACAGGTCTTCTGGATCTTGGCTCTGATCGTCTCATCATTGATCCTGTAGGGATGAACACAATCCAACAGTTTTAGATCCAGTTTAAAATAAGTGTTTGTTCTTTGAGTCAGCTTCAGAGTCCTGATCTCATGCTTTACATCCCATCATATCTTCTCTGCAAACACTACGACTGACTGCCACAGCTCTCAGCTGCATTACAGGAAGTAACCAGTCATTAGAAACTAAAAACATGACAGGAAACAAAACAGAGAACCTTTTCCACTCTTCTGTAAAATCCTATATGTCTGTTAGAAAGTAGATTACTAACTAAATGTGGCTTTGCATTTTCAGCTTACAATATATAGTTGATGGAAGAATGAAAGAGCCTGCAGTCAGTGGGTAACATCACTGATCTGTTGTGATTCCCCAGTGAGAGAAACACCTCCCTGTGTTTCATACAATACTGCTGAACCAGCAGAGACCCCTTACTGACCTGAGGGTCTCCAGTCTGCAGTCTGGACTCTCCAGAAGATCTCTCAGCAGCTTCACTTCTGAATCCTGCAGAGCGTTGTCACTCAGGTCCAGATCTCTCAGATGGATGTTGGACTTCAGAGCTGAGGCCAGAGCAGAACAGCTGATCTCTGACAACCTGCAGCGACTCAGACTGAATAAAGAAAACATGATGTAACTTTAGAAAACAATATTCCTGTTTGAAATAACTCCAGGTTTAATAATCTGTTCAGAGCTGAAGAAGTTATTTGTTTGTATTTCAGGTGTTTTAAAGGTTCAGAGTGAATTATGCAGTGTAGGGTTTTTCTTGTTATTTTAATGTAAAGATCATCAGTGCTCTGCCACAGACAGTGAACTACACTTGTTATAGTTTGTTGTTGTTTAGTCTTTCTGAGGCTTGTACATGGTCACATGTTGTTGTTATTATGTACACATTAATGTAACATCTCTGCATCAGAAACATCCTGACAGCTTAGTTTGTCTTAAAAAGAAAGATGTGTATAACATGAGTGCAGTGCAGGGCTGAGGCTTTACAAGCATTCTCACTGAAGCAGACCAGGACACCAACAATATGAACAAAGGGCTGAGACTGTAGAGGGTTAAGATGCTCAGTGAGGATCAGAGTGATATCAGCCTGATGTCTGCAGCTCAGAGTCAACACAACTCTCACATATTCATCTCAGCACAGAAGTTAAAGATGGAGAACTGACCTGAGAGTCTCCAGTCTGCAGTCTGGACTCTCCAGAAGATCAGTCAGCAGCTTCACTCCTGAATCCTTCAGAGCGTTGAGACTCAGGTCCAGATCTCTCAGATGGATGTTGGACTTCAGAGTTGAGGCCAGAGCAGAACAGCTGATCTCTGACAACATGCAGCCCATCAGTCTGAATAAAGAAAACATGATGTAACTTTAGAAAACAATGTTCCCGTTTGAAATAACTCCAGGTTTAATAATCTGTTCAGAGCTGAAGAAGTTTAGAAAGTGGAAACTCCAAACAGGTTAAAAACTGTAAGATACAGAAAGAGGAAAAGAGCTCTCATTAATATTAAAGACAACGTGCTGCTACTTCAGTTTAAACTATTCAGTCAGTGTAAACATCATGAAGATCCAGGAACATGTTGGAAACAGAACAAACTGAAATCATTTCTTAGTGGTTAATAGTTTTAACAGAAATATAAAACAATTCTACTCATGTATTCTCTTTATAATTTATTTTCTAAAAGCAGGATGGAGAATATAAAATGTATTTCAGGTGTTTAAAGGTTCAGAGTGAATTATGCAATGTAGGGTTTTTCTTGTTATTTTAATGTAAAGATCATCAGTGCTCTGCCACAGACAGTGAACTACACTTGATATACTTTGTTGTTGTTTAGTCTTTCTGAGGCTTGTACATGGTCACATGTTGTTGTTATTATGTACACATTAATGTAACATCCCTGCAGCAGAAACATCCTGACAGCTTAGTTTGTCTTAAAAAGAAAGATGTGTATAACATGAGTGCAGTGCAGGGCTGAGGCTTTACAAGCATTCTCACTGAAGCAGACCAGGACACCAACAATATGAACAAAGGGCTGACACTGTAGAGGGTTAAGATGCTCAGTGAGGATCAGAGTGATATCAGCCTGATGTCTGCAGCTCAGAGTCAACACAACTCTCACATATTCATCTCAGCACAGAAGTTACAGATGGAGAACTGACCTGAGAGTCTCCAGTCTGCAGTCTGGACTCTCCAGAAGATCTCTCAGCAGCTTCACTCCTGAATCCTTCAGAGCGTTGCCACTCAGGTCCAGATCTCTCAGATGGATGTTGGACTTCAGAGCTGAGATCAGAGCAGAACAGCTGATCTCTGACAAACTGCATCTCATCAGTCTGAATAAAGAAAACATGATGTAACTTTAGAAAACAATGTTCCTGTTTGAAATAACTCCAGTTTTAATAATCTGTTCAGAGCTGAAGAAGTTTAGAAAGTGGAAACTCCAAACAGGTTAAAAACTGTAAGATACAGAGAGAGGAAAAGAGCTCTCTAATATTAAAGACAACGTGCTGCTACTTCAGTTTAAATTATTCAGTCAGTGTAAACATCATGAAGATCCAGGAACATGTTGGAAACAGAACAAACTGAAATGATTTCTTAGTGGTTGATAGTTTTAACAGAAATATAAAACAATTCTACTCATGTATTTTCTTTATAATGTATTTTCTAAAAGCAGGATGGAGAATATAAAATGTATCTCAGGTGTTTTAAAGGTTCAGAGTGAATTATGCAGTGTAGGATTTTTCTTGTTATTTTAATGTAAAGATCATCAGTGCTCTGCCACAGACAGTGAACTACACTTGTTATAGTTTGTTGTTGTTTAGTCTTTCTGAAGCTATTGTCATGGTTACATGGTGTTATTATTATTTATAGATTCATGTAACATCTCTGCAGCAGAAACATTTATTTTACATCATGGCGATCTGGAATGAAGAAACCGAAGACCAACTCAGTTGCCATGGCACGTATTAGGGATACAAATCCAGAAGTGCAGTGGAATCACTGTGTCATACACAGGGAAGCACTGGCGGCCAAAAAGCTGAGTCCTGTGTTGCATGACGTTTTGAACAACAGCATCAAAGTGATTAACTTCATAAAGTCAAGGCCACTCAATGCGCGTCTGTTTCACCGCCTTTGCGAGGACATGGGAGCTGAACACACCCAACTACTGCTACACACAGAAGTGCGCTGGCTCTCTCGGGGAGGATACTGAGCAGGCTGTTGGAGCTACGATCGGAGGTGCACACATTCAGCTCATTCAATTTGCTGAATATGTCTGCCAGATAGCAAGGATCTCCCTATGCCACACTGTTTGAGGACACAGATTGGCTTGCAAAGCTTTGCTATCTGGCAGACATATTCAGCAAATTGAATGAGCTGAATGTGTGCATGCAGGGAAAGAACACCAACATTCTGAACCTGTATGACAAGTTGGGTGGTTTCGTAAAGAAAGCAGAGTTGTGGAAACGGGCATGTGCACAGGGGGATCTCACCTGCTTTCCTCAGGTAGATGCTTTCCTCTCCAGTGAGGATGTGCAGAGCGCTCCAGTCAAGTCCATTATAGAGGAACACTTGGCCAACCTGATAGTTAGTTTCAAGTTGTACTTTCCTGACATGGAGGATAAACCTGCACAGCTTGATTGGGTAAGAAACCCATTTCTTCTGTCAGAAGCAAACAGAGAAAAGCTTCCTCTCTGTCACCAGGAAAAACTCTTGGATGTGTCATCTGACCGTACCCTAAAGATGACATTTGAAAACTCCACTCTCACGCAGTTTTGGGTGTGTGTGAAAAAGGAGCATCCTGAGCTGGGAAAAACAGCTTTGGAGCAGCTACTGCCCTTTGGATCCACATATTTGTGTGAGGCCTCCTTCTCTGCAATGACTCTGATCAAAACAAAGCAGAGAAACAGACTGGGCCTGGAAAAGAGTCTGATCACTGCTGTGTCCTCTCTACCACCAAGGATGACCAAGATCCTCAGTGAAGGACAAGCACACGTTTCACACTAAATTGAGTGCTAAAGTGCTCTTATTATTACTTGTTAGTGTTATTGCAATTTATAATTTATTTATTATTACAATTGTTTGTTTTTTTTGCCAATGTTTTGACACTAAATTGTATTTTCTATTTTCAAATGCAGTTTAATGCACCTAAAACTCATTAATAGTGTCATTGCAGTGTTATTATGTAGTTTTTATTGTAATTGCAAATTTTTGTTACAATGTTTTGTTTTGTTTTTAACCCTTTCATGCATTGTGACTGCTTATTTAATGTTGTTTTCTTGTTTATGCATGGAGTTTTGGATGGTAGCACATCAGGCACCACATTTTATTATAATATTTGTTTATTGTATTTGATAGTTTTTGCATAATATAACATTTTGTTCATTGGTTCATTAAACATATAATTATTACTTAAAAATCTGTCGTTATGTTCTTTGTTTGTTGTAATTCATGGATGAAGGAGTTCATAAATCACACACTGATGGAACATCACTATATTGTAATTATTTATATAGGCTTTTTCTATCAAAAATGTTCGGGGTCGGTCAAGGGGTACTTGGCTGAGAAAATGTTTCAAAGGGGGTACATTACTGAAAAAAGTTTGAGAAGCACTGTTATAGACTACAGACACAGTTAATAATAATTGTAATAGTCCAGTTATAAACGACATGAATCAAAGATGTGTTGCTGTATTTTAGTGATAAACAAATGCATTCATCATCATAATTATTCTATATATATAATTTACAGTGCCTGTAAACCGGAGGAGAACGCTGACATCCTACTTGAAAGACTACGGGGGGATGGGGGGAGGAGAAGGAGCCTGGCCCGGATGCTCTGACCGTTCCACTTCCTGCTTGCCCGACATTACCTTACGGCTGCGTCGCGTCAAAAATAGGACTCATCCTAATTTTAGAGGAGCCCTGCACCGAGACGCTTCTGGGACGCTTCTGAGCCGTAACGCGCCGCGTGTGGTGGAATAGCACCCATTGACTAGAGTGGCCACGATCTTTGCGAACGCCGCGGCGCGGCCGTAACGCGGCCGTAACGCGGCCGTAACGCGGCCGTAACGCGGCACAGACGGACCCGGTGGAAATTAGGGGTAACCCCTAGATTCCACCGGGTCCTTCATCTCCCTCACAGCTCATCAGTACTGACAGCATCTTCACTGACTCATGGAGCACAGAGTGAGTCTGTGGAAGCTCAAACACTCTCCCTCACACATTCACCTTCTCTGATCTTTGTTATTCTTAAAGTTTGGATTCCATTTCCATTTGGAAATACAGAAAAAAAAATAAAACCATTAAAATGTCTTCAGGCAAATTCTGAAAATGATAAATACAAACAGATCTATATGAAGTGCAGTCAGTGAACTGACCTGAGAGTCTCCAGTCTGCAGTTTGGACTCTTTAGTCCAGAACACAGCAGCTCCACTCCTGAATCCTGCAGCTCGTTCCAACTCAGGTCCAGATCTCTCAGATGGGAGGGGTCAGACTTCAGAGCTGAGGCCACGACTTCACAGTGAGTCTTTGAGAGTCTACAGTGAGGAAGTCTATAATAACAAATATATTACAACAAGTGTTAGTATAAAAACAGAGGAAACATTTAATTAACTTACTGAATTTGATGTAACAACTTTTGACCTATCATGTCAATTTAATTTAATAACAGAGTTTTATATATTCATTGTCAGACCTTATTTTAAACTCTTAAGCATTGTGGTAAAAACAGATCTGATTTAATGTTGAAGAAACTGCAATGATATATTAATAACTGAATTCACTGATAACTGTAAATACTGCTGTATGGTGTGATCACATGCTGCTGTGAGAAAAAAGTCCTTCATTTGTTTGACATGTCGCCTCCATCACTCAAAGGAATATGAAGAGGAGAACACTTTAAAATGTCACATTATTATAAATAAATAGAATAATTAGGATAATTTAATTTCGCTCTCAAAGTATTTAAAACATCAAACATTTTAAAGTGTTTATTTGAATAATGAAACTTCTGATCCAGTTTAGTTTATAAAGTTAATCACATCTGGACTTACTTGGCCTTCCTGCAGTTCCTCACAGCTGGAATCAGTCTCCGTCGTCCCTCATCTGATGTTTTGTACTGATCCAGGTCCAACTCATCCAGAACCTCCTCTGACATCTGCAGCATGTAGGCCAGAGCAGAGCAGTGGATCTCAGAGAGTCTCTCTGATCTGTTCCCTGACTTCAGGAACTCTGTGATCTCCTGAGTTAATGAGTGGTCCTTCATCTCTGTCAGACAGTGGAAGATGTTGATGCTCCTCTTAGGAGAGATTTTATAACTGTTCATCTCCTTCAGGTTGCTGATGGCTCTCTGGAGGATTTCTGGTCTGTTGTCTGTGCGACCCAGCAGGCCTCCTAAGAGTCTCTGGTTGGACTCCAGAGAGAGGCTGTGGAGAAAGCGGACAAACAGGTCCAGGTGGCCATTTCTACTTCTGAGGGATTTCTCCATGGCTCCCTTTAGGAAGACATCCAGGGATGGGTAATCATCATCACTGTTATACCTGTTGCTATAGTCTCTCCTCAGGAAGTCCTTCAGTACCTCTGTGTCTCTGTTGGTGTAACAGTGGAACAAGTAGACTGCAGCCAGAAACTCCTGAATGCTCAGATGAACAAAGCAGTAGACTGTTTTCTCAAAGATCACACTCTCTCTTTTGAAGATCTCTGTACAAACTCCTGAGTGCACCAAGGCCTCGGTGACACCAAGACCACAGCGCTCCAGGTCTTCTTGGTAGAACATGATGTCTCCTTTCTCCAGATGTTCAAACGCCAGCCTCCCCAGCTTCAGAAGAACCTCCCTGTCAGCCTTCGTCAGCTGCTGTGAACTCGTCTCATGTCCCTCTTCATACTTCTGCTTCTTCCTCTTGGTCTGGACCAGCAGAAAGTGTGAGTACATGTCAGTGAGGGTCTGGGGCAGCTCTCCTCTCTGGTCTGTAGTCAACATGTGGTCCAGAACTGCAGCAGTGATCCAGCAGAAGACTGGGATCAGACACATGATGTGGAGGCTCCTGGAGCTCTTGATGTGAGAGATGATTCTGCTGGACAGGTCTTCATCACTCGATCTCCTCCTGAAGTACTCCTCCTTCTGGGCGTCAGTGAAGCCTCGTACTTCTGTTACCCTGTCCACACACTTAGGAGGGATCCGATTGGCCGCTGCAGGTCTGGAAGTTATCCAGACGAGAGCCGAGGGAAGCAGCTTCCCCCTGATGAGGTTTGTCAGCAGCACGTTGACTGAGGACTGCTGTGAGACATCAGACACAACCTCATTGTTTCTGAAGTCCAGAGAAAGTCTGCTTTCATCCAGGCCGTCAAAGATGAACAGCACTTTACAGACAGCCAGCTGCTCTGCTGTGACCTTCTGTAAGGTTGGATGGAAAACATGGAGCAGCCTGAGAAGACTGTACTGCTCACCTTTGATCAGGTTCAGCTCCCTGAAGGAGAGCGGGATCACCAGACTGACATCTTGGTTTTCCAAACCCTCGGCCCAGTCCAGAGTGAACTTCTGCACTGAGAAGGTTTTTCCAACTCCAGCGACTCCGTTGGTCAGGACCGCTCTGATGTGTTTCTGTTGGTCAGGTAAGGCTTTAAAGATGTCCTGGCACTTGATTGGAGTTTCATGGAGGGACTTCTTCTTGGAAGCTGTCTCCAGCTGCCTCACCTCATGTTGGGTATTAACCTCTTCACTCAGGCCTTGTGTGATGTAGAGCTCAGTGAAGATGCTGTTGAGGAGGGTTTCACTTTCATCAGTTCCTTCAGTCACATGTTCACATCTCCTCCTCAGACTGAGCCTATGTTCATCTAAAACCTTCTGCAGACCACTATCTGCTGGAAGAGAAGGAAACATGAGAGAATCAGGAAAATTATTTTGAGAATCTGATGATGAAAATAAAATAAAAAAACAGTCAGGGTTTTAAATGTCATGATTTTTATAAAACATTTTTATGTCTATACTTTACAACACAACACTAAAAAAAATGTTATATAAGTGCTGGGCTGATGTAGTAATGTCTGAGTAAGACAGAAAGCATTCTTTAGGGAAACACTGCTGTCCCACGTGAAATATTTGTGTACACACTTTTAAATCAAAGCCTTGAAAAAGAGATCAGATTATACAGTGTTTCTGTGGAAGAGTAGACACCCAGCGCCCAGGTCAAGATGCTGATAGGAATGAGCCGGTGAAGATGGCTGCATTGTCTTTTGGCTCCTCTCCAACTTTGCCTTTTTCTCGTATTTTTTCAGTGTTTATTTACTTTTTGCCGTGTGCTTTTAACCTGAGACCTGTACTACGAAGCCGGTTCAACCTAACCTGGATATGTTTGAGTTAGCCGGTTGGCCTAATCCAAAACATACGCGCTCTGGCTAAACTGTACTACGACGCTGGTTATCAAGTGGATCGCTCAAGCCAGCCGTGTCCTATCTAGTTAGGTGCGCGTTCACATGAAAGGGGTGGTATCTGGAGCATTCAACCAATCTCAAACACGGACAAGCGTACTGACAGCGCAGCGTCATACTTCCTGAATGAAAAGTGAACTTTAATATTAGTCAAATATGAAGAAGTTAAACTTTAAACATCCATGACTTAAACACTTTATCGAGGATCAAAGCCACATAGCTGCACCTGCAAGGTGAATACAGCTGGTAAAAGAAAAAGTGTTTGAATGCGTACATTAACAGGTTTATGAAATCACTGCCCCGTCCAAGACACGATCTGACTTTAATTACATTTGACTCGAGTGTTTCGTCAACTTAATGTGTTGCTTAAAATAATACTTCTGCATACAGTATGTGACACTGTGAGTGTTGCACGGCCAGATACGGCTCAGCTGACTCAAATAAGGAAATATATGATACATTATGATGTGATATGATATGAATGATAATGGGACACATCGACGTCTGCACTCACAGTGCCGCGGACTGTACTTAATGTTACTCTGATCCGGTTACTTATGTTGTGGCAGATATTTAAGTAAGCTTTCTTAACGCTAATGTTATAATAGTCAGATTGCTCTGAAGATGGGAGGGGATATTCTATTAATTTTCACGTTCACACAGTCAGTTGATTTTTGCCGGCCGTCTTTCCTGCAACGGCAGTTTTTCTGTATTTCCTCTATCCTGTAATATGACTTGATAGCTTTAAACTCTGCACACTGAGCTCTGATTGGTCAGCAGGCAGTGCTTTCACTGAGTTGATCTCTTAGCCTGCAACCTAACCTGCTCCGGAGCAGGTTAGCCGCTCAGCATAAGTTACCATGGAGATCTAGCCCGCTAAAAAGAGAACCAGCGTCGTAGGACCGGAAACCCCGAGTTTTCCCTGAAGTTAGCTCGCTCAGCGAAAATCCTGCTTCGTAGTACAGGCCTCTGGACCGCAACATGTGAGCCGACCGCACCAACTCTGCTGTCCGGCAGTGGCTCAGTCAGTAGGGGCTTGGACTGGGAGCCGTAGGGTCGCTGGTTCAAGTCCCCGACCAGACCTAAATATGGAGTGTGGACTTCTACTTGGAGAGGTCCCAGTTCACCTCCTGCCCTGCCGTGGTGCCCTTGAGCAAGGCACCGGACACCCCCCTTCCCCCCCCACTCCCATTGCTCCCCGGGCGCTGTGCAATAGCTGCCCACTGCTCCTAGTACTAGACTCCTTGTACTAGGATGGGTTAAAAGCAGAGGCCAAATTTCACTGTGTGTGCTGTGTGCTCTGCATGTGTGACCATTAAAGAGGGTTTCATCCCTCCCTATTCTATTCTTCTACACAGGGTTGAGAGGGTTACTTTGTAAATGTAATTAGTTCCTGAATACTGAATACATGGCTCTGAAAGTAATCCGAATCCGAATACAGTTACGTGTCTTAAAAAAGTATTCAGATTACTTTTAGAATACTTTTAGAATACTTTCTTTTCCCATAACAGATGGGTATGTGTTGGTGAACAGGAGACACTTATGTTACTGTTTTAATGGCTTATCAAGAGCACAACTCAAACACAACATCTTGGTGTCATTCTGGACAGCTCCCTCTCATCTGCACCCCACATAAAAAACATCACCCGGACTGCATTCTTCTCCAGACTCCTGTCTCAGCACTGAAGTCCTGGTTCATGCATTCCTCACATCCCGTATTGACTATTGTAATACCATGCTCTCAGGCCTTCCCATCAAACTCCTCAATAAACTTCAAATCATTCAGAACTCTGCTGCCCGGATCATCACCCGCACCAAATCCTGACCACATCACCCCCATCCTCTGACCACAACACCCCCATCCTCTGACCACATTACCTCCATCCTCTGAACTCATCACCCCCATCCTCTGACCACAACACCCCCATCCTCTGACCACATCACCTCCATCCTCTGAACTCATCACCTCCATCCTCTGACCTCATCACCTCCATCCTCTGAACTCATCACCTCCATCCTCTGAACTCATCACCTCCATCCTCTGAACTCATCACCTCCATCCTCTGACCTCATCACCTCCATCCTCTGACCTCATCACCTCCATCCTCTGAACTCATCACCTCCATCCTCTGACCTCATCACCTCCATCCTCTGACCTCATCACCCCCATCCTCTGACCATCCTCTGACCTCATCACCCCATCCTCTGACCTCATCACCTCCATCCATCCTCTGACCACATCACCCCCATCCTCTGACCTCATCACCTCCATCCTCTGACCACACCCCCTCTCTCTCTTCTCTCCTCTCTCTCTCACCTGGCCCCAACCTATCTGGCTGACCTCCTACACCCCCCCTCTCTCTCCTCTCTCTCTCCTCTCTCTCCTCTCTCCTGACCCCCACCTATCTGGCTGACCTCCTACACCCCCTCTCGCTCCCTCCGCTCCTCCTCTGCTGGCCTGCTAACTGTCCCCCCCCCCACGGTTATAGTCACGATGGGGGCTCTGGCTTTTAACTGCTCCCAAACTATGGAACTCTCTCCCCCTTCACATCCTACACGTCTGACACAATCACCAAATTCACCTCCCTCCTCTCTCCCCACCTGTTCAGATCAGCCTACTCACTGTAGTGCTACATGTCTCCTGAACATGTTTCCCAACATGTTCCCTGTTACAGTCCTTTTGTACTGTCTTAAACCTTTCCTTCGAATATTTTATGAATTGTAAGGTGTCCTTGGGTGCTGTGAAAGGCGCCTCTAAATAGAGTGAATTATTATTATTATTAATTATTATTCATTATTATTATTATTATTATTATTAATAATATTTATTAATAATTATTATTATTATTAATAATTATTATTAATTATTATTATTATTATTATTATTATTATTATTATCTGAAACGATGTAATAACTTTTTTAACTTTTCCAGTCACTTGCCCGATGCATTCAGCAGCAGACTATTCACTTTGATTTGATCCCGTTATGAAATGTCATCATTTCAACAATAAAGAAATGCTACATAAACGTTATCTTGCAAATTCTATCGAACCATCGCCGTTTCTAACTTTCAATATATTTGAAAAGAGATCTCTCGCTCATCTGCGTGCGGGGGCGGGGCCTCAGAGACACGCTGCATCTCTCTCTCGCTCACAGACATGCTGCAGCGCCGTGCACACAGTTCTGCCGGTAATGAATTACATTTTGTGAGGAAACCTTTCCACCAATAATTCCAATCAGTATTCCAAAATGTATTCACTTCAGGTTTACGAAAGTAACTGTAATCAGATTACTCGTTTTTCAAATGTAACACGAGCTGAATATAGTTACTTGATTTTTGTATTCTGATTACGTAACGCCGTTACATGTATTCCGTTACAACCCAACCCTGGCTATACAATATAGCAGAGAGGAACTTCTACAGATCAGAAACTTTGTGGACAACAGCCCACCGTCAGACAATGGATATTCACCATGGCTACCTGTTACTGTCCTACCTGAGAGACGCAGGAGGACGACAAAGCAGGGATCCCGGGTCGGGCTGCTAGTCAGACTGAGGACTTTGAAATAACAATGTATGTGAAGATGGGTACTCTAATGTATCTTATATGGGAAACATGGTCTCTATGGGTTGGAGGACAATGTTTCCAGGAGGGGTATAATGGGTTTATTGTTACATTTAGTAAGTGAATTTTAAAATGTACTTGATACCATTTTGTTTCCATCCCAGGTGAAATCTTTCATTATTTCTTCTGTGACACATTGGTTTCAGATGTCTTTTAATTCTTGTCACGTGAATCTTTTAACCCTCACATGATCCAGAGGGCAAATGAAACAACTTTTTGCCTACATGGTCAAGCTTCGATTGGGTTCTGCTAAGACAGGTATGATTAAATGTATTGTTCAAAGCTGGGATCTGATTGGTTTCAGCACCATGGCTGAGCAATGTTGCAGGAGATGTTTGTTGTGTGTTTAGGAAATTGTGGGTAAGTAAAAACACAACACAAACAACATTTCATGGTTTCAAGAAGTTTAAAAATTATAGATAAGACTCTTAGACCTAGTGGTCGACTGTAGGCTGTTAACCCAGAATGCAAGTGCTATTTTCTACCCAGGTCAAAGCTGTCTTTCCCCTTGCAATCTTGAGGACTTCCAGCTATTCTTCCACTGCTATTGTCTTATGGGTTTGGGTCAACACGAAGAACAAAACCCAAGATGTCTGAGATGATTTACAGCCAAGTATATTAGTAATCTCAAACTCCAGAGAAGAAGATCTACCGTCAACTGCTCTTTTACAGAAGTCTCAGTTTTCTGACTACAGTTCCGTCCAATTCAAATGGTAATGATGTTGCTTCAGATGTCATCAAGGGATGTTGCTATGAGATGGGACATCACAGCATGAAGGCTCAAATAGATATTCCATCTAAAGGCTACGCATGGAGATCGGAACGTGCACTCCCTGAAGAAGTGTTCACTGGACAATATAACAGAAGCAGAACGAGTTTGCTATAAGTGTTTTGGAAGATTTTTCAGTATGTAAGTTTGTTAAACTTGAATGGGACAAATAGATGTTTTCCTCTTAAGCATACTGAGGTTTTTTAATGATTTTCCATTTTAGTGGAGTAGATTAGCGCAAATTATGTTTTCTTCCACTTTTTGTGTTATAATCAAAAAGGTGTTTTTTTGGCTATTTGTGAGTAGGACAGGTAACCCTGTGACTTCTGCCTTGAGTCAAATTGATAAATATTTTTCAGAAAGTCATTTTGGACTTTCCAGGGCGGATCTCAAAAGGTTATTTGTAAGAGTATTTATTGGATGATCTGGAAACTTAAATTAATAAAAGGAGGGAATGTTATATCAATCTTGGACCTAGTCATAGTAACTAGGTATGTTATTAAATTACAGTTTTCAGAGCCAAGAGGCTAATCGTCTCTTTGCTAATTATTCACTTAAAGTGAGCTGACAAAGAGGATGTTTAGATTATGATAGAGTTAGAGGGAAAACATTGAGGTTGGTGTGTCAGTTAATGTAAAGAAATGTATGTGCAGACGTATATATAGTTTGTTAATTGGATAATTCATATCCTGCAAGACTCCTAAAGACGTCATGAGATGATGAACTTTCAACATCTGGAACATGTCCAAGTTTAAGAGAACTGACAATGTGTGTGCGTTAAAAATGATTAGGGAACATGTTCGTGTGTCATTTAGGAAACCTATATCTGTGTTTCTTGTACTTTGTTGGGAGCATTGCTGTATGATTGCTTGAGGGCAGGTCATGTTTCCCCATTGTTGTTTGGTGGTGCGCAACTAAATAATAATGATTAATTTCAACTATTTCTGTGTTTGTGTTTTATTGATTCCTCTCTGTTTCATTATTTCCTGTTGTGAGTGTCTGCTTGTTTGCAATGACGTAGCTCAAGCATTTATGCAACTTGATTGAGAGAGAGAGAGCGCGCATGCCAGGAATAATGCCGAAGCGGTGTGCATACAAGATCCGTTTATTCGCCATGCATGTAGGCTTGGCCTAATCAGAATCATTTCAAGTCCAGATTCAATGTTGTTTGCATAAGTAGGCTATATTTTTCGTTTCGTTTATTTAACAAGTTAATTTCAGGACAACTTTGGGAATTTTGTTTGTTTGTTATGAGTTTGAAATAGATTTTGAAAGTGGAGATAGAGAGAGAGAGAGAGCATTTATGCAACTTAGGCCTATAAATTGTTTATGTAACTTATGTGCCGGAGTGTCCATGGTTTGAGTCTGTGTGTGTGTGTGTGGTGTGTGTGTGTGGTGTGTGTGTGTGTGTGTGTGTGTGTGTGTGTGTGTGTGTGTGTGTGTGTGTGTGTGTGTGTGTGTGTGTGTGTGTGTGTGTGTGTGTGTGTGTGTGTGTGTGTGTTGAGCGCAGCGCCGTCTGCTTTTTGCAGTACAGTAACTAAAGTAGGACTAAGCATACCGGTAGTTTCTGTAGACCTGTGCCCGTTTTGTGAGTGCACTGCGCATTGTTTGGATGACCTAATTAAAATAGCGTCCACCCAGTAAAAAAAATCCCCACTACACCACTGGTCATAACTACACTGTAGCTATGTTCGTATGACCAATAAAAGCCTTGAACCTTGAATCTGTTCGGCCTCTTACTTTGTACAAGGCTGCATCTTTTTCCACACTGAGGACAGCAGGAGTCTCCTGATGGAGGTCCCTGCTCCCAGTATGAGGTGATGCACTGTCTGCAGAACCAGTGTCCACAGCTGGTAGAGACTGGATCCTTCAGGACGTCCTGACACAGAGCACAGCTGGACAGCTGCTCCTTCACAGGAACACGACTCTTCCTCTTCCCTCTGTGGAGAGGAACACATCCTTTATAGCACGTTACATTAGTGGAGCTGATACTCATCAAGGGTATAGCAGGGTGAAAAATTGTAGATTGATATTTTTAAAAAGTCTGTAACTCTAGATCGACCGGAGATTCCCAGTCGATCGCGAGATGTGTCTAAAAATAGAACAACAATATTCAGTTTTATCGTTAATGTCCTATAACATAATCTTCCTGTGCCAGAATAATGCACTTGAACACATCAAAGCTTTGTGATTGCCGTGACCCCATGTGTCGGGGTGTGGCTGGTGGGCAGTGGGCACTATTTCGTTGACGTTGTCCGTGGCAACAGGAGGGACAGTCCGCACACACACAAGACCGCAATTAAAATATATAATTTTCACTCCGAGTGGGAGGATGATTATTTTTGTATCTATTCCAATTCAAACTCCATCTGTCTCATCTGCAATGCGAGCGTGGCTTTATCGAAGAAGGGTAATTTAGGAGCGGCATTTCAAAACAGTGCACAAACGCTACGAGACGGAATTCCCTCCTAATTCTGCCCTACGCTCCCAAAAGGTGAGGGACCTGAAAGGACAGCTGAATGCACAGCAGTCCATTTTCACCAGGCCCAACAACAAGAGCAAGGCTGCTACCATAGCATCTTATCGTGTCAGTCACGTTCTTGCAAAACACATGAAGTCTTTCAAAGACGGCGAAGTTGTGAAAGAAGCATTCCTGGAGGCTGCCGACGCGCTTTTTGGGGACAGTAAAAATAACTGTAGCATTTCAACAGGTTTTTGATATAATAAAAACTCAAGTTAGATACCGTTATTAATCAGCTGTAAGTTTTAGTTTGTTTGAACTGATTCATTATAATTATTGTACAAAATGGTATAAGAATGCAAACTTAAATTGATTATAGTCTATTATCAATTCAGGTTAAGAAACTAGTGTTGCTTGCATCCTATTTTAAAGACATTTCTTTTTATACTCTACTAAAATGCAACAAGAAAAGGGTTTGATTCTATTAATTTAGTCTTTTTTATTGCACTTTGGCAGCAGATTCCTGTGTAGCTTCAGATCTGAGTTGTCTTATTAGTAAGCCTAATTTATACTTTTGTAGCAACACTATTTTTATATAATGGCAAAGAAAGGGTTCAGAGTCTTTTCTTTTTTTCCTGTGTCATATGTGGCAGCACTGTTCAATGTTTCTTGAAAACATGACCCACTGTAGTTTGTGACGTGTGAATAAACTCCAACTCTGTATCAACAACTGTCACAGTCTGCTCCTTCACTCACCTATTTTCTGCATTAGCATTCCTTAGTCACCTGGTAGTCACACCCTGTTTCTCTCTCTCACTGTTACACCCATCAGCTCCATTAGTATATAGGCCCACTTCACTCTCACCTCAGTGCCAGATCGTACTTTGCAGCATGCCAGTCTTTCCCGCATTACCCTCCAGATTGCTCTCCCGGTTTCGACCCTGTCTGCCCCTGACCAGCCTGCCTCGCCTGTTTCCTGACCCTGCCTGTACCCGGACTATTCTGCCTTGTCTGCTCCCTGACCCGGTCTGTACCTGCGTCTCCCGTCTCGCTTTCTCCTGGAACCCTCGCCTGTCCCCGACCAGCCCTTTGCCTACTGTCTGCCGGTTTGTCCCCGACCAGCCCTTTGCCTATAATAAAGCTGGTTACCGACTATCCCTGGTTTCCCGTGTGTTGCATTTTGGTTCTCAGCTCGTTTCTGACAATAACACTGTTGTGTAACTTCAGTTAAATACGTGTGTAGATTAGAAAGAGGTAAGATAAAGGATCTGCAGTATTTTATGAAGTATTAATCGTACAAAGGTCAGTTTTATACAAGTAGAAGTGTGTATTTACCTGGTAGTAGGCTGTCAGTAATGGCTACGCCTCTCTATTTGGACTGGTAGATCTCGGCAGACTGGCAACTTTAAAAGTAGCTCTCGGTTCAAAAAAGGTTGGGCACCCCCTGCTCTAGATGATATTTCTTCATGATAAGGTAGATAGTGGCTAGTTAGTCATATCATTATGAAACCACAAAGCTTTGTGTCTGGGTTCATAACATCAGCTGTATTCATCTGGTACACTATAGCATTATAACCCCAATTAACATGGAATTGGCTGTGAATTCAGGTCAGTGTATGTTTTGGTCATTGGATTTTCTTTTCACAAATGGATATTCAAAAACAAAAAACTACTGGATATTTGATTTTCGTTTTTAAATTGAAAAACCAAAATTGAAATACAAGGCGTTTTTCTTTATCATGGTCAAAAAGGGATTTACTAAACTTAAAACACGGGATGATTTTCATTTTCTACTTCTCAAAACAAAAAATAAAATCACTAGAAAACAGAAACAAAAACCCCCCCCGTTTTTTCATATTCTGCTACAGGAAGTTGTCTTTCAAAATAAGAGCGCAGATGAGGACGGTCAATCCGTGTATCTACGGTCCATTTGTTTTCACAATGAAAACAGCCAAGACACACATTGAGCCCAGAAAATGAATGTTATTAAGGGCTGTAAATATAATAGGCCTATGTCTAAAATGGACAACATTGTTAGGAGATTTAAACTATACAGCGATTCTGCACTGCGCTCAGCTCAGCCGTCTCTCGAGTTTGTTATAATTTTTTCTGCCATTAGTTCTTCGTGAGATCGATCCTGTTGGACTCAGTAGGCTAGTAGTGAAACTTCTCCCACAAGTACATGTTATGTTAGGGAAACTTCCATCCTACATCTGCTCCCTGATCTCACGGCGAATTGTAAGTGGCTACTGCCTGAGATCGCATGCTGTGGTTTTATTAAATGTGCCAACTGCTAGGACTGTCTTAGGGAAGATAGCATTTAGATGCGCAGCTCCACTGTCCTGGAATATCTGCAATTGAAATGGAAACTGAGCAATCTGGTGCCACTAAATGTTTTCAAAGCTCGGTTGGATGCTACTGAATCGGAAGCTGTTGGTACCTGTTCATGTGGATAGTTATGTAAATTGTAATCCCTGTAATGCTACTGTATGATGTCCTTTTGTTGCTCTGTTTATGTTTTTAATGTTTCATGTGGAACCTACTTGAGCAGGTCTCCCTTGAAAAAGAGATCAATGATCTCAATGGGATACAACCTGGATAAATAAAGGTTTGAAATTAAATGAAATGAAGTACTATGAAGTACTTACTGTGTACTTTTTGAGTAATCCTCTGTCAATGTCCCCTCCTGAGAACAAGAATGCATGTTTTTCTGCTATTTTGAATCAGCGTTAAAACACCTTTCTTCATGAGACTGATATTGTTGGACAGAGTATTTTAAGAGGATATGGTAGACATGATATCAGCAATACTTCCAGTCAGTAGTCCGGCAGCAGCATTTTTACCCCTTGGAAAGTCTTGCCCGCTATTTAAATTGACTTTGATTGAAGTTAATAACAATATTGATATTATATAGATATAGCATATTTGATGCAGTCTTTCTGAACACTTTTCAAATAAAATACTGCAAATTGAGAATATTTGTAATGTTCTGCACAGATAGTGCCTTAACTTGAATTTGAAAACACGTGGCAGCTTTATTATTATAACAGCAGATGAAAAGATTTGTGGAAGGATCAATTCTTCATGGGCTTCAATGGCTCTCTAGATAAAGGGCGTTTTATGGTTGCTTGTATTATCCTCAGATAGTGGTTTGTTTAAATAACTAGTGACATTTGAATAAATATTGCAAAAAAGGGCTCCAAAAAAGGCATGTATATATATATATATATATATATATATATATATATATATATATATCCTGGCCGGCTTAGCCAGTGTGTATTTTTTCAAGCACCACAAGATTCATAGTTTATAAAGTACAATTCTGGGCCATTGATTGTGTCATTTCTCCAAACACATACAGTAAAAATGGCTGTTTATGAATCCTTAAAATGGTGCAGGAAAAGGACTTTACATTGGGTTATACTTAAAGACAGGACTATTCAGTTAAGAGAAGAGAAAAAATGAAAGAAAACTGTTATAATGGGTGATGTAACATTAATGACAGACATAATATGAGGTCCTTGGCACTCAGACTTTAGAGGGGTCATTTTGTGATCATGGGGCATCACCCTTACAGCATCAGGACAATATCATATGGAGTCAGACACTGGAAGTGTGCTGGAGGCGTTGACTGGGACTGATGGAAGGATGAGGCTGATGAGACTGAAGAATCTGCGAGGTACGAATTAGCGGCAGAGGAATAGTTATATATTAAAAGACAGCAGCATCATAAGAGGGCAACCAGAGTGACAGAGTGTCACTTTGCTGAAGGATATTTTGGACCAGCTATCCAGGCCAGACTCTAAAGAAGTTCCAAGGTGTAAAAATGATGCTGCCGGTATTTCTGATATTCATTAAAGATCACATGCTAAGCTATATGATGTGTGTTACTGAGTTGGGTCACACACAGTTAGAGAGACAGTGGTCGTTCTGAATTATCAATAGATGTATTCATTTTAAGTGAGCTGACATCAAGGTTAGAGGAAGTTCAGAGAAGGCCTTAGGTTATAAAAAACAGTTCACCTTTTTGTTTGTTAACTACTCCTAAAGATGTCATGAGACGATGACGTTTAAACATATACAAGTATAGCTTTCAGAGAGAAAAACATGTGACATTTGTGTGGTAGGCTGTATGATCAAATGTGTGTGCGTTAAACATGCTTAGGGAAAATGTGTGTGTGTTCATTGCAGTGGCTATATATGCTGTATGATTGTTGCTACTGTGGGGGGCATTTCCGCGATTGGCTGCTGTGGCAGAAGGTGATGTACTACCCATTATTGTTTGTTTGTTGCAACAACTAAATAATAATTACTGATCAGCTATGTCTGTGTTTGTGTTTTATTGATTCCTCTCTGTTTCATTCTTTCCTGTGGTGTTATGCTGGACCGCCACAACAAACTAATGGTCAAATTGTCTTTTTATCACTCATCAAAGATAGCAGATAAACATGCATTATGTAGGCTACTATGGAGGGGACTCTGACAGAGGATTACTCACAAAGTACACAGTAAAAGTACTTCATTTCATTTCTGGTAGTGTAGCACCCATAAGGTTGAGGTTGTCTACCTGCACATGCATGTTTATACCACAAGGGGGCAGATCACCTGATGGTTCATCATTGTTTTATGCTGGAGATGAACAGAAGAAGTGTGTCTGTGTGTTGTGCTTTGAGATCGTTTGAGATGCTGACATCTTGCACATGTGCCTTGTGGAAGTTAATAAATGAACGTTTTCTACACCTATAATACCCTTGCGGTCTGAGTGGTGTAACAGTAGCAGTCAAATTAGTACCGAGTCCAACAGTGTCAGTTTTATTAAGAACTTGTGGACAAAAATATTTGTATCACTCATTGAATATAGCAGGGAAAAAAATGAAGAGCAGCTGATTTGAAAAAACAAACTCGAGAGACGGCTGAGGTGACCAGGTGCCAGAAAGCCACAAGTGGGACAGAGCTCTGTCCCACTTGTGGCACAAACATACTCTAGAGTTTTTTACCACAAGTTCTTAATAAAACTGACACTGTTGGACTCGGTACTAGTTTGACTGCTACCAGAAATGAAATGAAGTACTTTTACTGTGTACTTTGTGAGTAATCCTCTGTCAGAGTCCCCTCCATAGTAGCCTACATAATGTATGTTTATCTGCTATCTTTGATGAGTGATAAAAAGACAATTTTACCATTAGTTCTTAATGAAATTGATACTGTTTGACTTTGTATTAGTTAGCCTACTACTAATACATTGAAGTAATTTTACTCTTTACTTTTTGAGAAATCCTCTGTGAAAGTCCCCTGCTGAGAACAAAATCAAGCCACTTCTGCTCTAGAGTATGTTTGTGTTGGACAATGTGGCCCGTGGGGACATGTATATGTAAATGCAATGTCGACGCGTGAACTGTCAACGGGGGGTGGAGAGACACTATGGACGCTCGTGAACTGTCAGCGGGGGGGGGGGTACACTGTGAACCTCTGTCGCTGTCAGCGCAACTTACATGATGCCGTTTAAAACCATAGACTGTATATAAAGTTTAAAACATATAATAATAAAGGGCAGTGCCGGCCGTCAGCGAACCGAGCCGGCCTTTCTCCGCATCTGATTCATGTCATAAATCTGATTTTAGAAAAGCGTTTTAGCCAATCTAAATGAAATATGCGGGACATCGTCTCAATTTGCGGGACGCACCAAAAGTCGTGAAAATGCTGTGCAATATACCGCACAAAGCGGGACATCTGGTCACCCAGACGGCTGAGTTGACCGCAGTGCAGAATCGCTGTATAGTTGAAATCTCCTAACAATGTTGTCCATTTTAGAAATAGGTCTATTATATCTACAGCCCTTAATAACATTCATTTTCTGGGCTCAAAGTGTGTCTTGGCCGTTTTCATTGTAATCGCTAAATTCCCCTTGTTTATAATAATCACATTTCCTTCAACAGGATACTGTAGTGATTCAAAGTGTGATTTTAGCATAGCCTACGAGTGCTTTTGTTTTGAAATCACTTCCGTGAGTTTCGTCTGCGCTCTTATTTTGTAAGGTAACTCCCGGTAGCAGAATATGAAAAAACGGGGGGTTTTCCAAGGTGTAAAAATGCTGCTGCCGGAGTACTGACTGGAAGTAGTGCTGATATCATGTCTACCATTCTCTTAAAATACTCTGTCCAACAATATCAGTCTCAGGAAGAAAGGTGTTTTAACGCTTATTAAAGGTCCCATGTCATGCTTTTCTGGTTATTACCCGTCCCCTTGTGTGTTATGAAGGTTTTTCTGCATGTAAACGGTCTGCAGAGTCAAAAACCCTCAAAATACACCCTGTAGCGAGTAAAACTCTAACACAGAAAATACCTCCTCAAAACGCCTCGTTGGAGATTTCTCATTTTCCATTGTTTACTTCTTGGGTATCGCTACGTAGGGATACCCAGTAGCCACGCCCATGCCGGATATGTACAGCGTAGGGCACTGAAGAACGATGCTGTTCCACTTTGTTTGGACCAGCGGGAGTTCGGGTACACAACCTGTCAGTATTCATGTTTAAAGCTCCCATGTCATGCTTTTCCGGTTATTACCCGTCCCCTTGTGTGTTATGAAGGTTTTTATGCATGTAAACGGTGTGCAGAGTCAAAACCCTCAAAGTACACCCTGTAGCGAGTAAAACTCTAACACAGAAAATACCTCCCCAAAACGCCTCGTTGGAGATACGTCACTGCCCATTTGAGTCTTCCATTTAGTTCCGGGTACCGCCTGATGTCATGCGGTACCCGGAACGAAATGGACCAATCCCGAAGAGCTATGGCCACACCAGCAGCGGCGTGTTCCTCCTCCAGAGGTTCGAAGAACCGGCATTTCACAGACGAAAGCTTCCAAAACATTGCCCAGTTTGAGGCCGGATATGCACAGCTTGTTTGGACCGTTTGGAGCAGGGGAAGATCTGGGTATACAACCTGTAAGTTTGCATTGTTATTTGTGTATTTATCAAACAAGACTGTTTAAATGTGTAAACTGTGTTGGACTGCTAAGCCATTGACACAGTGCTAACTGTGCTAACTAAGTTGCTAGAGTTTCCATATATCAACTCTAATATCAGCAGATGGCCTTGCATACATGTATCTCATAGCAGGAGAATGTCTGCATTCACACACAAAATACCTATTGACAGTATACTGCGGGTGATTTGCCGGTCAGTCGCGAAACGTAATTACATTATAGCTGGCGTAGCGATCTAACACACGGAGCTAGAGCTAGTTTTGGTCAGAAAAACATTTTTGTGATGCTACGTTGCTAGCGTTTAAATATATCAACTACAATGTCAGCAGATGGCCTTACATGTTTGTCATGGCAGGAGAATGTCTGCAGTCACACACACGGAATACTCATACAGTATACTCCGGTTTACCGTACATATACTGCATGTGGCTAACGAGGCTAGCTGTATGCTAGCGCAAAACAATGTATTCATGCAAGTTACATTGTATGGTAGCAGAATACCCGTATACGATTGCAATTATAAACACGTTATTGCTAGCCTAATATGAACCACTAGCTTTTGTTCATAGTAGTTTTATTACACTGCATTATAGTTGCCTTTCCTCCAAGCTAACGTTCATATCGTGTTAGCTACCAAGGTAAACAAAGCTAGGTTAGCATATTAGCAGGCAAGCTGTTCATTACACAACTACTACTAACGAATCTAAAACAACTAAGTTTCTCTAATATTTTGTGATTTGCATTTGATTTCGTCCAGCCAGATCCTGGCGGACAATCCATGACGGGGAAGGGATTCTACTACTACTGAGGCCTCGTGCTAAAAGGCACCGCACCGACTGTGCGCAGGCAAGAGGAGGAGGAATGGATGATATACCGTGTATATATGTATATTTATGTTCATTTTGTACATTTCTAAAAATAAAGTTTAATGGAAATACTTAGTAGGCCTATCCTTTCTTCCCTGAATTCATATATAGCAAACCATGATTTGATTTCTCATCAAACAGTAGTAGTTTATAACGGGTAAAAATAACTTACTCTTTGTTATGAGAGTAGCTCGTAGGCCACAACGGAAAGACAAGGAGACATACACGAGTTTACAAAACCACGGCACATTTATTGTGGTAAATGCAAAGATAGGTGGTTGAGAGGATCGCAGAGTTAGTCTTCCTGCAGCCGCTTTGGAGAGAGACTGGGGCCGTAGTGTCCGGAGGTGTCCGTGATCGTGCTGATTAGCCTCTTCAGCTCCACCCCATCGTAAGACAAAGGCCCTGGGGCCGTCACACTCTTCTATAACAACAGTTAAAAATATATATGTATATAAAATATACCGCTGTACCGACGCCATGATAAGACTGATGTTACGCTGAGAGCAGCCGGGAAAAGCACTGTTAGACATGGGCGCAGCCTCTCTGGTGGTTGACTAATCAGAACGAGTGGCCGAGCTGACCAATCGGAGCACACTAGGCTCACAGGGAGGGGGGGGCAAGAGCTCCAACGAGTCGTTTAGTGGAGAAAGTGAATACTGCTGAATACACATGCTTGACAGAGATGCTGTATGCGAAACCAATGTGAGTTTGGAAAATTGCACAGTATAAATCTATTTTAGTATACCTCAACAATGTAATTATGATCAGTGGAAATGGCCATGACATGGGCCCTTTAAAACAAACAAGGTATCTACCACGACTGTTTAAATGAGTAAACGTTTTTCTACGTTGAAATGCTCTCTGCAGACCCATGCTCACAGCGTTATAAACCTTTTCTTACTCAATATCAAGCCACACTTATTGTTTTTACTTCGGCTGTGAGTGTTTGTGTGTGTTCAGGATGAGTTTGGCTTGTTCTAGCTTTATCGCCAAGCCTGTCTGCTCCTCCAGCAGTGTGTGTGCGAGCAGTGCTAACTAAGTTGCTAGCGTTTCCATATATCAACTCCAATGTTAGCAGATGGCCTTACATGTATCTCATAGCTGGAGAATGTCTGCAATCACACACAAAATACTCATAGACAGTATACTCCGGGTGATTTACCGTACGGTCAGTACATTATAGTTGGCGTTCCTGGCGTGTATGCTACCGAGCTACCGTTCATAGCGTGTATGCTACATAGCTAAACAAGAAGGCTAGCTAGAGCTAGACATGCTAGGGAAAACATTGTTTTCATGCCAGCTACAATGAATGACCGAACGTAGCAGACTACCCGTATAAGATTGAAATTGTAAACATGTTCTTTCTAGCCTAGACTAGCTGTTGTTCATAGTAGATTGGCATATTACACTGAACAACTAGCAAACGTAGGTTAGCATATTAGCTGGCAAGCTAACCGTGTTGATTAGATAGATAGATTAGATAGATACACACTCCTACCACAACTACTACTAACGAATCTAAAACAACTAAGTTTCTCTAATATTTTGTGATTTGCATTTGATTTCGTCCAGCCAGATCAGGAAACCCCTGGCGTATCTGGCGGACAACACACACACAGGATGACCCACTCTGATGCCTCGTCCTAAAAAGCCCCGGCAGCCGCTTACAAAGCTGCGATAGGCAAGATGCCGAAAACGCCTATAAGGGGAGGAATGGATGATATACAGTGTATATATATATGTATATTTTAGGGCTGTCAGTCGATTAAAATATTTAATCGCGATTAATCGCATGATTGTCCATAGTTAATCGCGATTAATCGCAAATTAATCGCACATTTTTTATCTGTTCTAAATGTACCTTAGAGGGATATTTTTCAAGTTTTTAATACTCTTATCAACATATGAGTGGACAAATATGCTTTATATGTTTGTTTATTATCATTTGAACAATGACAAATATTCTCATGAATATTAAACACAACAACCTCTGAACATTACAAATATTCGCCTCAAATCAACCTGGAACCTCTCTCATACAATAATACTGTGTGTGTGTGTGTGTGTGTGTGTGTGTGTGTGTGTGTGTGTGTGTGTGTGTGTGTGTTCCAACGGGAGCTGCCTGGACGCTGCAATCATGTTGCGCGTACTATCCGTGCTGAGTGTGCTGACTTTTCGTACAATGTCCCACTGTCTGGCTACCTGCATAAAGTCAAGTGCTCGGCGCAGTTGTCGGCGAAATGTCATTGAAACAGCTCCTTATATCCGTTAGCTCAGCTAGCTAGCACCAGATGCTAACAACAACAACACGTAAGGTGTGCCTCGCTCGCGCGAGTCGCGCCACACATACACACACACCCTCCCGGTCCTCCCGATGGCCAGTCCGGTCCTGCCGGTGAGCGTGGAAGTGTGGTCTGCCACAAGCGGGCGGCAGGAACGGGGCTGTCAGCATCAGCTTGTAGATGGTATTTTAAACTCGATGCGCTCTGACACTACGGGGCGGCCGAGGACAACAAATACACATGCGTTAATCGCGTTAAAATAATTAGTGGCGTTAATTTTTTTTTGCGTTAACGCGTTATTAACGCGTTAACTTGACAGCCCTAGTATATTTACAATGTTCATTTTGTACATTTCTAAAAATAAAGTTTGATGGAAATACTTAGTAGCCTTTCTTCCCTGAATTATTTGCTCCTATAACATATCATTCATATATAGCAAACCATGATTTGATTTCTCATCAAACAGTAGTAGTTTATTACAGGTAAAAATAACGTACTCTTCTATAACAACAGTTGTAGGTACAGTTCAGTTAGTTAGCGTATAAAATATACGGCTGTACTGACTCCATTGTACTGATGTTCCGCTCAGAGCGAGCCGAAAAAAGCACTGTTAGACATGGGCGGAGCCTCTCTGGTGGTTGACTAATCAGAACAGAGTGGCCGAGCTGACCAATCGGAGCACATTGGGCTCACAGGGAGGGGGGGGCAAGAGCTCCAACGAGCCGTTTAGGACAGAGAGTGAATACTGCTGATTACACATACTTTACAGAGATGCTGTATGCGAAACCAATGTGAGTTTGGAAAATTGCACAGTATAAATCTATTTTAGTATACCTCAACAATGTAATTATGATCAGTGGAAATGGCCATGACATGGGCCCTTTAAAAGAAAAACATGCATTCTTGTACTCGGGAGGGGACATTGACAGAGGATTACTGGAAAAGTATACAGTAAGTACTTCATAGTACTTGTGGGGGTAGTTTCAGTAGTACTGAGTCCAACAGGATCAATCTCACGAAGAACTAATGGCAACAAAAGATAATTCCCTCATCAAACTTAGCAGAAGTGACTTGATTTTGTTCTCAGCAGGTGACTTTGACAGAGGATTTCTTAAAAAGTACACAGTAAAATTACTTCAATGTATTGTTAGTAGTAGGCTAACTAATACAAAGTCAAACAATATCAATTTCATTAAGAACTAATGGTAAAATTGTCTTTTTATCACTCATCAAAGATAGCAGAAAAACATGCATTATGTAGGCTACTATGGAGGGGACTCTGACAGAGGATTACTCACAAAGTACACAGTAAAAGTAGCCTACTTCATTTCATTTCTGGTAGCAGTCAATTAGTACCGAGTCCAACAGTGTCAGTTTTATTAAGACCTTGTGGACAAAAATATTTGTATCACTCATTGAATATAGCAGGGGGAAAAATGAAGAGCAGCTGATTTGAAAAATCAAACTCGAGAGACGGCTGAGGTGACCAGGTGCCAGAAAGCCACAAGTGGGACAGAGCGCTGTACTTTGTGGCACAAACATACTCTAGAGTTTTTTACCACAAGTTCTTAATAAAACTGACACTGTTGGACTCTGTACTAGTTTGACTGCTACCAGAAATTAAATGAAGTACTTTTACTGTGTACTTTGTGAGTAATCCTCTGTCAAAGTCCCCTCCATAGTAGCCTACATAATGCATGTTTATCTGCTATCTTTGATGAGTGATAAAAATATAATTTTACCATTAGTTCTTAATGAAATTGATACTGTTTGACTTTGTATTAGTTAGCCTACTACTACAATACATTGAAGTAATTTTACTCTGTACGTTTTGAGAAATCCTCTGTGAAAGTCCCCTGCTGAGAACAAAATCAAGCCACTTCTGCTCTAGAGTATGTTGCGCAACTTACATGATGCCGTTTAAAACCATAGACTGTATATATCAGTGACGTGCGGTGAGGTTCATGGCTGGTGAGGCACTGACTCTTTCAGAGTCAGATTTACAAATATTATAGCCTATTTTGACCTTAATCGAAATATTCTGTTATTTTCAAAAGCTTTTTTAGTCTGATGCTATGATTAATTTTAAACAGACCGATCAACAAAAGGATACCCAAAATCTAAATATTGGATTGTTCTTTCTAAGTAAGATCCCATTTTCATTACAGTTGTGGTCTTACCTTGACTTGAAGATGAATATAAGTCCATGCTATCCTTCTGGGCAACAATCTCTATTACTGTTTTGTAAAAGTCCTCCGTATCTTCCTGTAGTTTCAAAAGTCGAGTTTGTTGTTTGCGGTAGAATAACAGTAGCAACAAGAACCTGTGGGCTCACATGCGCCCCCTTCAGTGCGGCAGAGGTTATGGCTGCCTCCCCTGGTGCATTTTCATTGCCGTTGAGAGCAGCGAGCCTAAATATCATATATACGTGAAATAAGTTATTTAGAGACTATGGATGGCGAGGATAAATGTAATAAAGGGATCTACAAACATTACATTGGTGACCTACAGTGAGATGGGAACAGGCATGCGCTTAGGGCCCGCTTTCCAGACAGTTTCTGTGGGGTGACGCATTCTGAGGTGAGGCAGATCTCATCTGTGCCTCACCTACCCCACAGTAAATGGCTTGAGCGCGCTCACAAAATAAGTGGCCGCGCTAAATTAGTGCCCGCGCTCCAGCAAGTTACTGTGGGCTTACGAGAGGCAGTGCTCGTGCCTGCCTCACTTCTCATAGCTCCCGTAGCGGAGCTCGGCAAATTTGCTGATTTTGACTATAAAATGCGATTGGAATCATACAGAAATCACATTTACACAAGATCAGTGGAGACATTTTATTATTATTATTATTTAGTTTTTCTTTAATTGTTTTTCCGTTACATTGGAGTATGACAGGTGAGGCTCTGCCTCCCCTGCCTCCACTGACTGCACGTCGCTGGTATATATAAAGTTTAAAACATATAATAATAAAGGGCGGTGCCAGCCGTCAGTGAACCGAGCCGGCCTTTCTCCGCATCTTATTCATGTCATAAATCTGAAAGCGTTTTAGCTAATCTAAATGAAATATGCGGGACATCGTCTCAATTTGCGGGACGCACCAAAAGTCGTGAAAATGCTGTGCAGTACCGCACAAAGCGGGACATCTGGTCACCCAGACGGCTGAGTTGACCGCAGTGCAGAATCGCTGTATAGTTGAAGTCTCCTAACAATGTTGTCCATTTTAGACATAGGTCTATTATATCTACAGCCCTTAATAACGTTCATTTTCTGGGCTCAATATGTGTCTTGGCTGTTTTCGTTGGGAAAACAAATGGACCGTAGATACACGGATTGACCGTCCTCATCTGCGCTCTTATTTTGTAAGGTAACTTCCGGTAGCAGAATATGAAAAAATTGTAGCTTTTTTGTTTCTGTTTTCTAGTGATTTTATTTTTTGTTTTGAGAAGTAGAAAATGAAAATCATCCCGTTTAGTAAATCCCTTTTTGACCATGATAAAGAAAAACGCCTTGTATTTCAATTTTGGTTTTTCAATTTTAAAACGAAAATCAAATATCCAGTCGTTTTTTGTTTTTGAATTTCCATTTGTGAAAAGAAAATCCAATGACCAAAACATACACTGACCCAAAACATACACTGACCTGAATTCATTTAAAAAAACATGTGGAAAGGATGCTGAAATAACAACATAATGATATTGATTTGAGTTAATGCTTTGTGTCTGCAACACAACAAGCAAAACACTTTAAAATGTTAGTTTTCTGAATGGAGATCTGTTTGATTAAAGCTAGGCTAGGCTAACGTTGTAGCTGCTGTGTCTACACTCAAAATAACTCCATCCAGTCATAAGAACAGCAGCTATTATATTGTTAGCACCACAGACAGTCTCTGGTTTATACAGGTACATGAATAACCCTGATTTCATACGAGGTGCTGTAGAGCTCTGGGTGCTGATGTTCCCTCTTCTGATTTATCTGAGCATGTCAGTGACCACAGGAGCAGAATCTCAACACTGACAGGTTTTTGTAATGGAGCGTCACAAACTTTCAAGTTGTGTGAATACACGGGGGATATGAATTTCACATCTTCACTTGATTTGTGTTGCCAGGCACAAAATGGTGTCTGCGCATTGACCTACATGTTATCGCTTCGCACAAATGAAATCTGCTAATGATACATGCAGCTCACCCGGTTATTGCTATCATTATACTATACTCTACATCGTTTCTGTACTCTACTGCCCTCATGTAATTATAAAAGATCTGTTTAAATGATCAGATAATATAAAACTGAATGCTCTTCAGGTCAGGTTACAGTAGAAACAGACTCTTACTTTGTGTCTGAGGGTCCAGGTTCATCTCTGAAGTACGGAGGTTGCCCTCTAGACCGGTCACTCTTCAGAGACAGACCGCTGGAGACTGGAGATTTGTCCTCTTCCTCATCTTTTGAGTCGCTCATCTTCTCCAGTCTGAGAGATAAACCAGTAACACTGCACACACACACACACACACACACACACACACACACACACACACACACACACACACACACACACACACACACACACACACACACACACACACACACACACACACACACACACACACCACACACACACACACGCACACACACACACACACACACACACACACACACACACACACACACACACACACACACACACACACCACACACACACACACACACACACACACACACACACACACACACACACACACACACACACACACACACACACACACACACACACACACACACACACACACACACACACACACACACACACACACACACACACACACACACAATGATAAACTTGGTTTCAATACAACAAATCAGTCAGACTTCAGACAGGCTGCTCTCCATGTTGACTGCGCTGGGCTGTCACATGTTATGAAACTCTGATGGCTCAGAAACCAGGAAATGGATAAAAAGGTTCACAACATTTGAAGATGTCACTTTCGACTGCAGGAAATAAATACATTTGTATTTACAGATTATTTTCTGACATACAGTTCAACAGAGTAAGTAATGAATGTCTTAAAAACCCGGCAGACTCTGTTGTTAACACTCACCCTGTTTTCCTCCTGCTCTGCGTGTCGAGGTGTGAAATGGAGTCTGGCAGTCTGACTTCCTATTTTAACTTTCAACGTTCCTCCCTGTCTGTAGCTCCTCCCTTTGTTTCATAACCAGCCTCATCACCTGGACAGGTACAAACAGGCATTATTTCCAGTTGCTCTCACAGTAAGACGGTTACAAGAACACGTAATTTATAAGAAAGTTAGAAAATATGCAAGCATGTAAAAACAAGCAAGACAAAGTTATTGAAGAAAAAATTATAATACCACAAAGAGAAAAATAAATCAATAAACATCCTGCATTGAAAACCTTACTTGTGAGGTTGTTTTGGGTACTCTAGTGTTAACTGTGCAGTATATTCTTCCATATTATATTTGTTTGTGGAATAGTATTACTGCTGCATGAGTGCACAAGTTGCATTTTGTAGATTTTTTAAACTCCTTTATATACTCTTGGTTTGTTTATTCTGCAGCAATGCAGATTCTATGAGATCAATATATGTGTGTAGCTTTGTCCTGTGAGAACCACGTATCTCAACTTTGTGCCGATGCTTTTTCAAGCTGATCCAAGAGGCTTTTTAAAGGCATAGCTTAAAGAGAACTGCCTCAACACCTAAATAAATACTGGATCCTAGTTCATCATAAACATTTAAAAATCATCTAAAGATACATGGTTATCACTGGAACATATTACCGCTGCTGTGTGGACGGCCCGTCCACACAGCAGCGTTAAAAAAATCTTCCAACGCTTCTGCCCATTCACTTTGAATGGGGTGACGTCACTTTGCCTCACTTTTCGCCGAACTGCATTGTGGGAAGCAGAGCGGAGATTTCCAGGCATCTCAGGATTCAAAAGTTGAGCAATGTTCAACTTTTGAAGCTGAGGTGGAAGCGTCAGCCAATCAAATCCCGTTTATGCAAATCTAACAGTACAAGCGCTAGCCAATCAAACCGCGTGTAAGCTGGGAGAGCCATACCGCAGGTCATTTCCTCAAAAAATGGAGGAGAAATTAGTGGTAGGGAATCACCCGGTGCTTTATGACCAGTCCCTATTTACCTACCGGGATACAAACCGGAGGAGCCAGGCATGGAGGGAGGTGGCAGAGACAGTGGTAGGTTTTCGCCTGTTTGGGGAGTTTATATCCAGTTTACTTTAGGCTTTTTTGCTTTGTATGTCGGGGCGGGAGATTCATGTGATTGGATGTTGGTCGCGTTGCTCGCAAAAAATCCCCAAGCTTCAGTACGCCCACCTCCAAGGTTTTTTTAACGCTGCTGTGTGGACGCTCTAATGTTAGTGACATAAAATAACTGCATTGTCTCTTGGTGTAGATGTATGCTCTATGAGGAACTACAAAGTACTGAAGCATATCAAATTTAACTCCAAACTAAAGCACATGCCAAGATGTTATGGTCACTGCCAGGAAGCCAGAGAAATGTTCACAGAGTTAAAATACAAACGAACAAGTTAACCTAGAGACCGAAATAAATGTACCTTAAATTAGCTAGTGAACAGTAGCTATTCATTTAACAAGCTAGCTAGCTATCTAACACGCTCATGGATATATAAAGGTTGAATAAGTGAACTGGATACTCCGTTCATTCCTGTGAGTTATTCAGTGGCGCTTGAAGCCCAAAGTGGAGCGAGTGTAGACTCTGAAAGTACCCGGATGTGGGCCCATAGAGCATGCGCAGTTGAGTTTCTCTTAAACCACGCCTCTGATCTCCCGCTCCGTGTCAGTCGGATCAAAGCCTCAGAGTGCAGATTGGTCCATTTCAGAATAATATATATGATATGTTTTATAATGATTGATCATGAAAGTGTTCTCAAAGCTGGTAAAGGTGCAGCTAGTTTGAATGACTTTGTATACTGCAGGGTAGCTTGTGAATTTACTCCAGGTGGAACTAAAGTCTGATTTAACACTTGATTATATTTCACATCATTCATCCACATCTGTAAAGTAACTAAAGGTATTCAATACATGTAGTGCAGTGAGTTACATTTCCACATATTGGCCACATTTGTTCGATATCTTGAATCCCTACTTTGAATTACTACTTGATCAATTAGTTAATGTGTAGAATTAGTTAATTTAATGTTTTAATAGTTTACAGTTTTTTTCCGGAAAACTTAGATAGGTATACTTTTTGTTAGAGTTTGGTAACATTCTCAATGCAGGACTTTGAGTATTTATTTAGCGTTTAGTATTAGTACTTTTACTTAAGTAAAGGACGAGTAAACGTGCTTCATTAAAAAAAATATAAGGCAAGGTTTTTTCTCCATACAGAATCGTGTTTCAAGCTATGGTTTCAAGTCAGCGTTTTATTTTGAAACCCGGATGCAGCGTGTTGTTGCTGAGTGTGACAGCAGCTCAGTTCAGATCAGCTGATGGGAACTGACTCACCTCTTCCCGGACAACATGTCGACACATCCAGCCAGAAAGAAGAAGAAAGAGGACTTCATTCTTTAATGAACTCGCGGAGGAACAGAGCGAGCGGCTGGACCCGGATTCAGGTACAGCTCAGATGTATACACATTACATTACACGAGGGGAAACAACACGCGCTGTTTCTTCACTCTGGGTTATCACTTTATATCAGTTTGAGTCGATTAACACTCGTTTGACTAATCGTTACATTTAATGAATTAAAAACCACTAGATCTTTAAATCTGAGTTTAAAAAGCACTACTTGATATCTAGTGTATTCCAGAGATGTGCTCTGACGTGTTTGTATGGAAACAAGTCATATATCATGAACAAAGTAATACAAATAAAAGAATAATTGGAATCTTAGTCGACACCTAGGATTAAGTCTAAGAATTGATTCCATACATTGATCGATATATCTGTAAAACTGATCAAATCATGGTAATCAAAACTTTCCAACTTATTTTCAACAGGAAATAAGCTTGTATGTTTCTTACAATGAAGTTATTCAGCATGAAACATGACTAATGACCAAATTCCTTGATTAAAAAACAGATAAATAATACTGATGTTTTCTGGAGAGAAAAATGCAAAAGCCCCATCTTCCTCAATTAACGCTACATTTAGTCGACTTATTGATTCCATAAATCCCCCCCCCCCCCGCCTGAAAGCCTTCATTGGACTCCTTTGTTTACTTCAGGAACATAGTGACATCACTTTTGTAACACTGGCTTGCGCACCAACACATTGTACGCTAAGGGGCGGGACATTAACTGCAATATATACCTGGCTGCTAAATCTTCAGAACTGCTACAGGATGTGTATTTTGTAAATTGTGTAGTTATCTTTAATATTTTGTATGCATGCTGCTTAGTTAACATTAAGCTGTCTGTGGCTCTTTTCTGCTGTAACAATGTACATGTCCCCTCTGTGGGACGAATACAGGTATTCTGAATCTGATATATTCTCTTAGACAGAATCTAAACATTCCCACCATGAAACCATAAAACCCTCCAGTCAATATCCATTTGCAAATCCACCTTACAGCACATGTCCCTTCTGTTGGACGAATATACAAGTATTCTGATTCTGATCTGTAAATAGTAGACCAATCCCAACAGAAGGATTTCTGAATTCTGACCTTTTTTCTCAGACTTTTTACATTTTCCCAAAAGTTCGCTTTTTCTCTGAATTGTAACTTTTTTCAGAATTTTTACTTTTCCTTCCAAATTTTTTAAGAATGTTTTTTTTTTTAAAGAACTTTTTGGTCAAATATTTGACTTTTCCCAAAAAGAGTCTTTGTTCCTGAAACTTCACCCAGAATTATGACTTTTGTCCCAGGATGTTTATGGAAGAGGATTTAGGCCATGTGACCAACAATTTGAGATCTGAATGAGAGATGTTTTGGTTTTATTATAATTTTTCCTTTTAATTTTGACTTATTTTCCGAATGTGTCGTTTTCTTAGAATTAACTTTTTTACCTGAATTTTGTATTTTTACAGCAAATTTTGACTTTTCAAAAAACATGATGCAATTAAAAACATTTTAAAAAGTAATTGATATTACAAAAAAATAAACATTAATTAAATTAAATTAGATATTTTTAAGGGCCTGGATGTATGTATATATCGAAACACTTAGCCTATTATAACTTTATAAATTATGCTATATCTATATATATATATAGATATATAGATATTATGGCAGAGAAAAAATATAGATATTAGATTGAATACAAGAAGAGGGGATCTAATTTTTATCTTTTTTGTCAGACAGACTCCTCTGTGACTCCATGCCCTCCTCCTCCTCCTCCTCTTCCTCCTCCTCCTCGCCGCGGTGAAGAGTAACCAGATTAAAGATGTCCGCTGTGGTGGGGGGGGTCTCCTCCTCCGCCCTCAGGGCTCCTGGGGGGGCTCTGGTTCTCCTGCTCTCCGTCACGCTGCTGTCTGGATTCAGCCCACTGTGCATCGCTCGGGGAGGGGGCTGCTGCAGCATGGACCCACGTAATCATTAACATAATCATACTTACTAATTATAATACTACAAATAATATTAATATTGGAATTTAAAATAATACAAATAATAATAATAATAATGATGATAATAATAATGATGATAATAAAATAACAATATATGGACCCAGGTCATAATAATAATACAACTATTACTCTATGTACTTTAACTAAGTTTTACTGATAATACTTTTACCTAAATTTGGTTTTGAATATATATATATACTTGTATACTTGTAACGGAGTATTTTCACATTGAGGTATCAGTACTGAAGCAGCAGGCGTCAGGTTGATCCCTGAGCGTTGTCTTGCAGGTTTCCGGCGCAGGCTGCTCAGCCTGATCAGCTGTTTTGCAGGAGGAGTGTTTTTGGCCACCTGTCTGCTGGAGCAGCTGCCGGACTACCTGCAGAGCATCGAGGAGGCCTTCAGCAGCGCGGGGGTCACCGTAAGACGATATAACACACACACACACACACACACACACACACACACACACACACACACAGGAACGTCACATGACTTCACGTCACCACAGCTGAGATAAAGGTGGCTAACGTTAGGCTATAAATGAACTACAGTACGGTCACATGACTTCACGCAGGGTTGCCAACTCTCACGCATCTGGCGTGTGACACACGCTTTCACTCTCAATCTCACGCTCTCACGCTGCCCAAACTATTCTCACGCCAAAAACAAGAATACGAAGACTAGAAACGGTTTTGAAAACTTTTGTCACGTAGTGATCGTCTTCTCAATAGAACATCTTTTATCATGTCTTCTGGCCAATCAGAATCACGATAACGGCGTGGTGTTGTTGCAGGAAGTCCCGACGGAGAATACTTTTGCTGTAGTACATCTCTATACATCGATACAACATTACGTGTTGATAGAAATCAACACGTAATGAAATAAGACCCCACGGTTTGATGATTGATAGGTGTGTGGGCTGTCTTTCATTTTGACACACAGAACAATGGGGGCTATCCACCCTTATCCACAATGTAAAGTAATTCACACAGCCTCTTCCCTCTTCTCTCTGTGAGGAGCAGCAGGTTCAGCTTTCAGAACAAAGTAACACAAAACTAAAATGGCATTCATTTTTTTAAATGTGTAGTAACAGATTTATTTATTTTTCTTCTCAAGAGAGTACCAGAATGTGTATTTTATGTTAGTATTTCAAAAAACTGTGAAACTGTGTGCCCTTTATAGTCTGTGTCCATTATTGTGTATTTGTATATATTGTATCTATATATATGCTAAGGTCCCGCTGCTGACACGATAGCAGTCATTTCGTGCGCATATGTGTAATTAAACCGAATTAAACCCATGATATCAAAATCTCACTCCAGCCAGGTACCCAAAGTTGGCAACCCTGCTTCACGTCACCATCGCTAAGCTAATGTTCTCACATCACCACGCTAAGCTAAAGGCGGCTAATGTTTGTTCTCCTTTCGATACCAAATCTGATAGTCGTCGTTCACCCTCGTCAGCGTCGTCTTCTTCTCTCCCCGCAGCTTCAGTTCCCTCTGCCTGAGTTCATCATGGCGATGGGTTTCTTCCTGGTTCTGGTTCTGGAGCAGGTCATCCTGGCCTTTAAGGACCAGCCTCAGATGAAGGAGTGTCGCGCTCTGCTGCCGAACTCCAGCGTCAACTCCCACCGCCACGGCGCGTCAGAGGAGTCCGGCGGCAGCCTCTTCCACGTGGACCTGAGCGCGCAGTCGGCCCTGCGCTCCTTCGTCCTGGTCTTCTCGCTGTCGCTGCACTCCGTGTTGGAGGGGCTGGCCGTGGGCCTGCAGGAGATCTACGTGGCAAGGCAAGGCAAGTTTATCTATACAGCATCTTTCAACACAAGGCAATTCAAAGTACTGTACACAAATGAAAAACATGCATTAAGAAATAGTGTCACGGAAACACGTTATGAAATGGTCATTAAAACGCAAAGAGAATAAAACAAACATAAAACAAGCTAATCGTGTACTTTTACTCCACTACATGTATTTAATACATTTAGTTACTTTTCTACTTTTACTTGAGTAACATTTTGATTGTAGGACTTTTACTTGTAACAGAGTATTCCTAAACTCTGATACTTACTTTACCATAGAGTAGGAATACATTGTGACAAGTAAAGGTAAAAGTACTGAAGTACAACATCTGAGTACGCTTCCCCTCTGAACTGAATGCTTCTTCCCCATGTTCAGTTCTGACTCTGGGGCTGATGGTCCACAAGAGCATCATCTCCTTCAGCCTGGCCTGCACGCTGTCACGGGGCCGGCTGCGGCTCCCCCTGGTGGCCGGCTGCCTGCTGCTGTTTGCCGCCATGTTGCCGCTGGGCCTCGGCCTGGGCTCGGCGCTCTCGGAGACGAAGGCGCCCCGGCAGCACCGGCTGGCTCGCTGCACGCTGCAGGGTCTGGCGGCGGGAAGTTTCCTCTACATCACCTTCATGGAGATCCTGCCGCACGAGCTGGGCTCCGGAGGGAACCGCATCCCCAGGGTGGCCTCGCTGCTGGCCGGCTTCGCCTTGGTCACCGCCGTGCTCTTCATCAAACTGTAATCATCCCAGGGAGTTCAGCAGGATAATCTCCATATTAACACCACTTTATTTCTGAAGTAAGAAGCTAACACGTCACCACCGCTAAGCTAAAGGTGGCTAATGATGGGCTTTAAAGGAACTACAGCACGGTCACATGACTTCACGTCACCACCGCTAAGCTAAAGGTGGCTAATGTTGGGCTATAAAGGAACTACAGCACGGTCACATGACTTCACTTCACCACCGCTAAGCTAAAGGCGGCTAATGATGGGCTATAAAGGAACTACAGCACGGTCACATGACTTCACGTCACCACTGCTAAGCTAAAGGTGGCTAATGTTGGGCTATAAAGGAACTACAGCACGGTCACATGACTTCACGTCAACACCGCTAAGCTAAAGGTGGCTAATGTTGGGCTATAAAGGAACTACAGCACGTTAGTTAGCATTACAGCCTTGTCATTTTTATTAGCCTTAACATGAAGTAACATTAAGTAACCCAAAATGTTAAAAAGTAAGAGTAGTAGTCATATTTCGTGAACCCTTTGAAGAGTACTGTACCGGTGTGATCATTCTATAATACACAATTTAAGACCGGGGGAGAAATGCTAACGCTAACGCTAGCGATCTTTTCTACTTCATGCTATCTGCACAAATGGTTGACATTAAACATTAAAACGACCAGGCAGTTCAGAGAGAATCAAAGGAAGGCAGGCAGGCAGCTTTGCATGACATTCTTCAGGACGTGTTTCATTGTGGTGATAGTGAGGGTAGTCAATCGTTTTGTTGACAAGACAGTAGTGACGGCCATCTTGGTGACGTGTGTTGTTGACCAGAGATGTAGTTAATTGAGCGTTTCACACAAACAAATGTGTTACTTCACAGTTTTACGACACATTATTTTTTTTTTGACTTGCAAAATTATCTTTTAAATTGACAAACATCATATGTGTAATTCGTGGCACAATTCAAACGGGATCGAAAGATAATCTTTCTCTCTCCATTGACTTCAATACATAATTTTTCCGAAATAAGGTCCCATGGAGGTCCACCGGAAGGGGAGGGACTTCGCCACTCTATAAAGGAACTACAGCACGGTCACATGACTTCACGTCACCACCGCTAAGCTAAAGGAGGCTAATGTTGGCCGTGATGCTTTTAGTAACTCATGTTAGCAGAGCTGAATTGTTTAGGATTTCAAAACAATAGTAAGCGCTCTGATAGTGCTACGTTCTTATGATTGCTGTGATTAATAAATGTATTTCATTGTGGATCCGTGGCCTACAGGCTGATGTACTGCATCCTGCAGATGAGACGTTTGGGGAACATCAGTCAATTGGAGCGTCTTCTGCTAGTCTGTATAGGTCTGAATATTCCGGGGCCAATAATTAAGGGAAATCTTAGTCCCTGGTTTTGCATATCTTTTTGGACAGCGTGCTTCATTTGATTAATTCTCCATATGTTTCATGGGGGTTGTTTTGTCTCTGTATTTAGGGTGTGTAGTGGTTTCTCATGATTTTTTTGTTGTCATTTTCAGGTTTTTGTTATCATCGTGTGTTTCTTGGTGGCAGTTAATGTCTACTTGTAGTCGTTTAGCACCTCCTTGGGTTTGTTTGTCGGTTTCTGTAGTTGTTTTGTGTCTGTTTTTAACACTGTTTTGGTCTATTTTGAGTTTGTTTGTTTGTTTTTTTTTATTGCGGTGGTCTCTGTGATTGTTTTGCATCTTCCTTTGAGTTATCATAACTTGATTTCTTCTTTTTGTGGTGGTTTCCCGCATCTATGTAGTCGTTGTGTGTCTGTTTATAAACCTTTTTTAATTTGTCTGTGGTTTAGCACCTCCTTGTGGTCATTTTGAGTTTATTTTGCAGGTCTTTATAGTAATTTTTCTTAGTAAGCCACTTGACCCCTGAATCACTAATTGTGTTAACAGATGAAGCAGGAGCTCTCCACACTGAAAATGGAAGCAGAAAATATTACATTACATGTCACTTGTTAGACGCTTTTATCCAAAGCGACTTGCATACATTCAGTACTGAGGACAATCCCCACAGGAGCAACGACACGCTGACTGCAGTGGGACTCGAACTTGCTACATATAGTTTTACGTTCAATACATGGTTTTTTAATAACATCACATCATGTTTCTGTTGAAGTTCTTTCTCCCTGACGCTGGCTCGAACAAACTCCTCACGTGATCTTAGTGTGAAAATATCTACGATGAAAAGCTTTGAGTTTGTATCGGTGTGAAAGTGTGCTGACCGATCTGGAGACAGACGTGAGGTTATTGAACGGAAACAAATGCACTCTTTCTCCTCTGCTGGACGGGACACGCTGCTCGTCTCTCTGCAGCTGAGAAGATACTACACAAAGAGAACCTTGTATCTGCTATTTAAAGACCTGCTGTGATTTACTGTACTCTCAACTTGCTTTGACAGGATTTCATGAACGGACATTTTTTGCATCAATCATAAAAGATGTGACGACAAATATCAATATGTTTTAGACACTTAGAAATGTATTTTTGTAATTATAACACCAAAGAATTTCAACCAAAGCCATTTTAAGGACTACATTATTTTAATCATGTCCAACATATGCGTTCTATTTTGTATTGTGATGAAATGTGAAAGACTGACTTTAACGTAAAATATTTGTCAGTATCAAACAGTGACTGAGATTCTCTATTTTGTACTTTTAAATATAACATATTAAGGTTTCAAGATTTATTTTAAAGAGTCCTCTCCTGCTGATGTTCAGGTGTATATCAGTATGTAGTGTCTCTACTTTAAAGAGTCCTCTCCTGCTGATGTTCAGGTGTATATCAGTATGTAGTGTCTCTACTTTAAAGAGTCCTCTCCTGCTGATGTTCAGGTGTATATCAGTATGTAGTGTCTCTACTTTAAAGAGTCCTCTCCTGCTGATGTTCAGGTGTATATCAGTATGTAGTGTCTCTACTTTAAAGAGTCCTCTCCTGCTGATGTTCAGGTGTATATCAGTATGTAGTGTCTCTCCTGGGACATGTGTCCATGCTTTAATGTACCAAAAGCTCTTTATTTTTCTCATACTGCCTGTGCTGCCGCTTAGAGATGTCCCGCCCCTCAGCCTATCAGGTGCAATGTGTTGAAGCGCTAGCAAATTTGTACATGTTCAGCTAAATTTGCTCAGCAAGAGATATTGGAAATAATGCCCTTTTATTTTTGTATTTGTAATTCTGGGTGTGTGTGTGTGTGTGTGTGTGTGTGTGTGTGTGTGTGTGTGTGTGTGTGTGTGTGTGTGTGTGTGTGTGTGTGTGTGTGTGTGTGTGTGTGTGTGTGTGTGTGTGTGTGTGTGTGTGTGTGTTTCTTGACCTTGTGACACAAGCAATACATTAGTTAATTAATTAAATATGTACCTTTAGTTGATGGGAGCTCCCCTAGTTGACCTGTCCTGATACTATTTGGGTTTCATGCAGTGTCCAAATATAAAGTTGTATTCGAATAGTAGTAGTTTTGGTATAATTGACTGTATTCTAACTTGTTTATTTATATGGAGCATATGTATTTATCACAGATTACTCGATGATATGAACGCTGTTATCTTTCTGTATCTTCTGCCTGCAGTAGCTGAACTCTGCCGGCAGGGGGCCTTCTCCAATTGTAAACAACAACCAAAGCTCCTCTGTATCTGACAGGAGGTCTCACTTCGAGCAAAATAAAATAGTAGGCGGTCACAACTCTCATATACGCCATGATCTCATTTCTCTCACACACACACACACACACACTGAAATATGATAATATTATGTAATAATCTGCAGTTTTTTTATTAAGTAAACAGTTTGAAACCTTTTCTTTAATGTAATAATTTCAAAAAATTGTCTTCCAGTCTTGAAGTTACAACTAAAGGTATTAAATACATGTAGAGGAGTAGAAGTACAAAGTAACATAACATGGAAATACTCAAGTGAAGTACAAGTACACGTCTGGCTTTTAATGTGGGATTGTTGTTGTATTGCTTGATTTTAATTTGACTTCAACTATATTTATTTGTTGTTCTTTTCTTTTCACTATCTCTGTAAAGCGACTTTGAGCACCTGTAAAAGCGCTAACAAAATTAATCTGTTATTAATATGATTAGGTACCTCAAAATTGAGAGATTCTGCGGAGTGTGACCCCCTCCTCTGAGAGACTCTGCACGGAGTGAGACCTCCTCCTCTGAGAGACTGACTGAGACCTCCTCCCTCTGAGAGACGGACCTCCTCCCTCTGAGAGGCGGAGTTAGACCTCCTCCTCTGACAGCGGCTCCACTACGTCAGGTCTCCCCGGGTGAAGATGTCTGCCTCGGGTACAGGCTGCGGACCCGCCTCGGGACCCGGGTGCGGGGCTTCAAACCCCCGAAAGTTTAGCGAGAAGATAGCGCTGCACACCCAGCGACAGGCCGAGGAGACGGCCGCCTTCCAGGAGGTCATGATGGACATCACCTCCACCAGGGTGAGTGTGATGCGAGCTGCCCGGAGGATCAGAGGCCTCCCCGGGCTCCATGAGAGCCTCATTATCCGGCCTCCACACGGCGCTCCGCTTGGACCTCACGGTGTAAAGCAGCCGCTCAGAGGCTATGTTTCCCGGCTGGAGTGTTAGCTGCTGTCCGCTTCCGATGCGAAGTCAGCGGAGTTAGCATCAGCGTTAGCCACCGGGGCTAAGTGTTGTTTACTCTTAGGTGGTAGAAGTACTCAGATATTTACTTACAGTGGTGTAAAGTAACTAAGTACATTTACTCAAGTACTGTGCACAATGACTACTTTTACTTGAGGAACATTTGTACTTTTAGACCGTACTTCTACTTGTACTCAAGTACCAGACCTGTGTAGTTCTACTTTTACTCAAGTACCAGACTTGTGTACCTCAACTTTTACTCAAGTAAAATATCGGACTACTTCTACTTTTACTCAAGTACAAGATCTGAGTACTTTTACTTTTACTCAAGTAAAATATCGGACTACTTCTACTTTTACTAAGTACATGATCTGAGTACTTCTACTTTTACTCAAGTACCAAACCTGACTACTTCTACTTTTAATAAGTACCAGACCTGAGTACTTCTACGTTTACTCAAGTACCAGACCTGAGTACTTCTACGTTTACTCAAGTACCAGACCTGAGTACTTCTACTTTTAATAAGTACCAGACCTGAGTACTTTACGGTTCCAGCAGACTTCTGACACATGCTAAGTGTTTATTAACTGAAGCAGGAAGTGATGCTTCAGACCTGCAGCTAAAACACAACGTTTATTCTAACATACTTTATGTGGGTTTTCATAAGTGTTCTTATAAAGAAGAGAATGTTAAAGATTATTTTTAAAGTTAACATTAAGCAGCAACTCTTGTATTGGACTGAATCTTCAGATGGTGTATTATTCATCCCTATACTACAATTTTTTTTTTTTAAAAACCAAACGTTCCTGGTTAAATGTAATCTGTGTCCTTCTTTCATTCTCATGGTTGGTTTGGGCATGATGTTTCCAGCTCTCACTGAGGCTAACCATGACTAACTATGAGAGCTATAAATCCCATGAATCCCAATACAGCTGCTGGGCTTCCTCCGTGTGTGAGGCAGGAGTGCTGCAGGATTATGGGGATTATTTAGTGCTTAAATATGTTCATCAGGTGAGATGTTGTGCTGCGTGGGTACAGGTGTACTGCCTTTAAGCGTCTTTGGGCGATGTGAAAGGTGCCAAATAAATGTCCTGTTTTATTATTATGATTATTGCCAGGCACGACATACTAACATGTTACTTTGGAAAGTTGAAATAGCCTTTCTCCTTTTTGTTTTCTGAGTTTAAAAGCTAATAAAGATGCAATTAAAGCACAATTCTGTTCAATTACAGCTTTAAAATAATCTATTTTACGGTTGAGGCGTCCTTGGTATTCTTTCACTCCCCTTCTGAGAACACAGAGCTGCTGATGCGAGTCCAGCTGTTACACATCCATCCATCTCTTGTAATAAATCAGCTTTTATTTTCCAGAGGAATCACCGCAGAGCGAGCACACAATGCAATGGATCAGCCGCTGTCTCGTCTCACGTCTCACGATCGATAAAGTTATTCAATTAAGCTCTGGACAGTCGGCTCTCTCCTTAAACACGCAGCCCTTTCTCTCTTTATCTGCAGATTAACAGGCACAAGCAATTCTTTAAAAAGGACGTGTTAATCGATACTGAGCGTGATTGATACTCGTCTGAAAAGAGACACACACACACACACACACACACTCTCCAATCAGCTAATAGCATCAGGGTGTGTGTGTTGCTAGCAGCCGTAGCTCCTCGTTGGAAGCTGTTCAGTATTGATATGCAGTTTATCTTCCAAACATCACACACACACACACACACACACACACACACACACACACACACACACACGCTTTAAACTACAGAAATCAGAGGCAGCAGTTTGAACAGGTAGTAGCAGAAGAAGTACTCGGGTCTCTTACGTGAATTATTATTATTATTGAGGGACATTGTCTGTTTCTTTTTCAAAATAAAAGATCTCTTTTGTTGAGTAGACAGAATCCCTTCATTTGTTATCAAAAGGCTTTTATTTTTGAAATAGTTGCAGGAAAGTGTTATTGGAAATAGCAGTGACTTTCACAGCTCCCTTTACACAGTATAGGCTTCTTAGTTACTGAATATTATTATTGTTTACAAATTATCTGTCTCTACTTTAAAGAGTCCTCTCCTGCTGATGTTCAGGTGTATATCAGTATGTAGTGTCTCTACTTTAAAGAGTCCTCTCCTGCTGATGTTCAGGTGTATATCAGTATGTAGTGTCTCTACTTTAAAGAGTCCTCTCCTGCTGATGTTCAGGTGTATATCAGTATGTAGTGTCTCTACTTTAAAGAGTCCTCTCCAGCTGATGTTCAGGTGTATATCAGTATGTAGTGTCTCTACTTTAAAGAGTCCTCTCCTGCTGATGTTCAGGTGTATATCAGTATGTAGTGTCTCTACTTTAAAGAGTCCTCTCCTGCTGATGTTCAGGTGTATATCAGTATGTAGTGTCTCTACTTTAAAGAGTCCTCTCCTGCTGATGTTCAGGTGTATATCAGTATGTAGTGTCTCTACTTTAAAGAGTCCTCTCCAGCTGATGTTCAGGTGTATATCAGTATGTAGTGTCTCTACTTTAAAGAGTCCTCTCCTGCTGATGTTCAGGTGTATATCAGTATGTAGTGTCTCTACTTTAAAGAGTCCTCTCCTGCTGGTGTTCAGGTGTATATCAGTATGTAGTGTCTCTACTTTAAAGAGTCCTCTCCTGCTGATGTTCAGGTGTATATCAGTATGTAGTGTCTCTACTTTAAAGAGTCCTCTCCTGCTGATGTTCAGGTGTATATCAGTATGTGGTGTCTCTACTTTAAAGAGTCCTCTCCTGCTGATGTTCAGGTGTATATCAGTATGTAGTGTCTCTACTTTAAAGAGTCCTCTCCTGCTGATGTTCAGGTGTATATCAGTATGTAGTGTCTCTACTTTAAAGAGTCCTCTCCTGCTGATGTTCAGGTGTATATCAGTATGTGGTGTCTCTACTTTAAAGAGTCCTCTCCTGCTGATGTTCAGGTGTATATCAGTATGTAGTGTCTCTACTTTAAAGAGTCCTCTCCTGATGATGTTCAGGTGTATATCAGTATGTAGCATCTCTACTTTAAAGAGTCCTCTCCTGCAGGTGTGTATCAGCACCTCTTTTCCCCCTCTGTCTGAAACCAGAGATGTAGTCGTTGTTATCTCGGTGCGTGTCTCTCTGTAATGGTGTTGCCGTGTTCCAGCCTGCAGACTAACAGTGGTTACCATCTGAGTCATAATAAGTTGTTTGTTTGGTTGTTTTTAGGAAAGATATTCTTAGAAACCGATGATTGTTAGTTTATCTCACATCCACAAGTGTTTATCTCTTTTTACTTTCACGCCATCTTTCCTCCTAATGTTGGTGTTTAGCATTTAGAAAAGCCTCAAAACTTCAAGTCACCTTTGTATGGGAAGGCGTCACGATAATAACGTTACTCATATATATTTTATTCTATTAAGGGATACATTGTAAGTTATGTCAATGTGAAAGTGTTCCACTGAGGTGGACGATGACGTCTAATATCTATTCTTATTGTACAATATGTGGCCGAAATCATCAGAAACGCTATAAATCATAATAAATATCTATGGTATTAACTTTTCTATTGGCTTTCTTTGATTTATGTGTCTATAATTTCATTATGCAGTTACGTTCTTAAAACAGCGGACAATACTATGGTTTTTAAATGTATTTTTTAGTATTACATTCAGTTTAATTTAGTTATATATATATATATATATATATATATGAAATAGGATTTACCATTTGACTATTTTTATTTGAAGCTCTTATAGTTAAATATATAGAGAAGGGAAGATTAAGTAAAAAAAGATGTCCAATAAAAAGATAAACCATTTATAATGAAAAATAAGCAGTGAAAATGTGCACAATGTACAATATAAAACAACAGAGAGAATCTCCCTCTGGAGGGAACATCAATCAATCAATGTTTATTTATATAGCCCAATATCACACATGTTACATTTGTCTCAGTGGACTTCACAGTTTGTACAGAATATCAGTATGACAATACGACACCCTCTGTCCTTAGACCCTCTGTCCTTAGACCCTCTGTCCTTAGACCCTCACATCGTACAAGGAAATACTTCCAGAGAAACCCCACAGTTTAAAGGAACATGGGAGAAACCTCAGGGAGAGCAACAGAGGAGGGATCCCTCTCCCAGGACGGACAGATGTGCAATAGATGCCGTGTGTAAATCTAAGAGATAATACATTTTACAGCGTAGGTAGGTAGACCGAATGTTTGGAAATGCATGTGTCTATAATAAGAAGATGAATCCACGAGGATGTCCATCCAGGACTCATGATCCAGGACCACAGCAGCACGATCAGCCACGACTCAGGATCCCAGCGTATATAGACACCAAAAAGACATTTGGGGAAGCTGGGTTAACATGGATTTTAGCGTCTGCAGACCATTCACATGCACTAAAACCCATAGAACACTACAGGAGAGGGAACCCCCCAAAGAGCAGAATAGGGTCCACGTTTGAAGAAGCATTAAATGGAATGAAGTAAAGTGCAATACTAGTTACTTTAGTTTACTCCCAGTTGTAGTTTGTTCTCTTGGTAAAGACTGTTCTCTGTGTCCGGTTGCAGCTGCAGGCCCAGAAGCTGCGTCTGGCCCGGAGTCAGGGGCCGTATTACGGGGGGTCTCTGCCCAACGTCAACCAGATCGGGAGGAACCATCAGGACCACTTCCAGGTGAGTACAAGTACAAGACCTGAGTACTTTTAATTGTACTCAAGTACAAGATCTGACTACTTCTACTTTTACTCAAGTACAAGACCTGAGTACTTCTCCTTTACTTGAGTACCTGACCTGAGTACTTCTCCTTTACTTGAGTACCTGACCTGAGTACTTCTCCCCTCAGGGCTCCTTCCCCTCCTCCCTGGAATCGAACCGCTCCACGCGGCACCACGGTCTGGTGGAGCGCGTGCAGAGAGATCGTGGCTTCGTGTCTCCGGTGCGACCGTACCGCCGGCAGGTATCCTTCAGTTCAGACCCTTCATTTCAGACCCTTCAGTTCAGACCCTTCAGTTCAGACCCTTCAGTTCAGACCCTTCAGTTCAGATCCTTCAGTTCAGACCCTTCATTTCAGACCCTTCAGTTCAGACCCTTCATTTCAGACCCTTCAGTTCAGACCCTTCAGTTCAGACCCTTCAGTTCAGACCCTTCATTTCAGACCCTTCATTTCAGACCCTTCATTTCAGACCCTTCAGTTCAGACCCTTCAGTTCAGACCCTTCAGTTCAGACCCTTCAGGTCAGACCCTTCAGTTCAGACCCTTCAGTTCAGACCCTTCAGTTCAGACCCTTCAGTTCAGACCCTTCATTTCAGACCCTTCAGTTCAGACCCTTCATTTCAGACCCTTCAGGTCAGACCCTTCAGGTCAGACCCTTCAGTTCAGACCCTTCAGTTCAGACCCTTCAGTTCAGACCCTTCAGGTCAGACCCTTCAGGTCAGACCCTTCAGTTCAGACCCTTCAGGTCAGACCCTTCAGGTCAGACCCTTCAGTTCAGACCCTTCAGTTCAGACCCTTCAAATCAAATCAAGTTTTATTTATATAGCACATTTTTAAACGATTTTTGGTCGAGCCAAAGTGCTGTACATATAATAAAAATACCCTACAGCAGGGGTCGGCAACCCCTGGCACGCGTGCCACCAATGGCACGCGGCACCGTAACCAGTGGCACACTAGGAATAAGTGGAATAAGTGTACAAAATATTTATTTTATTTTCGGATCCTGAACGAGACCGCCGCCAGAGCGCGTCTCCCCGTTACCTGCAGAAGGAAGCCATGCACGCAACGCAGCCCCACTCAAAAAGGCCGATCGCGAGACGTAACATACATGACACTTTTCTCTGTGTGCGGCAAAACAAGCTCGCCAAAATGGCTTCACCAGTCTGGCAGTATTTTAAGGTGTCCGAAAAGGACTATAAAATAGCGGTATGCAACGTGTGTGTGAAGCAGAAATCCTGCAGCTCCACCCGCTGTGACGGACCGGTGAGCGGAGCAAAACACACAAGTTAGACCTAACACACTTGGCTATTTTATCTACCTTTGGAACTAGTTATAAATATATTTATTCTTCACTGTCGGGTCACTCATTACTGGATCAGTGAGCTGCATGAGATACTGACAGGCTGTCAGGAGAGAGAGAGAGGGGGAGAGAGGAAAAGAGAGCGCTTCCGCTCATTTCTCCCGTGTTATTATCCAAAGTTAATGTAAACTTGAATAATGTACTTCATTTGAATGTAATAATTATGTTGGTTGTTTGTGGAAGCGCCAGAGAATGAGCCCCATTAACTGAGTTTTAAACATCACTTTTCACGAGTGTTTTCGTCGAGCTCTTCAACACCCCCCCCCCCCGTTGATAATTCACGATCGTCGGCACGCTGATAAAACATTTTTTTTAGAATGGCACTTCATATCAAAAAGGTTGCCGACCCCTTACCCTACAGTAAAGACACTTTACAGCAAATATAACAGCACAGTTTGTTCAGAATATCAGTATGAGAAAAACGACACCCTCTGTCCTTAGACCCTCTGTCCTTAGACCCTCTGTCCTTAGACCCTCTGTCCTTAGACCCTCACATCGTACAAGGAAAAACTTCCAGAGGAAAAACCCACATTTCAAAGGCAAAAATGGGAGAAACCTCAGAGAGAGCAACAGAGGAGGGATCCCTCTCCCAGGACGGACAGACGTGCAATAGATGCCGCGTGTAAATCGAAGAGATAATACATTTACAACGTAGGTAGACCAAATGTTTGGAAATGCATGTGTCTATATTAAGAAGATGAATCCACGAGGATGTCAACAACCCTGTGGGAGCCATCAGGGAAGTAGTATGACGAGACCCAGGCAGGACCGCAGAGACAGGCCCAGCCACGACCCGAAGTCCACGACTTGATCCAGAATTAATAAAAATATGATTTAATTAATTACTAGTTAATTAATTTTTATATTTTGATTCAAGTTATAGTATAATTAAATAATAATAAATATACTTTATTTATATAGCATTTTCCAAAAACGATTTGGTTTACAGACATACAGGCAGCGATCCCCACCCTGCTCCCAACACTACGATGGGTCAAATGCAGAATGTTCATTTCCCCTCTGTGGGACGATAAAGGGTTTATCAAATAAAAAACATCACACTCAAGAGACGGATAAAAGACAATAAGGGGAATATTAGATTATAAAACAGCCTCACCCTGACCCTGTGTTTATCAGTGAGTCTGAACAACGCCCCGCCCCGGGAGATAGGGGACCTTTAAAACCACATCAATGGATCCAGATTGACCCTGTTCCAGAGTGATGGGGGCCTCAGGGAGAGAGGCGGAGGAAGGGTACTCATGTATAAAAGACATGAAAAAGTGGATTTTGCACAATAGGTGACCTTTAAGCCCCCCCCCCCCCCCCCTCAACAACTAGTGCAGTCACTATGCTACGCTGCTGTAAAGCTATTCTCTATTCAGTTATAACTGATATGAAACGTGTCACAGGACCAGAAGCTCACCCAGGAAGTCACGCCAGTCCTCCAGATTGCACATGTGGCCGAGAAACCTCAGTTCTTTGTGCACGGATGCTTTGTGTTTCCTTAACTCTCATCTCCTCAGGTGGACAGCTCTCCGTATAACTCCGCCTACCTGTCCCCGCCTCCGGACCCCAGCTGGAGAAGGTACCCCCCCCCTCTCTCTCTTTACTTCCTGTCTGTCTCCATGTAAACGCCGCTGTCCTCGAGGAGGCCATGTTTGTTTTCAGCATCTTGTTTCTGTCTCCTCTGCTCCTGGACACCTGAGTGAAGCCTGAGGGACGCCCGGGGTCTAAAGAGGGACACAAGACGTCCGACTGTCTGCAGATCTAATTATCAGTTAAAGCTATGAAATAGTGAGGGAAAAGAGGAGTTTGATGTTAAAATGAGTTTCTCTCTGCACGCTGTTGGGCGGCTGCTAACGTTAGCTTAGCTTGTTTCTCTGATAACTCCCAACCCAGTCTCACGGCATTTCGTGTTAATTTAATCTATTGATTCGTGTTCACCAACACGATTTTCACCTTTTTTTCGTGTCACACAGAACGATTTTAAATGCAATGTATTTCTATTGGTAGTATGTTTCGTGCCTGCAACACGTCTTTTTGTCCGGTCGGGTCTTGGAAGACCAGAAGCTGTGTGGTTCATAAAAACATGTTCTTACTCAATATCTTACCCTAAGCCTAACCCTATCCCTTTTATTTTAAATTGTATAATGTCTGAGTGTTTTTGCCGTCAGTGAGGAAAAGAAATGGCTCAGAGCCTCAGAATACTGACATCTGTATTTTATGTCATCTTTTTTTCCTTCTAATTTGTTATTATTTGGTGCAGGCACGAAACATACTACCAATATAAATACATTGCTTCTAAAATCGTTCTGTGTCAGAATACTTAAATCTGTATTTTTTTAAATGTCTTTTTCCTTCTAATTTGTTATTATTTACATTGCTTTTAAAATCGTTCTGTGTGACACGAAAAAAATGGCGAAATCGTGTTGGTGAACACGAATCAATAGATTAATTTCGTGACTATAACACGAAATGCCGTGAGACTGGGGTGCAACTCCAGATGTCTGAAATCCTTCATCCTGTAACTTAGGTTCAAATGACGCCATGACAGGAGACCAGAGGGAACTAAATAACATTTTAAACCCATTACTTTTTTCGTCTTTTAATATTGCATTAAAAAATATATATTCTCTAAAATTAAAATGGTAAATTAGCCGGAAGTCGATGAAGTGAACGTGCGCCTTTTCATCTCAGGGTTTTTTCTTGTAAACAAAGCAATTTATTTAGAGAACAGGAATATTAAACCTCATCATCTGACTCTGATTATTTTCCCCTGCAATGGTTTTTATATGAAACCCACTGCCGCCTTTAGCGTAACACTTCTCTCTGGGATAATACAAGACACAACTCAACAATTGTAGTCATTTTTAAGACATTTTAACATGGAACTGCTGCTTATTATATCATTAACATATATATATATATATATATATATATATAAACACATGTCATTTAAGGGTTTGTTAGAAAAGCAGCATCGAACTCGAAGCTCTCCGATCTCTAGAAATACTCCTGCATTGAAGATGGAGCTTTAGAGGAAGGACAAACGTATTGAATGTACCCAAACTGAAAGTACTGGCGATGATCAGATCATATTTAGTGTTTCTGGATGAGAGCATGCAGACGTAGTTTGTGCTGGGCGACGCTGAGGCTTCACCAAGGTCTTCACTCCGCAGCACTAACCTCGACACTAACAGGAAGTGGAAGCCGGCTCTGAAGAGCTCTCAGTTCTTCTTTTATTTTTCCTCTTTTTATTTGTCTTTCTTTGAGGCTATTTCTTCTCTTTTCTGCAACCGGTCGTTTTCATTTATTTTAACCTCCCAGCCTCCCTTCTGCCTGGAGGTCCTTGTAACCAACACGCACACACACGCACACGCACACGCAGGCACAGGCACACACACACACACACGCACACAAGCACACAAGCACACACAGGCACAGGCACACACACACACACACACGCACGCACGCACACAGTTCTACACACGCACGCACGCACACAGTTCTACACACGCACGCACGCACACAGTTCTACACACACACACACGTACAGATTCACACACACACACACACATGTACAGATTCACACGCACACACAGAGGCACACAGTTCTACACACACACATGTGCAGATACACACACACACACACACACACAGGTCAACGCTCACACTCATGCAAAGGTCCACACGCAGCCCATTTAATAATTGTTTTTCTTTTAAAAAGTCTGAAATGAGAAACACCCAGAAGTCTGTTATAACGAAGGAGTTAATGGAATATTATACTGCCGATATTTACAATAAAAAAAGACTATTTAAGGAACCAGTCGCTCATAATAATCGGAGGTTAACTGAATATATTTCAGCTGTGCACAAAAGAAGATATTTAAGGTCGGCATCGTTGACGTTTTTCAGCCCTTAACAAGTCGCCGAGGAGATCATTCACAAATAAATCGGCAATAAAATAAAGGATACGCAGCTCTTGTGTCGAGTGCTCTGGCAGCAGATGAGAACCACCGAGGCTCTTTAACTGAAGCTCGAGGGGGGGGAGTCCCACTTTATAAGGTCTAAATCAGGGCTGTCATGGTTTCTGAGGCAGTTTTATTTGTATTTAAACCACACCAGGCGCCAGAGAAGTGACAACGAGACGATGGATGACATCAGCAGGGATAAATATGTGCTGAAAGGAAACAAAACACAGTGAGGGTTTGTCCTTAAGTTAAAGTTCCCCTATCATCCTCTTCTTCATCAATATATCACAGGTCTCAGATATATCCAGGGCCTGTCTCTGATTGGCTGAAACACCAAACAGATCATTGCAGCATTACCCATAATCCCCTCTGTTTCAGCCCTGTTTCCAAAGTGCTGATTCTCTGTCTGTTACTTTAGATGAAAATAAGGAGCCCCTCCCCACGCCCCTCTGAGAGAGATTTGGTTACAAAGAACTCAATGGTGCTCTAGGAGGAGATTCAGGTGATAAGGGGGGGGCAGAGGTCGCGTTAACCGAATATATTCCGTCTATGATGGATTTTTTTTTTTACAATGACGGAAAAATCTGAAAGCAGTCCGTCATTTTGATGATTAGAACAAACTCAGAACAGCGCCGAAGCTTCCCCGCAGCGACGCTCCGGTGTTAAGCCGTTATCAAATCAAATCAAATCAAATCAAATCAAGGTTTATTTATAAAGCACATTTAAAAGCGATTTTTGGTCGGGCCAAAGTGCTGTACATGTAATAACTACAATCACATAAAAACACATTTCTATAATCACAATAAAAGACAATAAATTACAACAGATATTTAAAAAAAAACACAGGGAAAAGTCAGGAGTCGTGCTCCGCTCTGACTAAAAGGCCAGGGAGAAGAAGTGTGTCTTAAGAGTAGATTTAAAAACCCCTAGGGTCTGGGCCGACCTCACATGGAGGGGCAGAGTGTTCCAGAGCCTAGGGCCAGCTGCTGCGAAGGCTCGGTGCCCTCGGGTTTTGAGCCTGGTCTTGGGCACTACCAGCAGCAGCTGGTCAGCAGACCTTAAAGCTCTGGCTGGGGTGTAGCGCTGGAGGAGTTCAGCTATATAGGCCGGAGCCAGCCCATTTAGTGCTTTAAAAACAAATAAAAGGAGTTTAAAATCTATTCTGAACCGAACTGGAAGCCAGTGCAGTGAGGCCAGAATTGGGGTGATGTGGTCACGCTTTTTGTGGCCAGTGAGTAGACGTGCAGCTGCGTTCTGGACTAGCTGTAAGCGTTTAATTGAGGCCTGGTCCATACCCACGTACAGAGCGTTGCAGTAGTCCAACCTCGAGGTAACAAAGGCGTTAATAACCCTTTCCGTTATGCCGTTAAGCCGTTTCCAGACCTAACTCTGCTGAACAAATCATTGAAATATCTGGGAGTCTATACTTTAAGCTGTGGTGCGCGCCCGCGAGGTGCAGTGGGCATGCATAACACGGCATAACACCGGTGTTGTGCCAAATGATGCACCCCTTGTCACGGGAACACGCATTTCTAAATGAAACGTTTACACCTTAAAACGATGCTTAAAACGAAAAGTTAACGTCCAGGTTTTTTCAACGGTAATTGTCAGACTGCGTTTAGCTGGAGCTCATAGAGTCTTGATTCTTGTAGTTAAACTTTTCACTCCGTATTTTTGATGGTTGGGGTGTTGCAATACACGTTGGTCAGGGGGACATTATTTGTTGACGCACAGGTGGCGCGAGGGGACGACATGAGCCGAGGGACCAGCGACCACTAAACTTTATAAACTTGCTCGCTGCCTCCATCTTCTTCCTCCTCCTCCTCCTCCTCCTTCTCCTCCTCCTCCGCTTGCTTCTTCCTGCTGCTTCTTCTTTCCTCCTCCTCTCCGATGTTTTCCCGGTGGTAACTTTTTGTTCTTGTCGATCATAAAAAAAGGAATTGGTCTGGAAACTTCCCCGGGGATAAAAGCCAGTTGTTTCGTCTCCCCGTCACTGCACTCAACAGGTGAATCCCCCTCTTCCTCCCCCTCCTCTTCTTCCTCCTCTCCCTCCTCTTCCTCCCTCCATCAGAGTGGAAGTGGAGGATGAAATAATGAAAACATGTTGGGGGAAATGAGAATCCCGTGGAGCTTCTGTTTGTTTTTCTCTGTTTGGACTCAGAGATCTTTTTTGAAGATTCACACAAAATAAACGCGTCTATTTTCTCCTTTTGACTTTGACCAATCTCAAGATCGACCTCTCTTTTTTCTGTTTTCTAAACACATCTGTGAGTATACCGCTGTTATCAATATCATGAAGGTAACATGTTTGTGTCTGATACTTAGGTAAGTATAATGAAAATACTCAAGTAAAGTACAAATACCTAAAGTCCGTGTGTTTGTCTTATTGTACGGCGTGTCCTTTATCGCACGTGTCGCTGTGACTGAGTGTTGTTTATAACGGGAGCTGTCAGGTGTTCCTCCTCTCGGGGAAGCCAGCATGGCATCGCTCCGATATCACAGCTTTACTGTCATCTATCACCATGGAGATTAAAACAGCGTTGGTGTTATAGAGAGATTGTCTGATTGAAGTGTTTACGTTTTATTTAATCTCTCAGGACTAACTCTGACTCGGCGCTCCACACCAGCGTGATGAACCCCCCCCAAGGAGACCCCTTCTCCACAGGGGGGCCCCTCCAGAGCAGCAGACGCTCAGGTGAGGCCACACACACACACACACACACACACACACACACAGGTCAGATGACTTCACGTCACCACCGCTAAGCTAAAGGTGGCTAATGTTGGGCTATAAAGGAACTACAGCACGGTCACATGACTTCACGTTACCACCGCTAAGCTAAAGGCGGCTAATGTTGGGCTATAAAGGAACTACAGCACGGTCACATGACTTCACGTCACCACCGCTAAGCTAAAGGTGGCTAATGTTGGGCTATAAAGGAACTACAGCACGGTCACATGACTTCACGTCACCACCGCTAAGCTAAAGGTGGCTAATGTTGGGCTATAAAGGAACTACAGCACGGTCACATGACTTCACGTCACCACCGCTAAGCTAAAGGCGGTTAATGTTGGGCTATAAAGGAACTACAGCACGGTCACATGATTTCACGTCACCACCGCTAAGTTAAAGGTGGCTAATGTTGGGCTATAAAGGAACTACAGCAAGGTCACATGACTTCACGTCACCACCGCTAAGCTAAAGGTGGCTAATGTTGGGCTATAAAGGAACTACAGCACGGTCACATGACTTCACATCACCACCGCTAAGCTAAAGGCGGCTAATGTTGGGCTATAAAGGAACTACAGCACGGTCACATGACTTCACGTCACCACCGCTAAGCTAAAGGTGGCTAATGTTGGACTATAAAGGAACTACAGCACGGTCACATGACTTCACGTGACCACCGCTAAGCTAAAGGTGGCTAATGTTGGGCTATAAAGGAACTACAGCACGGTCACATGACTTCACGTCACCACCGCTAAGCTAAAGGTGGCTAACGTTGGGCTATAAAGGAACTACAGCACGGTCACATGACTTCACATCACCACCGCTAAGCTAAAGGTGGCTAATGTTGGGCTATAAAGGAACTACAGCACGGTCACATGACTTCACGTCACCACCGCTAAGCTAAAGGCGGCTAATGTTGGGCTATAAAGGAACTACAGCACGGTCACATGACTTCACGTCACCACCGCTAAGCTAAAGGTGGCTAATGTTGGGCTATAAAGGAACTACAGCACGGTCACATGACTTCACGTCACCACCGCTAAGCTAAAGGTGGCTAATGTTGGGCTATAAAGGAACTACAGCACGGTCACATGACTTCACGTTACCACCGCTAAGCTAAAGGCGGCTAATGTTGGGCTATAAAGGAACTACAGCACGGTCACATGACCTCACATCACCACCGCTAAGCTAAAGGTGGCTAATGTTGGGCTATAAAGGAACTACAGCACGGTCACATGACTTCACGTCAACACCGCTAAGCTAAAGGTGGCTAATGTTGGGCTATAAAGGAACTACATCACGGTCACATGACTTCACGTCACCACCGCTAAGCTAAAGGTGGCTAATGTTGGGCTATAAAGGAACTACAGCACGGTCACATGACTTCACCTCATCACCGCTAAGCTAAAGGTGGCTAATGTTGGGCTATAAAGGAACTACAGCACGGTCACATGACTTCACGTCACCACCGCTAAGCTAAAGGTGGCTAATGTTGGGCTATAAAGGAACTACATCACGGTCACATGACTTCACGTCACCACCGCTAAGCTAAAGGTGGCTAATGTTGGGCTATAAAGGAACTACAGCACGGTCACATGACTTCACCTCATCACCGCTAAGCTAAAGGTGGCTAATGTTGGGCTATAAAGGAACTACAGCACGGTCACATGACTTCACATCACCACCGCTAAGCTAAAGGTGGCTAATGTTGGGCTATAAAGGAACTACAGCACGGTCACATGACTTCACGTGACCACCGCTAAGCTAAAGGTGGCTAATGTTGGGCTATAAAGGAACTACAGCACGGTCACATGACTTCACGTCACCACCGCTAAGCTAAAGGTGGCTAACGTTGGGCTATAAAGGAACTACAGCACGGTCACATGACTTCACATCACCACCGCTAAGCTAAAGGTGGCTAATGTTGGGCTATAAAGGAACTACAGCACGGTCACATGACTTCACGTCACCACCGCTAAGCTAAAGTTGGCTAACGTTGGGCTATAAAGGAACTACAGCACGGTCACATGACTTCACGTCACCACCGCTAAGCTAAAGGTGGCTAATGTTGGGCTATAAAGGAACTACAGCACGGTCACATGACTTCACGTCACCACCGCTAAGCTAAAGGCGGCTAATGTTGGGCTATAAAGGAACTACAGCACGGTCACATGACTTCACGTCACCACCGCTAAGCTAAAGGTGGCTAATGTTGGGCTATAAAGGAACTACAGCACGGTCACATGACTTCACGTCACCACCGCTAAGCTAAAGGTGGCTAATGTTGGGCTATAAAGGAACTACAGCACGGTCACATGACTTCACGTTACCACCGCTAAGCTAAAGGCGGCTAATGTTGGGCTATAAAGGAACTACAGCACGGTCACATGACCTCACATCACCACCGCTAAGCTAAAGGTGGCTAATGTTGGGCTATAAAGGAACTACAGCACGGTCACATGACTTCACGTCAACACCGCTAAGCTAAAGGTGGCTAATGTTGGGCTATAAAGGAACTACAGCACGGTCACATGACTTCACGTCACCACCGCTAAGCTAAAGGTGGCTAATGTTGGGCTATAAAGGAACTACAGCACGGTCACATGACTTCACCTCATCACCGCTAAGCTAAAGGTGGCTAATGTTGGGCTATAAAGGAACTACAGCACGGTCACATGACTTCACGTCAACACCGCTAAGCTAAAGGTGGCTAATGTTGGGCTATAAAGGAACTACATCACGGTCACATGACTTCACGTCACCACCGCTAAGCTAAAGGTGGCTAATGTTGGGCTATAAAGGAACTACAGCACGGTCACATGACTTCACCTCATCACCGCTAAGCTAAAGGTGGCTAATGTTGGGCTATAAAGGAACTACAGCACGGTCACATGACTTCACCTCATCACCGCTAAGCTAAAGGTGGCTAATGTTGGGCTATAAAGGAACTACAGCACGGTCACATGACTTCACGTCACCACCGCTAAGCTAAAGGCGGCTAATGTTGGGCGTGATGTCATTAAGTCGTCTCATTTAGACCCTTGTCAGCAACCGTCGTTAGTAAATCCACCAGTGAGGTATTTACTGACATACTTTACGCAGTAGAATATAAATCTCTTCAGCTCGTCTTAACCACAGACCTTATTTCAGGAACATGTGAACATAAAAACATTCAGAAACCATTGACCTCCAGACAGGGGACAGGAAGTGCTGAGTCATGTTTCAGGACTGGTTCCTGCAGCTTTCACACGTCTCCTCTTGAAACCACAGTGACAGAGAGTGAAAGTGCTGTGATGTTGTTCCTTTCTTCTGTATTTTGGATGTGGTGACCTGCTCTTTGTTAAACTGTTAACCTATATACGAAATATAAATAGGATAAAGTCGTGTAAACAGGTTTTCCTTACAGCAAGTTCTGAATATAAACTGAGGAGGATATTTCCAGCTCACTATTAACTGTTGTGTGTGTGTGTGTGTGTGATCCTGCAGGGCAGAGCGATGGAGAGGGCAGACGAAGTGAGTCACACACACACACACACACACACACACACACACACACACACACACACACACACACACACACACACACACACACACACACTGCTGTCATGTAACAGCACCGTTTCCTTTTCAAATGGATCTCAGTGTTTCCGTACCCGGTGCCCCCCATCGAAGAGAACATGCTGGATGAGGGGAAGCTACTCAAGCCCTGGGACACCAAGAAGGTAAGTACAGTTATTTTAAAAAGTGCTTGTTGACTTATTTATTAATGTGTAAATCCACTAAATAAAACTTAAAAAACGTTATTATAACTATGTATTATTCTCCAGTTGCCTCTGTTGTCGTCCCGGCCAAAATCCTGTGAAGTCCCTGGCATCAAGTAAGTCTAACATCACCACACACACACACACACACACACACACACACACACACACACACACACACACACACACACACATACACACATACACATACACACATACACATACACATACACACACACATAGACACATTGAAGTACACCATATACCTCCCAATTGTAGTGGAGTAGTGGTACAAGTACCTCAAAAAGTGCAGTACTTGAGTAAATGTACTTAGTTACTGAACCCTGTGTCCTCAGCATCTTCTCGTCTCCGGAGCAGCCGTCCCCCCCCCCGGTGCACGGCGTCCCGGCGTCTCTGAACACCGGCGGCTCGCTGCCCGATCTCTCCAGCCTCCACTTCCCGTCGCCGCTGCCCACGCCGCTGGACCAGGACGAGCCCTGTTACCCAGGATGCACCTCTCTGAGCGGGGGCAGCAGCACGGGGAACCTAGCCTCCACCCTCACGCAGCTGGGCATCAACGCCGCCAACGCTCAGGGCGGAAACGCCAACTTCCACCACCACACGCCAGGTACAACTCCACCTGTCTGTCTGGAATCACGTGAGGGTTCAAGATCTCACGGGATCTCTGGGGGCTGCTCACTGACTCTGATCTCAGCTTAAACTCTGACCAGGTCTTTAAATATCTACTGATATTCACCTAATGCTTCACCGGCTCTGTGGCGCTTCAGGTTGAAGTGTAATTCTTATTTCACACTGGCTTTTAAATGAACTGTTATTAAGTTATAACAGTTTTAAGTGGAAAAACAAACTATTTAGATTAACTATTTTGTATTACTTTGACTAAAGTACCAGACCTGAGTTACTGAAGTAAGAGGTACTCCTCCCAGCCTCTCAGTTAACCTGGTTCAGTGTGTGTGGATCAAAGTGTCGGCTAAGAGCAGGTTAGCACAGGAAGTGTGTGGGCGAGGGGATGAGATGAAGGGGGGAGGTACGGCGAGGCCAGGCGCTAAATTTAGCCTTCAGAGAGAGAAAAGAGAAAGGAGAGGAGGGTGCTTTTTTTATTTTAAGGGCGGAAGTGCAGTCGGAAAATGTCGCCTTGTTTTATGGTCTGTGGGCTGCAGCGAGGCAGGAAGCTGCTGCAGCCTCACGATGTTACAACACAGTCTCACTGACGGCTGCTTCTTGTAGTCACACGCAGGCTCTGATACATAATTGGCAGTAATGAGGATTTTTATCGACGGGTCAAGAGTCATAATAGAAGAGCTGGCACAGTCTTGTAAATTGGACTTAGTTTTATTGAAGCTCAGCCTTTAAAACCAGGAATAAACCCCTGACAGTAAGAGTCGAGCTTCACAATATGGATATGATATCAATAAATCATGAAATGCTTTACAACAGCTTTCAGCAGATCTGCAGACACAACTCTGTGCTTGTGTCTGCAGATTATCACATGAAGCCTCATTTGCATATTTAAACACATGTCGGAAAACTTAATATAAAAAGGGATGGTGTTAATGTCAGTAATGAGGTGGTGGTATGTGTGTTCTGTATGTAAACAGGTGTGTTCAGGTGTGTTCTGTGTGTGTGTGTGTAAACAGGTGTGTTCTGTATGTAAACAGGTGTGTTCTGTGTGTGTGTGTAAACAGGTGTGTTCTGTATGTAAACAGGTGTGTTCTGTGTGTGTGTGTAAACAGGTGTGTTCAGGTGTGTTCTGTGTGTGTGTGTAAACAGGTGTGTTCTGTGTGTGTGTGTAAACAGGTGTGTTCTGTATGTAAACAGGTGTGTTCTGTGTGTGTGTGTAAACAGGTGTGTTCTGTATGTAAACAGGTGTGTTCTGTATGTCAACAGGTGTGTTCTGTGTGTGTGTGTGTAAACAGGTGTGTTCTGTGTGTTCAGTGTGTGTGTGTAAACAGGTGTGTTCAGTGTGTATGTGTAAACATGTGTGTAAACATGTGTGTTCTGTGTGTGTGTGAACATGTGTGTTCTGTGTGTGTGTGAACATGTGTGTTCTGTGTGTGTGTGTAAACAGGTGTGTTCAGTGTGTAAACAGGTGTGTTCTGTGTGTGTGTGTGTGTAAACATGTGTGTTCTGTGTGTGTGTGTGTAAACAGGTGTGTTCTGTGTGTGTGTGTGTGTAAACAGGTGTGTTCTGTGTGTGTGTGTGTGTAAACAGGTGTGTTCTCTGTGTGTGTGTGTAAACATGTGTGTTCTCTGTGTGTGTGTGTAAACAGGTGTGTGTGTAAACAGGTGTGTTCTCGTCCCCCTCAGGTCTGATGGCGTCTCTGCAGACGACTCTTAGCAACCCCTCCCTGCAGTCGTCGCTAAGCAACCCCAACATCCAGTCGTCGCTCAGCAACCACTCCTTCTCCAACTCTCTGAGCTCCGCCTCCCTGCACTCGTCGCTCAGCAACCCCTCGCTGCAGTCTTCGTTAAGCTCCTCCCCTTCGCTGCAGTCCTCCCTCAGCAGCCAATCGCTGCACTCCTCCCTCAGTAGCTCCTCCCTGCAGTCGGTGTCCAGCGGTAACCCCGGATACGGCGGCGGAGGCTCCTCCTCTTTCTCGCCGTCGCTAAGCACATCGCCACGGAGACGGGCGCAGCTCTCCCCCCTCATCCTGCCCCTGGGGGGGGACTCCCGGAGGCATCACTCCAAGCAGTTCTCCCCCACCATCTCCCCCACGCTGTCCTCCATCACACAGGTAACAACTACAGATGTTATTATACTTTTCTTCAAATAGGTTCCTATCTGTGTTTTTTTACATGTGTTAGAACAAGTTCCTTGACAGTGAGTCTCACACAACATGGTACAGATACAATATCATACTGTTATATACAAAAAGTACAATACACAATAGTAATTATCAACAAAGCATAAAGAAATATGTAGTCCAAAGAGGCTTACAACAGATGGCCATTTCTCTGACTTCACTTCCATCTTGAGTTGTAGTTCTCTATCTGTGTTTTATTTAATGTCTGCACCACGACACCAAGTCAAACTCCCCGTATGTGTCCACCTACCTGCTGATAAACCTGATTCTGAACGACACAGGAAGCGGCACTGTGTGCATCTGCAGATATCAGTGTGATCTTTTTAACTTCTTTACCGAGCATTTAATCATAATTTGTACCTCTTAAACACGTTATCTATGATCTCTGGTGAACAGAGAGGAGCACCAGCAGGAAGCTACACTGTGGAGGACGTCTGCAGATATCAAGTGTTCACTCTTTACTGAGCATTTGATGTATTTATCATTATTTTAAACACTTGGAGACGTTATCTATGATCTCTTCATAGAAAACAGACTTCATGATGGCTGTAGAGACAGAGAGGAGCACCAGCAGGAAGCGGAGCAAAGTTCTGCTGTAGACGAAATGGCTCGGACAATTTGGGAGTGATATTAGGGCTTAGCCTACAGAGAGTATAAATATGACAACTTGGTTAAAACTGACATTTTTTTTTATCCTATTAATATCAGAAATGGATTCAGCGTCCTCAATAACCCCCAAACCCACCACACACACAATTTACCAAATTGGCCATGCCATTTTTTAACTATTGTCTACATTGGCTATAATGCTAATTAACACCACTTATGCTAATTGTGTAAATGTCCCAACACATGCAGGTCAGCATCCGGCAGTCTCTATGTGCTGGAGACCCTACTATACATTTCTAACATAACACTTTAGGGGTACTCAACATTTCTGTGTGCTGGCAACTAGACCAGCGGTTCTCAAACCGAGGGTACTGCAGGTGGTCCGGGAAAAAAATTAATTAAAATAAAATAAAATCCACTTTTTATTATCAAGGATTTATGCGGACCACCTCATATGCAAACTGTAAAAATAAGTACATATATAAACGTAGTGTTAAAACTCAGATATTTGTTAATTATGGACAACACTTAATTTCACTACTGGTTACCCATGGTTACGTGTGCGCGTGCAACACCACAAACATGGATCGGTGGCTAGCATCATGTTCTCTGAAGAGAAAAGAGGTTAATGAAGATGATGAGAGAGTCGGAGGCAGCTACAAGCCAGATTCCACAGAAAAGAACAAAGGAAGGGAAGATTAAGAGAAAGCACAATGGGAACTACTTGGAACTGGGATCGACCTACACGGCACTGAAGATGAGCCTTTGCCAGTATGCGTTCTGTGCTAACGAGCCTAAAACCAGCTAGTCTACGCCGTCAATCTTGGAATCTGGCACTACGTTTATATATGTACTTATTCTTACGGTTTGCATATGAGGTGGTCTGCGAAAACCCTTGATAATAAAAAGTGGTCCGCATAAACAAAGAGTTTGAGAACCCCTGAACTAGACGACTAACTTATTAGATGCAAAGGTTTTATCATCATATGCTCATGAGCTACAGAGTAGAAATGGCAATGGAACTCTCCTGACCTGAGCTCCTCCAACAACGCAATGCATATGATAAAATACACAAATAAAAATTTGTGCAAGAAGTCTATAAACATGTCAATATAATATAGGACAGAATATGAAATTAAATAATGTACATTAAGACACAATAAAATACGGTTTATTGCGGTGATAACTATTTATATAAATTAGTAGATTGCAAGATGCAAGCAGGAATGTTTATCGGGGGACTTTTTGAACTTTCAAGGTTCAAGGCTTTGATGGTCATTAATAGCTACAGTGAAGATATGACAATGAAAATCTGAGGTCACAGGCTCCTCCCACAGAGCAACACAATAACACAGATACAATAGTGCAAGTTAATACAATAAAATAGAATATAATAGAAATAGTGCAAGAATAGTCTATATACAAGTAATTGGAATATGATGTATTAGATAAATAAACACAGCTCAGGAGTGGAGTGCACCAGCTGGGCGTAAGCTGGTCGTAACTCTACGTCCGACGAGAAGGTTACGACCAAACTAAAGTTATGACTAGTGCACCACTTAGACTTAAAGGAGAGGTGTCATGGCCATTTGCACTGATCATAATTCCATTGTTGAGGTCTACTAGAATAGATTTATATTGTGCATTTCTCCAAACTCACATTGGTTTCTCAAACAGCATCTCTGTAAACTACGTATTCACTGAATTTCACTCTCTGCCTTTAACGGCTCGTTGGAGCTCCAATAGCTCCAGCCCCCACCCTCCCTGTGAGCACAGTGTGCTCTGATTGGTCGGGACGTTGTGAATCGCGCTGAGCTACGTGGAGGTGTTGTTTCCTTGTTAGCGATACACAGCCAAACACAGCCAAACTCATCCTGAGCACACACACAGCCGAAGTAAAAACAATAAGTGTGGCTTGATATTGAGTAAGAAAAAGGTTGATAAACGCTGTGAGAATGGGTCTGCAGAGAGAATGGGTCTGCAGAGAGAATGGGTCTGCAGAGAGAATGGGTCTGCAGAGAGAATGGGTCTGCAGAGAGATTGGGTCTGCAGAGAGAATGGGTCTGCAGAGAGATTGGGTCTGCAGAGAGAATGGGTCTGCAGAGAGAATTTCGCCGCGATCCCAACTGTCTGTTATCAGCCTGCAGCCAGGAAGGAGAAATCAGCTGAGCTGCCTGTGTGTGAGGAAGTCCGTGGATTGGTCAATTTGGACCAATCAGCGGGGGCTTAACGTAACGGCGCCACGGATTGGTCCATTTCGTTCCGGGTACGGCATGACATCATGCCGTACCCGGAACGAAATGGAAGAATCGAATGGACAATGACGTATCTCCAACGAGGCGTTTTGGGGAGGTATTTTCTGTGTTAGAGTTTTACTCGCTACAGGGTGTACTTTGAGGGTTTGTGACTCTGCACACCGTTTACATGCAGAAAGACCTTCATAACACACAAGGGGACGGGTAATAACCGGAAAAGCATGACACCTCTCCTTTAAGCCCTGTATGCGTTGAGCCCAGGTGTAACTCTTACGCCTAGTATGGAGCAGGCGTAAATCGGGAAGACAGACTAGTATCCATAGTAACGTAAAACAGGCAAGAAGTGAAATAACGATGGCAGTGCGTCTTGTTTACAGGTTTAACAACGAAAGGGCATTAAAACGAGAGAGTCGTCCATGATGGAACAAACCCACTGGACATCTACTCAGTGAGCTGATGGAGAGGTTTCGTTTCGGCAGACAAGCCCTTTCTGAATGAATCGAGGAGATCTCCACTCAACTCCAGCACGGATCAGACAGAAACGCTCTCCCCAACCTAGCTTGCTTTGAATGGAGAAGTTCGAGTGTTAAATTATGTAGACGTGTGTTGCCTGGCAACAATTACTGTTTGGCGTGTATTGACGTGAACGCGCATCTTAAGACTAGGCGCAGCTACGACCGTGACTAGTCAGGCCTGGTGCACTCGGTGTAAATTCTAATCACTAAGTCGGACATAGCTAAGCCCGACGTTAGAGTTAACACCTACTTTTTTAGGCCTAGCTGGTGCACTCCACTCAGGTGTTTAGCAGTCTTATTATGGTGAATAATAACATTTCCAACCCCCACCCCATCCACAGGGCGTCCCTCTGGACACCAGCAGACTTCCTCTGGACCAGCGGCTCCCTCCATACCCGCTCAGCCAGTCCCAGCAGCACCCTCAGGGCTCCCAGCAGCACCAGCAGCACCAGCAGGGCTCCCAGCAGCACCAGCAGCACCAGCAGGGCTCCCAGCAGCACCAGCAAGGCTCCCAGCAGCACCAGCAGCACCAGCAGGGCTCCCAGCAGCACCAGCAGGGCTCCCAGCAGCACCAGCAGCACCATCAGCTCCACCTTCAGAATCTCCGCAACTCTCACAACCAGCAGCTGCAGCACTTCAGCTCAGCGGAGGTGGGAGAAGTACTCAGATCTAAAGTAGATTGTTCTTACGGCTACACAGCATGGTACAAAGGTGGGAAGTAGTGGAGTACAAATACTTCGTTACTGTACTTAAGTACATTTTTCTGGTATCAGTACTTTACTCTACTACACAAATACCTGTACTTTCTACTTCTTACATGTTGAACTCAAATACCTGTACTTTCTACTTCTTACATGTTGAACACAAATACCTGTACTTTCTACTTCTTACATGTTGAACTCAAATACCTGTACTTTCTACTTCTTACATGTTGAACTCAAATACCTGTACTTTCTACTTCTTACATGTTGAACACAAATACCTGTACTTTCTACTTCTCACATTTCCAAACAGGCTGGTTCCTTTGAATGTGTGTTTGGTGGCGTGATCATTATTATTTAGAGTCATTGCGTGCCTATTGATTTGAACACGATCCGTGTATCCATCATTTCCTGGTCTTCTCTAAAGAAGAGGGACCAATGAAAACGTTGTCATGTTGCCGTTGTTCAGCATGGAAACATTCATTAGCTAACAATGACATTATTGTTCTATTAATATAAACGGAGGTCAGGTACTCTTTAAAACGAAAGTTACGTATGTAACTACCGTTCTATGAATCCTGGATGACCGCCAGAAGCAGTGCTTATCACTGGATATCTTCTGCATGCGCAGGTCGAGTATTTATGTCAAAGTCACGTGTGACCTCGCATGACCCCGGAAAGCATAAGTTCCGGTGTTGTCATTGAGTTCAGTCCTATATGATCTTCACGCGGGAACACGAGATTCTGAGTGACTAAGAACTCTGGCGGTCATCCAGGATTCATAGAACCGTAGTTACATACGTAACTTTCATTCTATTTCATCCTTACTGACCTCCAGAGGCGGTGCTTAGCACTGGATGACTTCATGAGGAAACCTGAGTACCCATCCTATAGGGATGGCCTAGGTGGACTCTGCAGGAGGGCCACACCCAGCGGGTGAGGGGCGGCAACATTCACTCTGTAGTATCTGGCGAATGTGCTCAGAGATGCCCATGTGGCCGCGGCACATATGTCCTCCAGGGGCACACCTCTCAAGGTCGCCCATGAAGTGAAGACACTCCTGGTAGAGTGGCACTTTACTCCGAGTGGTAAGGGACGGTCATTCGCCTTGTATGCACGGTCAATGACGTCCACGATCCAGTGGGACAAGCGCTACTTTGAGAGAGCACGGCCCCTTCTAGGACCACCGTAACACACAAAGAGCTGTTCAGACTGACGTACGCCTGCGGTAGTCTGGACATAAGCTCTAAGGGCCCGCACCGGGCATAGGAGTCTTGACCTCTCCTGATGGGGGGTCAAACCGTGCCAGCTGGATAGGCCGATTGAGATGAGAGCGTGCCAGCACCTTAGGGAGGAACGCTGTATTCGGCCATAAAGTGACACCTGAGCCATCTGAGTTCCACCTCACCGCTGTTCACGGACAAGGCCTGAAGCTCGCTTACGCACTTTGCTGAAGTGATGGCAAGAAGGAAAGCAGTCTTGGCTGAGAGCCACCTCAGTTCTGCCTGTGACAAGGGTTCAAAGGGAGGCGAGCATAGGGCGTCCAGCACCAAGGGCCGGTCCCATGTAGGGGCCCTTGGGACGTTTGGGGGGCGCAGCCTCAGAGCTCCCCTTATTAAGAAGAGGGATACCAGCCTGTGGCTCCCCGATGTGTTGTCAACCCTTGCGTGTTGAGATGAGATAGCAGCCACATGCACCCTGACGGGAGCGGGACACCGGCTGTCGTCCAGGAGGGACCGCAGGAACTCAAGGACAGTAGGCACCGAGCGATGCACTGGGTCCTCGTTTCGCCCTTGGCACCAGTCAGAAAATAGTTCCTACCTGTTTTCTGACTGTAGACGAGTAGACGGTGCCCTGGCATTGAGAAAAGTCCTCATGACAGGCTCTATGCAGTCGCTCAGCAGCGGGTCGGGCCCTCCAGACGGGCAGCGCATATACATTACAGTTAAGGCCCCTAGCAGCACGAGGCACACATTGCAGGCCTACTTTGAACTTTGCTTTTGAAAGAGTCTCAGTGTGAAGGTGCAGTTTCTGATCCTGTTACGTTCTCCTGTGAGCAACAAGGAACGACACTGGACCAAATCAAGTGAAAGAATAATAAAAACCAGGTGTTTTCTCTTGTAATAAGTAAAGAAATAGGTCAACAGAACAAGTGAACATCAGCTCGGTTCATGAAATAAGACGGAATATTTAGATAAATGAGATCTTGATAATTTAGGTTTCACCTTCATCACACATGGTGCCGCTTGTTTGTACTATTTTCAGGCAATTTGTAATCTATTCTAGAAAATCGATGTTTTTTTAAATGTATTTCAAGAAGCATATAAACAAACAATGGATGTCTTTTATGAACATTTATTGAAATGACTATTTTCTGATGTCAAGAGACGTAGACTACTTTCCACTGTGGGATTTGAATACATTTCTGAGTGATAACATTTTCGTCGTGTTTTTTCTTTTGTACTTATGGTCTCATGACTATTTGTACATCCCTGTGACATCGTGACACCCCTGCAGCCTACACGTGCTGATAGCTTAGCTTCTTATGAAAAGGACCATGTATATAACTTCAATGTGCAGCTCAGGGTTCATGTGTTTGAAGCATTTTTACAACAAAAAGAAAACAGGCAATCCCAACATGTGAAAACAGGGCTGAGACCTCAGAGGGTTCAGCTATCAGGTCTCAGATCGAGGGTAAACACGTGTTCTGAGGATATCAGAGATGTTCTTGAGTTTTCACAGTTCAGGCGATGTTGTGTTTCCAGCAGCAGCAGCAGCAGAGGGCGATGGGGCAGCAGATGAACTCGGGGAACGCTCAGCTGATAAAGAACGAGCGGCAGATGGATCCGTGTCTTCAGGTCGCTCAGCGTCACGTCAAACAGGAAGTGGAGCAGCAGAGAGCCGGCGGCCCCCCCCACCTCCAGCAGATCAGCCACAGCCTCGCCACCGACCTCTACAACGTGAGGAAGCTCAACCAAGGATACTCAGGGGGGGGGGGGGGACCAGTACTCTGGTCTTGTACTTAAGTAAAGATAGAAGTACTCAGATCTTGTACTTGAGTAAAAGTAGAAGTACTCCGATCTTGTACTTGAGTAAAAGTAGAAGTACTCAGATCTTGTACTTGAGTAAAAGTAGAAGTACTCCGATCTTGTACTTGAGTAAAAGTAGAAGTACTCAGATCTTGTACTTGAGTAAGTACTCCGATCTTGTACTTGAGTAAAAGTAGAAGTACTCAGATCATGTATTTGAGTAAAAGTAGAAGTACTCAGATCTTGTTCTTGAGTAAAAGGAGAAGTACTCAGATCCTGTACTTGAGTAAAAGTAGAAGTACCAGAGTGTAGGAATACTCTGTTACAGTAAAAGTCCTGCATTCAAAATGTTCCTCAAGTAAAAGTAGAAAAGTATTCTCATCAAAATATAGTGAAAGTACCAAAAGTAAATAAAATAAAAATATATAGTAAATAGGATTTTATGAAAGTTTTTTTATATTTCTGTCATTGCTTGTTGTGCTCCTGTCAACACGACACAGATCCTGTCATTACATAATACGCCATTTAATTTATTTTGTCCTCTTTCCCAGGATGCCTTGTTCAACTCTCTGCTGGACGACCCCTATCTGAGTCTGCAGCTCACGGGCAAATCCAACCAGCAGGTAACACACACACACACACACACGCACACAGACGCACAGACACACACACACACACACACACACACACAGACACACACACACACACACACACACCACACACACACACACGCACACACACGCACAGACACACACACAACACACACACACACACACACACACAACACACACCACACACACGCACACACACGCACAGACACACACACACACACACACACACACACACACACACACACACACACACACACACACACACACAGACGCACACACGCACACGCACACGCACACACGCACAGACACACACACACACACACACGCACACACACGCACAGACACACACACACACACACACACACACACACACACACGCACACACACGCACAGACACACGCACAGACACACACACAGACACACAGTCAAACATACATTTAAAAAACAGCTCATGTTATGCAATACTCAATGTGAGGTGAAAACTAAAAGGATCATCCTATCATCGCCATCATTAAACCAATCCTGTATAATACAGCCTAACATCTCTAGCGGACATCAGATCTGGGATTTATCTCTGTATTTAATGTGAGGATGGAGCTTCAGTCTGACTTTATTAAACCCTCTGATCTGACGGCAGTAATCCGTACTCTCTGTCATGTTCTCCTCTCCGGTGTATTTCTCCTGCCTTGAATCTTTTCTGTGCTTCAGTTTTCCGCAGAGAGCCAGGGCGACTGTCTCTCTCTGAACCACGCTCTGAGCTCCGATAAGAACCAGTTCCCCTGCAACAGCCAGGGGCCTCTGGACCTGCAGGACCCCCAGAACCAGAACTACTGCGGGGGGGACGGCCGCCACAACGTGCCCAACATCATCCTCACCGGTGGGTTTATCCACAGGTTTACCGCCAGCAGCTGATGGGCAGCGTTTCAGCGCTCCGTGTTATTCCTGACAAAACCTGGTTAATATACAGATATACAGAAGAGAGGCAGTGTGCATTATGCTGGTCTGTCACAGTGTTTCTCAAAGTGGTCCGTGAGCGCCCCCTAGTGGTCCGTGAATATATTGGTAAAATTTCACATTTGAAATAAATTTATTTATTTAAGTTTTCCGCACTCTCGTGGGAATATCTCCGCGATGGAACGAGCTTACGTTTCACTTTTGATTGCATGATATAGCCCAGCGCAACACCTTCGTCACACATGTTGACACTTGTTTGTACCATTTTCCGGCGATTTTTAATCTGTTCTAGAAAAACGATGTGTTTTATTTTAGATTTCAAGAAGCGTATAAAACAAACAATGGATGTATTTGATGAACATGTATCCACGCTGGAAGTAGATTCAGATGCCAGGAGTGAGATAGAGGTTATTATCTAATATATGCATCCAATGAAGCATTGCATGAAGTCTGTTGATGATCAGAGGCTGTTGTTGGGGCAGACCATGCAGGCCAGCCCGATGGTCACCAAGGTTCATGTTTTAATAGCATTTTTACAAAAAAAGCCCACGCGAGGCTAACATGTGAAAAAAGGGCTTAGACCTCAGAGAGTTAGACTTCGGCCTGCGACCATCGGTTTACTGTATTTTGTTTTGAAAATCCACAGCGGAGGTTTGTGGCGTACTACAGGCGGTGTGTTTTGCATATCTCTCAGTAGCCAACGATCTGTGAGTCTGTTGGACATAAACTACGTAATAAATGTAGTCTACATTTCATAAGAGGTGTAAAACCTGAGAGCATTTTAAATGGCATTTGAACGAAAGGCTTATATAATCTGTAGTTGTATTGTTGATTTATTGTGTGAACGAGGCGATGTAGAGAAGGTGTCATTATTAGGCTGTACTGTTGGAGTGGAGCAGGCCTATTGTTTCTGGGTATTTGGGGAGTCAGGTGGTCCGCAAGTGTTTTTTTATTGGATAAGTGTCCTTGGTATGAAAAAGTTTGAGAAACACTGGTCTATCAAACTCACAACATGTAAAAACAATATAAACTTTACATTTCAGTTTGCTGATTAAATTATGGTTTTAGCTTCATTTTAAATCTTCCACCTGAAAACTACAAATGAGTGAATGAGAGATCTGGATAAACAAAGAGCAACTCCAGATCCCCATTAGCACGAGCATCGGCTATTCTTCCTGGGGTCCTCACACACACTCTCAAACATACATCAAACTAAAACAAAACAGCTCATCATTTTCATGCAATTTACAATGCTACTTGAGGTTTCAAAGCCAAGAAGGTTTTAAATCTCTGAGTGTCTCGATCAGTGTTTCTCAATCTTGTTCATACCAAGGACACTTAACCAATAAAAAAGCACTCGCGGACCACCTAACTCCACAAATATCCCAAAACACATCGTTTCTCTAGAACAGATTACAAATCGCCTGAAAATGGTACAAACAGGTGGCAACATGTGTGAGGAAGGGGTTGCGCTGGGCTATATCATGCATGAAACTTAAGCTCGCTCCTTTGCGGAGATATTCCCGGGAGAGTGCGGAAAACTTAAATTAATTTATTTATTTCAAATGTGAAATTTTACCAATATACTCACGGACCACTAGGGGGCGCTCACGGACCACACTTTGAGAAGCACTGGTCTAGAACCATTTTTCACAAACGCTGAGCTCACAGTGTCAGTTATTAAATCAGTCTTCCTGATTTCTTGTTCTACTGTTAGAAAACTCTCACTGGTCTCCGGCTTGAGCTTCAATCTCAGGATCCATGTATCTGTGATCCTCTCCAGAATGGAAGTAGTCATCACATACAGAGCATCAGCTAGTTCCTGAACAGTGTCCTTCACATGCTGATATCCAAGAGAGGGAGTTACACAGTCACAAGATGGAGGAATAGAAAGCAGTATTCAATGTTTACTTCAGATTAGCTCCACGTCAGAAATGAGCATGCTTGTCATATGTCTATCTCCATAGAGGCTGAATCATCATGTTAATCACATAGCTATCATATGCCTCAAACAGTCCTGATGCTCTTCTAGGTAATCATACATCCTGTCATGTTCACAGCTACAGTTGGGATACCTTTGTTAGCATGCTACTCTCATGTTGGAAGAGGACGCTCAGTGTTTCCCTCCCTCCCTCCTTCTGCAGGAGACTCCCCCCCTGGCCTCTCTAAAGAGATCACCAGCGCTCTGTCTCACGTCCCGGGCTTCGAGATGGACCCCTTCTCTCTGGACGACCCGCTCCGGATGGACCCTCTGGCTCTGGACATGCTGGACGGGGATCTGATGCTGGCCGACCCCGCCGTGGAGGACTCCTTCAGATCCGACCGCTTCAAGTGAGGAGGAGGAAACCCACGAGAGACGCTCAGCAGAGCCAGGTTTGGGAGTCAAACCTCCGAGGACTTTTCTCTCCTGGACCATCAAAGGCACTTAACTCAAAAAAAGCTCTCGCAACGCTTGAAGTCAAGAAAAACCCGTTGCTGTGTCTCGATTCGCGTACTTCTGTTCGTCTTACACCAGCTGATTAGTGCGTCCCAATGCGAAGTATAGCAAAATGCACTGAGAGTACCGGATGGAGCTGGTCACATGTCACGCTCAACGACAACCGCCATCTTGGCTACGTAGCTGAAGCCGCGAATGATCCGGTGAACAAAGCACTGTACAAACAAATATATACGATATGACTTCACTATTCAAAAACATACGACAATACTGTGGTCAAAAAAAGAAGCAATCCCTAAGGAATAAGTCCTCGCACACAGGCGTGAGTCAGCATTTTAGCACTTCCTGTCCCCTTATCTGGAAGTCAATGGTTTTATTGAATTAGTTTTTGGTAAGATGCCTGAAATAAGGGCGTAACGTACCACGATACTCGTGTCCAAAAGAAGCCCCGTTCATTATCTGGGTTCAGCAGCCTGTAAGGATCTGGTAGCTCAAACAATCGTTGCTAACTAGCTAGCTTGCTAATAACAGCGTTCTGAAGGAAGTATCCGGATTGAGACACAGCGCTTCTCTTATTGTTACGGCATTAGCTTGTACGATCTGCATGTCAATGGAAAATGCACTCGCTTAAAATGCAAAAAGAAAACATGTCAGCTTTATGTAAAAGAAAAAGAAAAGTCTGTAAAACCAGCAGTGCTTGTTAGATCGAGAAAATAAAATATGCATCGTGATGATCGGTCCGACTGTTGCAGGGACGCGTGCGCCGGATATTTCAGGTTCAGCTTCCTCCGCTTTATCCGCCACTTTGACAGGAACTCAGCCATGACTCAGAGGTCTGTATATTTTTTTTAAATGAAAGCTTTCCCTGCTCCGACAGTCCTCAGAATAAAAGAGGGTCCGGTCGGTCGGTGGAGAGCAGGTTAAAGGTGTGTTCAGTGTGAAGCCCCCGATATGCTGCTGCTTCTCAAGTGACTTAATCATGATGTCGCCCCCCCCCCCCCCACATTAAACTCCTCTAATCATCCTGTGATGGCAGAAGACGCCCGAGCTTTAACCTGAGAGCTCACGAGTAACACGTCGTATTGGACAAAATGGACAAATGTATATATTTTCTGAATGTAATTCAAACCCAGGTGATGACTGTCACCTCGTGCTCTTCAGACGGTAGAGACGGACGTACATCTATTCTATGTTTCAACGTTTCTTACCGCAGTTTTTTTGGGTGATTTTGGTGTAAAAATCACGTTTACAATCAAACAACATTTGGTTTAGAATTTCGTTTTTTTTTTTGCTCGGATGCTGTAAAGTATTTCTGAGAAGATTATTTGTGACTTTTTCTCACATTTTTGCTCTTTAAAAATATACTAAAGATTTTTGCCTTTTTCTAAAAACACAAATCAATCCGAGAAGCTCGCATTACAAGTTTCTTATTGATTGATTTCATTGATTTTCTAATTGATTTCAACATCATTAGAAGGACAACCAAGGAAAACTACAAAAACAGACACTGCAGTATTTAAAACTACATTTGAAGGTAGAAAGAAAATAAGAAAATATATACGCAAATATACTTTCCACGTAAATATCCTTAATTGATATATTTAAAAAATGAGTCACGAGTTCGTTGTGAAGCAGGGAAAGCGGCCACACTTTGGTTTCAAACAAATCATATTTTTGTCCAAAGAAGACCAAAGAAAAGTTGGGAATCATTGATTTAAATATCTATATAACAAATCGTTGAATTTTCCACCAGAATCACCAAAAAGCAGCTCGGGTGTTCCTCAGGTCAGCCGGCGTCTTCTACGTCACCGTCAAATCTTCACTTTCCTGAGCCTGCTTGTTCTTAAAGGTCCCCTATTCTCCTCCTCTTCATCAATATATTATAGGTCTCAGATATATCCAGAGCCTGTCTCTGATTGGCTGAAACACCAAACAGATCATTGCAGCATTACCCATAATCCCCTCTGTTTCAGCCCTGTTTCCAAAGTGCTGATTCTCTGTCTGTTACTTTAGATGAAAATAAGGAGCCCCTCCCCACGCCCCTCTGAGAGAGATTTGGTTACAAAGAACTCAAATGGTGCTCTAGGAGGAGATTCAGGTGATAAGGGGGGGGGTTACCTTGGTTGCTGATTGGCTAATGGTTACACAAGACAAAACATCGTTATGACATGTTGATGTAGAAGAGACATGGAGAAGTGGATTGTGTGTGATAGGTGACCTTTAAAGCATCTTCTGGTAACCGTTGTTCTGCGAGTCGGAGGTTTGGATGTAAATCTGCAGCGCCGTGTTTCCGACACACATTCCCTTTTTAACGGAGCGTCTCGCTGAAGAAGAAAGTGCTGACGATGCATCGCCTGCACCCGCCTGTAGTCGCCGACTTGTTTTATATAAAACATTATGCATTTAAATGATGAAACTGAATGTTAACTGCATCTGTTACTGAAACAACATATTAACGTGTACAAATCTGCATATTTCGTCCTGTTTGAAAGCGAGGTCGCTCCTCAGCTTTCTCGCTCTTCTTCAGGTTCTCAAAGGGCAATCCCCCCAACGTTTATCTACTCAGACTTTCACCACCAAGTGCCAACAGATAATGACTCGTGTGATATCTAAATATGGATCTAAGGCTGAAACTGAACACTGTTTGTATCGTTATCCATTCATCTGCCACGTATTTGCTCATTTAATGGACGGTCTAAATAATGCCAGAAGTCGAGTCGAGCGACTGTAAATAACTTATAACCCCTCTCTGTTTTAAATACAATATTCCAATGTGCGTACCAGTGGTTTTTCTAGAAAGATAGGGGGTGTTTCTCAATGTCGAGGACGCTTCCTTGTCTTCCGAGTCAGGTCCTTCAGAGGCGAGGCAAGAATCCTTCCTGGCATTCGGAGAACGAAGAGTGGAACAGGCGAGCAGGTGTGCGTCATATGAGACCTTACATCTTCCGCCAAAGATTTGGGAAATTGGTCCGTGCGCAAAGCATTGTGGGGATTTTAAGACCGCGGAGGATACACATGTGCAGCCTCGAAATTTCCCGCAACGAAGGACTCAGTCCTCGGTAGAATTCCAAGGAGCCTTGGAACAGTCCTTCGGTGGGACTCGATGACGTAGCGTCCTTGAAATAGTGGCTCTGAAGCAGCTTTCCTCGACATTGAGAAACACCCAGAGTATGAGTCCCGTGGCGCTGATCTTCTTTATAAGTTATATTAATTCTGGGGAGAATTTTTGTTTTTGATAATTATGAAGTAAATGAAATGGGGAAATGTGACTTTTGTTCGATCGCCTTTAGCCCAAAAGCACATGAGATGAAACGGCAGATTGATGGATGATGAAAGTTCACGAAGTACAGGACAGACTTTGATCTGTAAACTTTATTCAACAACAAGCTTTTGGCGGGATTGCCCTTTAACCCCGGGGGTCACTGTGACTGACAGCCCTTAGCCCCGCCTCCTTCTTACCTGCACTTCCTGTCCGAGCAGAGCAACATATTTTTATCTAACAAAAGGTAGAAAAGTATAATTATTATTAATGTTATTCTGACTATAGACGTTTTATTTTTTAATCCAAAGTGGTCTGTCTGTATATAATTCCTCAGATAATGTGTTTTGAAACAAAAAAATAAATACAGTATATTTAAGGTGTGTGTGTGTGTGTGTGTGTGTGTGTGTGTGTGTGTGTGTGTGTGTGTGTGTGTGTGTGTGTGTGTGTGTGTGTGTGTGTGTGTGTGTGTGTGTGTGTGTGTGTGTGTGTGTGTGTGTGTGTGTGTGTGTGTGTGTGTGTGTGTGTGATCAGTTAAAGGCCATATTTCATATTTTTTCATATTTTCTATCGATGTATGCTTTCAGCTTCTCTCGTATTGTTATTATTAGTTTCCACGTCTTTTTGCAGAATACAATGAGCGTCCTCGTCTGATGCTTTGTTTTGGAATAATAAATGGACTCTTTTGTTGTTATTGTTGTTTTCAGATGTTTATTTGAACCTTGTAATAAATAACCTGGGAATGTTGAGTGTTGTAAATATGAATATGTTTTAAAGCAGAGACATTTTTAAAGAGACTGTACTTCACATTATTTTACAGAAAATAAACAAATGAAACCTGCAGACTCTCCGTGTTCATATTACCATAAACAAACACATAGATCATATACTCAGAGGTGGGAAGTATATACTCAAGTACTGTAAGTAACTTTTGTACTTGACTTGAGTATTTCCATTTTATGCTACTGTGTACTTTTACTCCACTACATGTATTTAATACCTTTAGTTACTTCACAGATCTGGAGTAATTACTTACTATACTTTTACTCAAGTACAAGATCTGAGTACTTCTACTTTACTCAAGTACAAGATCAGAGTACTTCTACTTTACTCAAGTACAAGATCTGAGTACTTCTACTTTTACCCAAGTTCAATATCTGAGTACTTCTACTTTTACTCAAGTACAAGACCTGAGTACTTCTACTTGTACTCAAGTACAAGATCTGAGCACTTCCACTTTTACTCAAGTACAAGATCTGAGTACTTCTACTTTTACCCAAGTTCAATATCTGAGTACTTCTACTTTACTCAAGTACAAGATCTGAGTACTTCTACTTTTACTCAAGTACAATATCAGAGTACTTCTACTTTTACCCAAGTTCAAGATCGGAGTACTTCTACTTTACTCAAGTACAAGATCTGAGTACTTATACTTTACTCAAGTACAAGATCTGAGTACTTCTACTTTTACCCAAGTTCAATATCTGAGTACTTCTACTTTACTCAAGTACAAGATCTGAGTACTTCTACTTTTACTCAAGTACAATATCAGAGTACTTCTACTTTTACCCAAGTTCAATATCTGAGTACTTCTACTTTACTCAAGTACAAGATCTGAGTACTTCTACTTTTACTCAAGTACAATATCAGAGTACTTCTACTTTTACCCAAGTTCAAGATCAGAGTACTTCTACTTTACTCAAGTACAAGATCTGAGTACTTATACTTTACTCAAGTACAAGATCTGAGTACTTCTACTTTTACTCAAGTACAAGATCTGAGTACTTCTACTTTTACTCAAGTACAAGATCTGAGTACTTCTACTTTACTCAAGTACAAGATCTGAGTACTTCTACTTTTACTCAAGTACAAGATCTGAGTACTTCTACTTTACTCAAGTACAAGATCTGAGTACTTCTACTTTTACTCAATTACAAGATCTGAGTACTTCTACTTTACTCAAGTACAAGATCTGAGTACTTATACTTTACTCAAGTACAAGATCTGAGTACTTCTACTTTTACTCAAGTACAAGATCTGAGTACTTCTACTTTTAACTCAAGTACAAGATCTGAGTACTTCTACTTTACTCAAGTACAAAGATCTGAGTACTTCTACTTTACTCAAGTACAAGATCTGGAGTACTTCTACTTTACTCAAGTACAAGATCTGAGTACTTCTACTTTTACTCAAGTACAAGATCTGAGTACTTCTACTTTACTCAAGTACAAGATCTGAGTACTTCTACTTTACTCAAGTACAAGATCTGAGTATTTCTCCCACCTCTGGTTATTTGATCAAATGGTCCAAACAGTCCTGATATCCCTGAGCCTCCCTGAGCCCAAACGTTCCCACCTTCTGAACTCTCCTCTCTTTCCTCTCTTCACATTTGGGTTTTCCACAGAGACACACTTTGAAGACCTGCCGGCGATGTCCTTAAACAGCAGTGTATATAATAATAATCCTTTGAAAGCATCCTTATTGTGGTGCCAGCGTTTCGTCAGAGGAGGAAACAGACTTCCTTTAGATCTCTGGGTCACTCACTCTTCTCAAGTTTTCTGCAAGAGCTGCCGAAAATAAATGCATCCAAGAAGTCTGCAGATATCTGAAATATAGAAATAATCTGCAAGAGCGATGTGATCAGCTCATGTGACCGGATGAGGTTAACAGGAACAAGACGTTCTCTGGCTCGTGTCTCGGGTCTATTTATCAGTCCTAGTTTTATTTGTTATTTAACTCTTAATCCTCGACTCTCCCGCTCCCAGAGCCCCGCCCCCTGCCTGATATCAGCCCTTTGATTGGCTGACGGCTCATCATTTAAACATCTTCCCTCTTTGAAACTCTCAGAGCTCGTTTCCAGGAATAATTATAATCATTAATATATTAATATATTCCCTCCATCAAGACTGAGGACATTTTACTCTTTTCTAAATGTAACTGCTGCCTGCTACGTTATTAATCTTTAAATAATATTCTTCCCTAAACGTTTCCCAAAAGCAGCCAGAAACCAGTTACCCTGCACACCAAGTTAAAGTCTTAGTTCTGTTGGAGTTAAAAGGCCTTTAGCATGGGACTGCTTTATTTATTTTAACAGGCAGGATTGTATAATTTAACGTCTTTAAGACTCTTAGAAATGAGAAAGATACCATCAGTGTACACACACACACACACACACACACACACACACACACACACACACACACACACACACACACACCTTTCACACACTAATTTATGAACACTTAATTGGAAAAAAATGTGCAGAAGAAAACATCTTTGAATTCAAACATAGCACGGACACAAATTATAAAGAAATCCAATTATAAATAAATCAACAGAAACTAAAGTGTGACTCCCAACCTGAACATGATTTCTGGTATATTAACTTTAATAAATAACAATGTAATACATATGAAACATACAGGTCAATATCACCTTGCTATTGGTAGCTGAACTGTCAACACCCCAAAACATATTCTTAGATAGAAATACCTCATTTTGAGTTATTTGGACTTAATTAACACTTATAGTTTCATGTCTTGTTATATAAGAATAGATCATATTTGTTAAGTGTTACTATGGGAGAATTACTATTCTTCTGGTACTACTGCTTCATTAGGCCCATATTGAGCAGATTAAGACTCATGTACAACAACTTCCTTACTTACAATCAATCAGCACTAATGAGAGGGTTATTGAGGAAAACCTCTCAACTAATGGCTTATTATTTGTAGAATACGGTCATGTAGAATAAGGCATTAATAAGTGTTTTATAATGACTGATAAAGAGCCTATATACTGCTAATATGCATGTTAATTAACAACTAGTTGATGATGAATATGTGTACCTTAATATAAAGTGTTACCCCAAAAATTATTTCAAGTATCAAAGGAAATCTGCAGGTTATTTTTTCTACTTTTGTTTAGTTTAGCAGTGAAGTGTAGCATTGAGTGAAAGTCCCTGTGTTTACCTGCGCTCCCTGCAGCCACCAGCAGGAGGAGCAGCAGCTCAGGACTCATGGTGCCGGGTCAAAGACAGTAGAGATGGCAAATCCGGATCCTTTTACGGACTCAGGGTCTTCTGAGTCAGTCATTGAAGAGATCCGGATCATACGAGTCATTTGAGTCATTTGAGTCATATGAGTCATATGAGTCATATGAGTCAGCATCACCAAGACCGTAGAAATCCTATTGGTGAAACCGAAAAGTTGATGCATTTCACGAGCATATTATTATTCCATATATTTTGAATATATATATATACATGTATATTTTCTATTTCGACATGTATATTTTATATTTTATATTTTATTTTATTTTTCTTTCTATTCTTGTATATTTTGTAGTTTTGTTTTATTGTAAAATGCCTTTTATGCTGCTGTAACAACAACAATTTCCCAATTTGGGATCAATAAAGTACTATCTATCTATCTATCTATCTATCTATCTATCTATCTATCTATCTATCTATCTATCTATCTATTAAACTGACGTTATATTAACCTCCGCTACACAGTGTATTTTGCTTAAATAAAAAATGTTGATCACAAAAAAAAGGGTTATTTTGCGATTTAGCAAATCTGAGTCTGCTGTGGACTCGTGCATGAGGACGAGTCTGCTGGGATCTCTGGATCTGCTGCTATATACGGCTCCGAGTCTGCACGAGTCTGCTCTGCTGTGTGTTGCACACACAGTGAGTCAGGATCTGCGAGTCTGCGAGTCTGCTGTTGACTCGTGCATAATATAGCGCGGGAGCCGGGTGCTGGAGGAGGGGCTATGCTCGTGCACATGGCGAGTATGGATCTCTGGATCTGCTATGCTATTACGGTTAGGAGCCGTCGGCTCCTCTGAGTCCGCACGAGTCTGCAGGAAGTTTCACTGATCCGCGTCTCCTCCCCTGAGCCAAACGATAACTTCTGGCAGCTATCCTGTATACTTGCTAAAGGGTAGGCAGATGGACTGGGGTACGTTGTAATGTGATTTTACATGTTATAAAGAGAGTAGCGAGTGACGCAATTTATAGTTTTAATTTGTACGTCACACCAAGTGTGGGACTCAAAGGACTCGGGTTAATGGAGAGGGGAGACTCGTCACGACCAGCTCATTTCTAGGATCCGGGTTAATGATCCGGATGAATCAGGACTCGCCCATCTCTAAGAGACAGGACCGGGGGACAATCTGCATCAAAACAAGTTATTCAGAATCAGATACAGATGCATCTCATCGTACATGTTATCACGTCTCTCTCTGAAAGTTTTTGTTTATCAGCTTTTAAATAAAGCTCGCTTTTGTTTCTAAACCTTTTACCTTTTTTGTAGTCTGCATTTGGGTCCTACCTTTTCCAGTGATCTTAACACACAGTACATACACACACACGTGTGTCGTGTTTCTCTGTTTTGCCCTAAAAAGGTCATTTTGGACGGCCTCGTCTCAGCCGTCTCTTTCAAGACTACAACTCATGAAAGCATTCAATGTAGTAACTCATGGAATATAAGAGGTTTTCTCATTGGTTTTAAACATGTAAATAGATTTTGAGAACCTTTTTTAAATGCTAAACAAATGAATGTACTATGCCCCGCTTTACTTAAGAAATAAAAAGCAATGTGTTCTTCCTTGGTCTATCTTTGTAAAAATCGACACCATAGTGTTTCCCTGCTCCTAGCTGAGGTAACAATAGTTTTAGGGAACCCACACAACTTAAAGGGCCCATGTCATGGCCATTTCCACTGATCATAATTACATTGTTGAGGTATACTAAAATAGATTTATACTGTGCAATTTTCCAAACTCACATTGGTTTCGCATACAGCATCTCTGTCAAGCATGTGTATTCAGCAGTATTCACTCTCTCCACTAAACGACTCGTTGGAGCTCTTGCCCCCCCCTCCCTGTGAGCCTAGTGTGCTCCGATTGGTCAGCTCGGCCACTCTGTTCTGATTAGTCAACCACCAGAGAGGCTCCGCCCATGTCTAACAGTGCTTTTTTCGGCTCGCTCTCGGAACATCAGTCTTATAATGGCGTCGGTACAGCCGTATATTTTATACGCTAACTAACCGAACTGTACCTACAGCTGTTGTTATAGAAGAGTGTGACGGCCCAGGGCCTTTGTGCAGGTGTGTTGCAGGTCTTACGATGGGGTGGAGCTGAAGAGGCTAATCAGCGCGATCACGGACACCTGGCCGGAGCCGAGGTGCTATTAAGCCCAGCTGCCCGGAGTCACACGGCGGCCCCTGTCTCTCTCCAAAGCGGCTGCAGAAGGACGAACTCGGCGATCCTCTCCCCTCAACCACCTATCTCTGCATTTACCACAATAAATGTGCCGTGGTTTTGTAAACTCGTGTATGTCTCCTTGTCTTTCCGTTGTGACCTACGAGCCGGTCATAACAAAGAGTAAGTTATTTTTACCTGTAATAAACTACTACTGTTTGATGAGAAATCAAATCATGGTTTGCTATATACAGAGGTGGGGACTCGAGTCACATGACTTGACTCGAGTCAGAGTCGAGTCGCATATTTTTGGACTTGAGACTTGCTTGACTAACATTGATAAAAGACTTGACTTGACTTTGACTTGGTTGGTATTCATGACTTGAGACTTGACTTAAGCTTGAGACAGATGACTTGAAAGGACTTGTCTGTTTAAAATTAAATATTTGCGTTTGTTTTTGTAGTGAGATATTACGTTTAGTTTTTTCGAAAAACGTGATTGGGTGATTATAGCGCCATGCGCGCAAACTTGGCAACCCACTAGACGGCAGGAGAGTCAGTTAACATGGCAGCGGCTAGCGTTACTCCAAAAATAGTGAAGTTTGGATTCAAGGATTATGTTGTTGATGACGCTAATAAGAAGAGAACAGCGGTATGCAGGGTCTGCAGCATAAAGATCAGTGACACGACCACCAATACATCCAACTTCATTCGTCACTAACAAAAAAACCCACAGAGAAAGGTGCGTGAATGTGTTGTGTTAGCTAGGAAGCTAACGTTAAGTTTAAGCTACGTTAGACTTGGTTTCAAATCGATTAAGCAAAGAGAAGACAAAACGGTAAATGAACACTAGAACCTCCAAGGGATTCATTTTGACTAACCCCGATACTGACGGGCTGTCGAGAGAGGGAGAGAGAGAGAGAGAGAGAGAGAGAGAGAGAGAGAGAGAGAGAGAGAGAGAGAGCGATAATATAGGATGATACTCCATGAGAGTAAGATAGAGAGCTACGCGATAGATAGAGTGAAGCAGATAGCTCATCTCTCTCAGCTCTTCTCTCTCTCGCTTCTCTATTCTCTCTCTTCTCTCTCTCTCTCTCTCTCTCTCTCTCTCTCTCTCTCTCTCTCTCTCTCTCTTCTCTCTCTCTTCTCTCCTCTCTCTCTCTCTCTCTCTCTCTCTCTCTCTCTTCTCTCTCTCCCCTCTTCTCTTCTCTCTCTCCCGAGGGAAAAGAGATGCCTCGTTTATTTCCCCTATATTATCAGAAGTTACTGTAAACTGTTGAATAATGTAGTTCATCTACTTTTAGTAGTTTGTTTAAATGTTTTAATTATGTTGTGTTTGTTTGTAGAAGTGCATCATTCCTTGATTTATTGTAAAAATGAATCTGAACTTTTTGATCTGTTATGATGATAAACTGAAGCCATTTCTAAATTAACCCAATTAACTGAGTTTTAAATCGTCCTACTTAGTTTATAAGGAAATTATGAAGAGGAACAAATTCAATGATTTGAAAATGATATCTCTGTAGGTGCTGACGCTGTTGGCGGTTCTAGTGTTAACAGACATTTAAATTAAATATGTGTAATGGCAAATGCCATATATGATTTTCTTACCTGGAATTCTGCCTTTTTGAACAGACTGACTGAGTCCTAGCTATATTGTCTGCAGTTCTAGGGTTAATATGAATCTAATATGATTGTCATCGGTCTAAATTAGATTTCAAATGATTAACTGTGTATGTAATGAAGATCATAGTGTGGGTTCAATCCATTTTCATAACCACTGTCTTTTAACTGATTTAAATGCGGAAACTGGGCTTATTCATCAGAATTTCGTATGACTTGACTTGACTTGCTTGACTCTCACCACAGTGACTTGGGACTTGCTTGATACTTGTAGGTCAAGACTTGAGACTTGCTCATGACTTGCACATGTAGGACTTACTCCCACCTCTGGCTATATATGAATGATATGTTATAGGAGCAAATAATTCAGGGAAGAAAGGATAGGCCTACTAAGTATTTCCATTAAACTTTATTTTTAGAAATGTACAAAATGAACATAAATATACATATATTCACGGTATATCGTCAATTACTCCCCGTTGTCGGCATCTTGCCTATCGCAGCCGGGGCTTTTTAGGACGATGCATCAATGTGGTAGTCCCGTCTCCGTCATGTATTGTCTGGCAGGATCTGGCTGGACGAAATCAAATGCAAATCACAAAATAATAGAGAAACTTAGTTGTTTTAGATTTGTTAGTAGTAGTTGTGGTAGGAGTGTGGATCTATCTAATCCATCTATCTAATGAACACAGTAAGCTTGCCAGCTAATATGCTAACCTAGCTTTGTTTACTTTGGTAGCTAACACGATATGAACGCTAGCTCGGAGGAACGGCAACTATAATGTAGTGTAATAAAACTACTATGAACAAAAGCTAGTGGTTCATATTAGGCTAGCAATAACGTGTTTATAATTGCAATCTTGTTTGATAAATACACAAATAACAATGCAAACTTACAGGTTGTGTACCCGAATCTTCCCCTGCTCCAAACGGTCCAAACAAACTAGGAATAGCATCGTCCTTCAGTTTCAAATGCTGTGCATATCCGGCCTCAAACTGGGCAATGTTTTGGAAGCTTTCGTCTGTGAAATGCCGCGCACACAGTAACGTTCTTCGAACCTCTGAAGGAACAGTGTTAAAAAGAAATTTCAACCACTGACTTCGTCGTGGTTCTTCCGTCGGTAGGACAAACAGCTCAGATTTCTCCTCACATTTCAGGAAACAGGTCCTTGGCATTGGCATGACTGGATCGATTGTGAACTGAACCAGAGCTTCCAACAGTAAATGTTAGGCTGGCAGAGGGTGCGGCTAGCGCCGCTGGGTGTGGCCATAGCTCTTCGGGATTGGTCCATTTCGTTCCGGGTACCGCATGACATCATGCCGTACCCGGAACTAAATGGAAGACTCAAATGGGCAGTGACGTATCTCCAACGAGGCGTTATGGGGAGGTATTTTCTGTGTTAGAGTTTTACTCGCTACAGGGTGTACTTTGAGGGTTTTGACTCTGCACACCGTTTACATGTATAAAAACCTTCATAACACACAAGGGGACGGGTAATAACCGGAAAAGCATGACATGGGAGCTTTAACCTGTTACGCACGGCCCGCCCGGTACCGGGCGGAAAAACACGTTATTTGCAGGAAACAACGTCTAAGGAATGTTAATATTTAATAAACTATGAATGTTTTATATCCATGTAACGGGAAGAAACTCAGCTAACTGATCTTTTTAATTTTTTTTTCCAAAAAAAACCCACAATGCTAGCACTCAGCCTCTGAATTAGCCACGAGCGAAAAAAATTAACCTGAAACGGCACTTAAACTCACTCATAACTCCCTTATTACTTATCCTAGATGCAAAGCCCCCACCTTTTCTCTTTACAATGAGTGTGTGAGTGGGACTCCCCCTTCGATTCTATTGGCTCTAACGGTCAGAAAGGTGTGTCAACGATCCCAATCGAGTAAGGGGGGCCAGAGATAGGTCAAATCCACCCAAATGACCCCAGAAGTGGGGGTTTTTGGCTAAATCTCTCTAAAAAGGTCAAATTTCACTTGTTTTGCATCAATCTTGATACAGGGTACTTATTATATGTTGTACTTTGGATTCCTAAAGCTTTTAGTCTACTAACCCATCATCCAAGGGTAGTTTTCACTATCTGTAAAAAATAATTTTTGGACGGACACTATAATTTACAGTTTTTTACTATGTAAAATCTGAATTTTCTTTAAAATAAAAAACATTTATATTGATTCCGACACTTCTACATCCAACTCACAGATGTAACCTTGCTTTGATAAAAGAAATTATTCATATAACCCTTTTACAAGTTAAGTTGTAGTCATTTGTTTTGGGAATGTCATTTTCGAGCCTGAAACATGAAAAACAGGCTCGGTGCTTAACAGGTTAAGACATGTATTGCAGGGACTAAAACATCAAAGCCAGGTAGGACTTGTCTGCATGTTATTGTGGTTTCCCCCCCACACTTTATGTTTAGCTGCAGCTGTGTTTCTCCTGCTCTGTCTTAGGTGCCTTACAAATAATGGACGTCCACTCTCGGGAGTGTCGGAGTGGTGCGGTCACCCTAAGTGACAGACCTAAAGTATCCGGGATTCAGGCACCTTCCCTGGCTTGTACATTTTTGGTGATGCGCCCTGGAGGTATCAGACTATTTTAAACAACTGTTCCCCGCCTTTCAAACACTTACTCCTGGGTTTTAGCCAGTCATTTTGCGCGATATCGTTTAACATTGACGCTCTCCTGAAAATGCACATATTCTGTGCATTTTCAGGAGAGCGTCAATGTTAAATGATATCGTGCAAAATGACTGGCTAAAACTCTCTTCCAGACATTTAAAAATACTTTCCCCGACCATTTAAACATTATTTCTGGCTTGTAAAGTGCAGTTATGCGCCCTGGAGGTATTACACTTTCTCCTGGGTCAATGTGTCCTCTTTCCCCCCCTGGGTGTGTGTGAGACAAGTGAAGTGAGTCAGCCTGCCAACAAGCAGCACTCTGCTGTTATTTGAAACATGTTCCCCCACTTTTTAACACACTTTTACCCACGTTTTGAGCACTTTCTCCTGGGTCAATGTATCCTCTTTCCCCCCCTGGGTGTGTGTGAGACAAGTGAAGTGAGTCAGCCTGCCAACAAGCAGTACTCTGCTGTCATTTGAAACATGTCCCCCCACTTTTCAACACACTTTTACCCATGTTATGCGCCCTGGAGGTATCAGACTATTTTAAACAACTTTTCCCCGCCTTTCAAACACTTATTCCGGGGTTTTAGTCAGTCATTTTGCACGATGTCATTTAACATTGACGCTCTCCTGAAAATGCACATATTCTGTGCATTTTCAGGAGAGCGTCAATGTTAAATGATATCGCGCAAAATGACTGGCTAAAACTCTCTTCCAGACATTTAAAAATACTTTCCCCGACCATTTAAACATTATTTCTGGCTTGTAAAGTGCACTTATGCGCCCTGGAGGTATTATACTATTTCAAACAACTTTTCCCTGCCTTTCAAACACTTATTCCTGGGTACAAGTGTTATCTTCCCCCCCCTGGGTGTGTGTGAGACAAGTGAACTGAGTCAGCCTGCCAACAAGCAGCAGTCTGCTGTCATTTGAAACATGTTCCCCCACTTTTCAACACACTTTTACCCACGTTTTGAGCACTATTTCCTGGGTTGAAAATACATGTGCTGTAGCCTGGTTCTCTCCCAGTACTGGGTACTAGTTAATGCCACTATCACCACCACATTTAAACCAGATGAACTGGTAGTTATCCGGGGTGCTGCAGAGTCATTTTCAGGCTCCTCTCCACAATTGTCCCCCTAAAATGATTTTAAATCATTATTTTTGCATTTAAATGCATTTATTCTATCATTTATATGGTTCCCCAACACAATGCACATAGTCTGGAGCTCACTGGGGCCCTCCATATAATTTAATCAGGCGTTTTAACACTTTTTCCCATGAAAATGATTTTTAATCACTATCATGGGGCTATGAAAATCAAATTCCGGGTAATGCAGAGCACAATTGCACCTTTTACTATTTAAATGTATTTGTATTATATATCTTTTTGATCCAGGCCGAATTTGGGTGCTCATAGGCGCCCCCACCCGTGGAAAGCAAAAAAAAGTGAAGAAAACGGTTAATTATATCTTAAAATAATCAAAAATGAAGTTTTGAAAAATTGTCAAAAAAATGACAGAGTGCCAACGGGAGAAGGGGCCAAGTGTTTGGCGCTTCGGGCCGATTTTTCCCCTTCTCCGATGGTTGGTGCAACGGAGAAGGGGAAAAGGTCCCTGGGCTTAATTTCCCCTTCCCTGTGAAAAAGATTCATCCATACTTTTCAGACTACCGTCTGCACAAAATCGGAAACCCAGTTTTTGGGTGCACTCAGAAAAAAACGGCTGTTGCAAATCTTGGAAGAATGTATCCGATGAGAGTGCACTTTGGGTCGGATGAATTTGATGCCTTGAGACCCCCCAGCCTGGTTCTCAAAATACTTTAAGTTCGACATGGAGGAATGCAAGGGCACTTTGCAGGTGACTCTACCCGATTTTGATGCACTATTTTGGGTCACATTTTTTACATTTTCAACCTATTCCCTGGTTCTCCAAATACTTTAAGTTCGACATTTTGACCCATGGAGGAATGCAAGGGCACTTTGCAGGGGACTCTACCCGAATTTGAAGCACTATTTTGGGGCATAATTTTACCATTTTGACCCCTTTGCCTGGTTCTCACAAAAGTTGAGTTTGATGATTTTGCCCATGGAGGAATGTCACGGGAGTCGACAGGGGACTCCTGCGGGGTCATGAGGCACTATTTTGGGGTACAATTTTCCCATTTTGACCCCTTTTCCTGGTTCTCACAAAAGTTGAGTTTGATGATTTTGCCCATGGAGGAATGTCACGGGAGTCGACAGGGGACTCCTGCTGGCTCATGAGGCACTATTTTGGGACACAATTTTTTCATTTTGACCCCTTTTGCCTGGTTCTCACAAAGTTGAGTTTGATTATTGTGACCCTGGAGGAATGCAAGGGCAGTCGACAGGGGACTCTACCCGCATTTGAGGCACTATTTTGGGACACAATTTTTTCATTTTGACCCCTTTTGCCTGGTTCTCACAAAAGTTGAGTTTGATTATTGTGACCCTGGAGGAATGCAAGGGCAGTCGCCAGGGGACTCTACCCGCATTTGAGGCACTATTTTGGGACACAATTTTTTCATTTTGACCCCTTTTGCCTGGTTCTCACAAAAGTTGAGTTTGATTATTGTCACCCTGGAGGAATGCAAGGGCACTTTGCAGGGGACTCTACCCGCAGTTGATGCACTATTTTGGGATACATTTTCTCAATTTAAACACGGACTGGTGATGGCTTGGACCCTTCTAGTGACCCTGGAGGATATGACCGAGAGATGACAGACTCTCTTGCGGGGTCATGAGGCACTATTTTGGGGTACAATTTTTCCATTTTGACCCCTTTTCCTGGTTCTCACAAAAGTTGAGTTTGATCATTTTGCCCATGGAGCAAAGCCAGGGGAGTCGACAGGGGAGTCCTGCGGGGTCATGAGGCACTATTTCCGGGTACTTCTTTTCATTTTCACCCAAATTTCCCTGGATGAAATATATATATATTTTTTTTGTTTTTAGCCCAGTTTTGGCCACAGCGAGACCACTGTGAAGAGCCCGGTGAAGACTGTCATGTTTGCAGTAGCCTCCGGTAGCGAGACCCCTGTGAAGAGCCCGGTGAAGACTGTCATGTTTGCAGTAGCCTCCGGTAGCGAGACCCCTGTGAAGAGCCCGGTGGAAACTGTCATGTTTGCAGTAGCCTCCGGTAGCGAGACCCCTGTGAAGAGCCCGGTGGAAACTGTCATGTTTGCAGTAGCCTCCGGTAGCGAGACCCCTGTGAAGAGCCCGGTGATGACTGTCATGCAGTCCCCAGTAGCCTCCGGTAGCGAGAACCCTGTATGCCGGAAGACCCGTGCGTCTAAGTTGGCTAAGGACTTGCCCTCTCCCTCAAATTACTGGTCCACTGGGTATGGACGGGGGAATACCATGCGTGAAATCACATTGCCTAGAAGCATGGAGGCATACCTTCAGACATACTGGGATCATTGTTTGGGTGTCGCTCCGACAGTAAAACAGAAAGACAATGTTCTGTCGAAGGTCAACCGGATAAAGAACTTCATAGTATACATGGCCCATGGTGTTAACCGCCTGTCAGACTGGCTGTTCCTAAGAAACATGAAGATGATCCGTGGCTGGAGCAAGCATATTGTAAAGCCGGGCCGGGCAGTCACAACATCAGAGTTCTTCCTGAAGAATGTGAACCAGTTCATGGGGTACATGTCTGAGTCAAAGCCCCGGGGGTGCAGGCTCACCCAGTCTGATATGACCCACATAATGAGAGAGGTGAAAGCCAACATGAAACACTTGAATAAGGCAGTCACTCTACACCAGTTTAAGGTGAAGAGGAACAAACTGGATCGTCTGCCGAGCCAGGCGGAGCTTCTCGCCGCCATGGCGGCCGCTGAGAAGCGCATCCCGGAGCTCCTCGACCTGATGGCCGGCAAGCCGACCTCAACCACCCAGAAGCTTCTCTATGGCTATCTCACCCTCCATTGGAGCCTCCTGTATGGCCACCGTACGGGCGTGTACGCAAACATGAAAAAACAGTGAGGTCTTAGAGGCAGCCATAAGGGGAACTGCTGAGGGCTACATCATCCATGTGCAGGATCACAAGACGGCCAAGACATATGGCGAAGCACAGCTGGCGCTTACAGTAGAGGAGTTTAGCTGGGTCATGCGGTGGATGGGGATTAAAGAGGCATTGCTGGGTCCTCAGAATGAATTCTTCCTTTTCACAAGGGGGAATCGGGCCTCCAAGAACCTGAACGCTCACTTGAAGAGGGCATGGGCTGATGCTGGGCTAGAAACAGCCGTCACCTTCACAATCCTGCGCACTGCCCTGGCTGACAATATCAAGCATCACCAAGATCCAGAAAGCCGGTCGATTCTTGCCAGGTTTATGTGTCACGACGTAACCACGGCGGACCGGTTCTACGCGAATGCGCCTGGAATAAAGGAGGCATTGAAAATCCGCTCCATGTTCAGGGCGTCATCGGTTGCGGCAGCAGCTGCATCAGCATCAGAAGGATGTCTACCGCTGTCAGATGGGGAGACCTCCGAAGAGGGCTCCGGGGCTGAGAGCAGCAGACAAGACCCCAACGATACCTCTTCTTCAGAGCACGAGCAACCTGATGGGTCATTGGAGCGGCAGCAGCAGTGGAAGCGGAAGCGGGAGGGAAAGAGGCCAATGAAGTCGGGACCGGGGCTGGTTGACACTCCTGATGATGGGGCAGGGGCCGTGGACTCAACCTGTTTGCCCTGGTGCACCGTACGAATTAGACGCGTAATATGGTCCCCGGAACCCCGCTAAACATTGTGAATATGTATACCGTGTATATAATTATTATTATAATCCTGGGTATACATTTTGTAAATAGTACAATACCACCAGGGCGCATAACTGCACGTTACAAGCCAGGGAAGGTGCCTGAATCCTGGGTATACATTTTGTTAATAGTGCAACACCTCCAGGGCGCATAACTACACTTTACAAGCCAGGGAAGGTGCCTGAATCCTGGGTATACATTTTGTTAATAGTGCAACACCTCCAGGGCGCATAACTGCACTTTACAACGTAGGGTAAAACATTTAGTAGTACTATTGTAGCAGCAGTAGTGCAACGTGTAAATAGTTGATGTTTTAGGCTGTGTGTACTGTGGTTTTTGTTCAAATAAAATAAAAAACAATAACCTTGATGGTTCCCAGGGGCAGATAAAGTGCCACTTTCCATCAGCACCGGGGAGGCACTCTCCTTGGTGCTGAACCCTGTGATGAGCGCTCAAGTGTTGGCGGAGGAGGTGTAAGCCAGAGGAGGGTGAAAAAAAGTTAAAGTGTTTGAACCTCCAGCCCAGAAGGGGGGTGGTGGTGCCAATAAGAAGGCCGAATTTGGATGCTGATGGGCAGACATAAAAGCACCACAAAATCCACCCCCCTTTAGGGTCACCAGGGGCACGAGGTTCTGGTGGGTGTGAATACCTGTGTTTAGTCTGTGGGGGAGTGCTTAACTGCGGGGGCCCGGGGACTCAAGGTGTGCAAGGTTATGGAGGTGCCACTGTTATGGGGACATGCTGGAGGTCATTAGTCCGTCCTTTGGGGGCCTGTGAGCGGGCAGAGAGAGGTGATTTTCCCGGTCTCCGCCCTGGAGGTGTGGAATAAACACAGTCCCACTGTTAGGGACTGGTGCTGGAGGTCTCTAGTCCGTCCTTCGGGGCTCTGTGAGCGGGCAAAGAGAGGTGATTTTCCCGGTCTCCGCCCTGGAGGTGTGAAATAAACAGAGTCCCACTGTTAGGGACTGGTGCTGGAGGTCTCTAGTCCGTCCTTCGGGGCTCTGTGAGCGGGCAAAGAGAGGTGATTTTCCCGGTCTCCGTCCTGGAGGTGTGAAATAAACACAGTCCCACTGTTAGGGACTGGTGCTGGAGGTCTCTAGTCCGTCCTTCGGGGCTCTGTGAGCGGGCAAAGAGAGGTGATTTTCCCGGTCTCCGCCCTGGAGGTGTGAAATAAACAGAGTCCCACTGTTAGGGACTGACTCTGTCAGCTAGAGGTACTAATTTCTAACCCTAACTACATTCATCTGTCAGCTAGAGGTACTAATTACTAACCCTAACTTCATTCATCTGCCAGCTAGAGGTACTAATTACTAACCCTAACGACATTCATCTGCCAGCTAGAGGTACTAATTACTAACCCTAACGACATTCATCTGCCAGCTAGAGGTACTAATTACTAACCCTAACTTCATTCATCTGTCAGCTAGAGGTACTAATTACTAACCCTAACTACATTCATCTGCCAGCTAGAGGTACTAATTACTAACCCTAACTTCATTCATCTGTCAGCTAGAGGTACTAATTACTAACCCTAACTTCATTCATCTGCCAGCTAGAGGTACTAATTACTAACCCTAACTACATTCACCTGTCAGCTAGAGGTACTAATTACTAACCCTAACTACATTCATCTGTCAGCTAGAGGTACTAATTACTAACCCTAACTACATTCATCTGTCATCTGGGGTCTTTCTTTTGTCTTAGGTCATATTATAATGTGTTTAAATTAGTCTAAAATGTTGCACAGTCGACATGTGGTCCTAATATGGTCTTACACACACACACACACACACACACACACACACACACACACACACACACACACACACACACACACACACACACACACACACACACACACACACACACACACACACACACACACACACACACACACACACACACACACACCACCAGTGATAAGGACAGTATTGCACAACTGAGACACTCTCTAAGGACACACTCACGTTTCTTATGGAGGCAGGAAGTGTTTCAAAGGATTGAGTTTACTTGTATACGGTTTTCTCAGAGGTCAGACTCTGCATGCACTTTATGGGATGGATCAGAGAGTATGGAGTTAGTTCCTGAGAACAGAGTGACTGCAGGGACTGATTCCCCCCCCATCACTTCCTGGTGACAGCTGAGATCTGACAGAGAGATAGCAACATGCTAACTGCGCTCTCTGATGTCTCAATCAGTCCCTCAGTAAACACACACTGTTCACAGGACTCTGACACGTACATACAATCATCATATAGGCTTCAACATGTCCTGCTATATACAGGTGAAGAATACGAGTGTGCTGCATCATTCTATATTTACACGCTTTGCACATATGTATCTACAGTGGTGGGGGGGGGGGGGGGGGTGCTGTACCTTCTAGAGCCCCCTGAGAGTGGTCCTGGTTATCTGAGTTCACTTTAACCCTTGGATGGCGTTCATATCGTTGTTATTCAGCCGGTGTTCGGGGGTCTGGAGTCCCGCTGAGCTACTGGCTTTGTAAATGAACACAACCAAACAATTGGATGTAGAAATACTCAACAGATGTTCTCTTTATCCCAACTACAAGCCGTACAAACAGCTGATAAGGTTCATGTTTGACCTTTGTTGGATCACAATTATAAATAAAGACGATATTTGTTTTTATTTTGAAATGCAATTGAACAAGGTTTATTTTAAATTAAACCACGATTTGACAAATGTACAAATAAAGGTTTTTTCTTAAGTATTTTTTTAGAGCATTTACAACATTGATGTGAGTCGACACACACAGCCTTTCAGAGCAGAGCTTCACTGTGTGTGTGTGTGTGTGTGTGTGTGTGTGTGTGTGTGTGTGTGTGCGTGTGCGTGTGCGTGTGCGTGTGCGTGTGCGTGTGTGTGTGTGTGTTGCAGATGGACTTCCTGGTGCACTGTAGGGCCTTCAGCATCCATGCTTCCCTCACTTGTGTCTCAGTCTCTCCCCTCACTTATTTTCAGCTCGATGATCAATCATTTGAAAAACACAGTATTAAACTGAGGAGTGATTCCCCTGAGATGAAGGTGCTATGCGTCTTCACTCCGCTGTTAGACACATTGCTTTGTGAGACTGGGTTGGCAATGCTGCTGGGTCTTCCAACACTTGGACACCAAATGATAGACTTTTTTTTGAGAGACCTTCAAACTGGGCTTAAATGGTCAAAATCTGTTGTGTAGCTTATGTAGCTGTTGTGGAAGCCGTGTTCTGATACAAAACAACAAGAGGGTAGTTATTATATCATTCAACTTGAAGCTCAATGTCCTGAGTAACGGCTGTCCCTGTTGGCCTGGTTGCTTCACACTTTGTTCACCTCCATATCTCATCCTCTTCGTCAGACTCTGAGCTTTCAGGAATGTGATCCTCAACTTCCAAATCTTCATCGTCTACAAAAGCCTCTCTCTCTTCTAGGATCATTTCAAGGCCATACAAGACTGGTTTCCTCAAGATGGAGGGTCACATGTGAGAGCAGACACACACACACACACACACACACACACACACACACACACACACACACACACACACACACACACACACACACACACACACACACACACACACACACTCTAACAGCAGGCCCAGCTAGGAGGAGGACAGAGTGAAGATAACCAGGATCTACAATGTCCACACATTTATGCTCAAGTGCACCCGAGGCCTGTACTCCGAAGCTGGTTCAACCTAACCTGGATATGTTTGAGTTAGCCGGTTGGCCTAAGCCAAAACATACGCGCTCTCGCTAAGCTGTACTACGACGCTGGTTATCAAGTGGATCGCTCAAGCCAGCCGTGTCCTATCTAGTTAGGTGCGCGTTCACATGAAAGGGGTGGTATTTGGAGCATTCGACCAATCACAAACATGGACAAGGTACTGACAGCGCAGCGTCATACTTCCTGAATGAAAAGTGAACTTTAATATTAGTCAAATATGAAGAAGTTAAACTTTAAACATCCATGACTTAAACACTTTATCCAGGATAAAAGCCACATAGCTGCACCTGCAAGGTGAATACAGCTGGTAAAAGAAAAAGCGTTTGAATGCGTACATTAACAGGTTTATGATATCACTGCCCCGTCTAAGACACGATCTGACTTTAATTACATTTGACTCGAGTGTTTCGTCAACTTAATGTGTTGCTTAAAATAATACTTCTGCATACAGTATGTGACACTGTGAGTGTCGCACGGCCAGATACGGCTCAGCTGACTCAAATAAGGAAATATATGATACATTATGATGTGATATGATATGAATGATAATGGGACATTGACGTCTGCACTCACAGTGCCGCGGACTGTACGTAATGTTACTCTGATCCGGTTACTTATGTTGTGGCAGATATTTAAGTAAGCTTTCTTAACGCTAATGTTATAATAGTCAGATTGCTCTGAAGATGGGAGGGGATATTCTATTCATTTTCACGTTCACACAGTCAGTTGATTTTGGTCGGCAGTCTTTCCTGCAACGGCAGTTTTTCTGTATTTCCTCTATCCTGTAATATGACTTGATCGCTTTAAACTCCGCACACGGAGCTCTGATTGGTCAGCAGGCAGTGCTTTCACTGAGTTGATCTCTTAGCCTGCCACCTAACCTGCTCCGGAGCAGGTTAGCCGCTCAGCATAAGTTACCATGGAGATCTAGCCCGCTAAAAAGAGAACCAGCGTCGTAGGACCGGAAAGCCCGAGATTTCCCTGAATTTAGCCGGCTAAGAGAAAATCCAGCTTCGTAGTACAGGCCTCTGAACTCCTCTGGTGTGGTGTGTGTGTGTGTGTGTGTGTGTGTGTGTGTGTGTGTGTGTGTGTGTGTGGTTGTGTGTGTGTGTGTGTGTGTGTGTGGTGTGTGTGTGTGTGTGTGTGTGTGTGTGTGTGTGTGTGTGTGTGTGTGTGTGTGTGTGTGTGTGTGTCTGTGTGTGTGTGTCTGTGTGGTGTGTGTGTGTGTGTGTGTGTGTGTCTGTGTGTGTGTGTCTGTGTGGTGTGTGTGTGTGTGTGTGGGTGGGGGTGTGTGTGTGTGGTCATTGAAAACGTTCTCCACAGAAAATGAGCCGGGCCAATGAGTGTGAGTTTCTAAAGTTCACAAGATGTTGCTCACCCTGACAGCTTGAATCTGATAGGGCGCCCTGGTCGTCATGGAGACAGGAAACGGTTTCTGTAATCTGTAACCCATCAGCGTCTTCATGATCACTTCCTCAGAAATGCAGTTCAGGGAAGTGAGCTACACTTGAATCTATATTGTAATATATGTGTTTCTTGATGCTCTTAAAGCACTTTGAACGGCCTCGTGTTGAAAGATGCTTTATCAATAAACTCTCTTTGCCTTTCCTTTAATGGAGCGATTGAACAAAGGCAGTGACAGAGAATCAAGACGTCCTCAGAGAGAGAGTCTGTCTCCTTCTATAGATCTCACCCTGATGAACACAGAGAGCGACTGGACGGCAGCACGACCCTCTGTTCACACTGAGATCATGGCCTACAGAAACACCTGATCACGTGACTCACTGTAGAGGCCTTCACACAGCGGGGGGGTTTGTCTGAAACAAGGGGGACTCCTGAGAGTTCACTCCTCGAATCAAGCTAACCAATCATGTTGAGTCTTTATTCATGAGGGTTACAGAACCTCTCCATAGTCAGAACCAAGCTGGTTCCACCTGAACCTGTTCCTCCCCGGACTCTGGTCCTCTGCTCTGTGACTCTGATCTCTGAGTCCTTCTTCTACTTTTCACACACTTTGTTTTTTGCAGCTGCCTTTGTTCAGTCGGGCTTTTAGTTCTTTAGTTGCTTCAAAATGTTAAGCAGCAAACCCCAATGTTAGTCATTCTGTATGTGTGTGAAAGAGCTTGTTATTTTAAATTGCACGTTTACTTGTTCTCCTTCTAAAGACTAGCGTTGGATCATTTCCCTCTGATGCCATGATTTATTTATTTGTATTTATTTGTAGTCAGAACATGTCAGAAACAAAACAAACAACAATAATAATAATATATTTTTTTTTTTTCTTATAATAATAATTATAACAGAGAAAAAAAAAAGTTCAAGGTACACATTTTTTTTTAAATAAAATGAATTCTCAAATAGTGTCTGTCAGGTTCAACAGGGGCAAGACGAAGCTTAAACAAACCGTTTCTGCCCCCCCCCCCCTCTAGCATAAATGTTCCTTGTAAATAAAAGATTAGGTCAGCGTCATGTTCGTGATGTTTTTGAGTTTTTTTACAAAACAATCAAAAAGAAATAACCTTACAAGAAATAACAAATATGAGTTTCCAGGTCCTGCTCAGAACCATTCAGGATTTGGCTTCTAAATAATACTTTCAGTTTAGATAGACGTGTACAATATTTCAGTTCATCATTCCAGTTATTCCACAGACCAACACCTCTTGATGAGACGCAATGAAGTTTGGAATTTGTTCGTATGGGTGGTTTTTTGAAAATGCAGTTTCCTCTCAACATGTGTGTGTTTTCTCTCCGTGTGAAAAGTCCCTGGATATTATGAGGTAGTTGTTGATTTGCGGCTTTGAACATCATTTGAATAGTTTTAAAGTCAACCAGGTCTTGTTGTTTTAGTGTGACATGTAGCTGAAGAGAGAAGAGAGCGTGAAGTGACGATTAGATATAAATACGATCAGATATATAGATATATTAATATATGATATTCCAGTGAAGCTCCACCTCTCCCTGCACGCTGATACACAGCAGAGCGTAGAGACTGCAGAGAGACAGACATGGATCAGCTGCTGCTGCTGCTGCTGCTGCTGCTGCGGGGCTCAGGTAAGAATCCACTTTAGTAATTATAATATCTGAGTGATCTCTCAGTCAATAACAAACTGCTCACACACTGATGGCCAGCTACACACACCCACACAAACAGGCACGCTCACAGATAGACCTCAAAGGGAGCTCCAACACCCTTTGTGCCCTCCTATTAGAGACAGATCATTAGATTGACCTTTTTCTAATGTACGATTTTCGAGCACTTGTAACCCAGGTCACCAAAGGTCAACTCCTGTGGGGTGAACCCTAAGCCAATCGGAACACAGCGTTTTCAGCACAGAAGTGCCTTAGCCAATTAGAATGCATCATAATGTTGTGAAATGTTGTGCACTTTGTTGTAAGGTGGTGGATACACACACACACACACACACACACACACACACACACACACACACACACACACACACACACACACACACACACACACGCAGCAAGTTACATGCACCCCCCCCGGAGCGGAGCAAGGCCAGAAAACGTAAGAGATAAGAAGCAGCATTTTGCATGGGGCCGCCTTGAGGGGGTTTCCCGACATGTCGCTGCAGTAAATTAAAGGGTGTTTCATGTTGTCGTTGCTGTTGATCTTCTTAATCTACCTTCTTTGGGGGCCCCTTCTGGTCCGGGGCCCCAAGCAGTTGCCTGCCTTGCTTGTTCCCTGCTCACACACACACACACACACACACACACACACACACACACACACACACACACACACACACACACACAACACACACACACCCGCACACACACACACACACACACACACACACACTGTCAGCACGTTTTTATTCTATTACTTTTGGGTTAATAAATGTTGTATTGAACGTCCCATCAGTGTGTTTATACTCAGTTATATGAAGGCATTGATATTTGTGTAGAGCCAACTCAAAGTGTGTGTCCTCTAACACGTTCTAACACCTCTATTATATCATTCACACTGATCTCTATTGTTGCATCTTTGAATGAGTCTGCCTACACCATGGTTCATTATTGTGAATGACTGTAAAGGAGAGTTAGGCTTCTTGTGCATCCACTCAGTCTGTATTCATATTTAAAACATCATCCTGACTGATCAGAACTTTATCATTAAGACTCATTAGTATTTATTATATTTATTTATTGACTTCTTCACTCCCTAATCTGTTACAGTTTTTTTCCGTTGCTAACAAACAAAAATCTCACATAAAGCATAAATATTTAAACTCACACTCAAAGAGAAAACCCTCAGCTCAAATCTCTAAAACTCTAAACACATGTTCAGCTCTGCTCCCAATCTGCAATTCAACTTGGCACTTTTTGCAAAACACTGCTCACGGTTCTCTAAGTAAGACACAGACATCTGACATATTCACTTGTTTGCCCTTTTCAAAACACTGCCATTAAATATGCTACACACATGAACCATGAACAAATACACATGCCTTATGACCATACACACCAACTGCTTTATTGGTCACTCATCAATCAGAATGAAAGCACTCAAAAAAGGCTCAACGTAAGAACTTTCTACAACAACACTGTATTTATCGATAGCATCATTTACACAACTGTAACTATGTGTTGTGCAGGAAAGTTGCACCGATTTGTTTTGGAGAGAAATCAAAGTATAACAACAGTATTTTTGTGTTTCTGCACATATTTGTGTAGACTTGAACAATCTTTATACAGAATTCTCTAAATAGAGGGAAAAGATGAGTGTGCTTTCAATAAAGCACCACAGTGTGTATTTGGTTGGACAAAGTGTCTTGTACTCTAATGGCGCATTTCCACTGCAGGGCCTCGCACGGCTTAGTACGGTATAGTTAGGCCTTGGTAGGCCCAACATACTCTCACTCCCTAAACGTCCAGGAGCGCCGCTTGGTCAGGGTCCCGTGGCGTCCAGTTGTGACGCTCCGAGGCTCCTTCAGCTTCATAAACGGACGCAAAGAGCTTTCAACTGATTACAATGTATTCCCATCGGCAGCGGTATTTGACGCTTAGGGAAGCATGGCATTCGTTTGTGTCGGAGGCTGTTAAAGGCAATGTGAGCGTCCATTCCCATTGGATAACGGAGAATTGTACACCCGGAAGTAAGTATTCCCCTTACTGGATTGATTTGACAGTGATATCTCCACTACTCATCAACTCAAAAACACCAGATTATCCTTGTTAATTAAACGACATTGATAGGTTTTAGTGTGTGTACAATGCTTTTGTCACGTTTTCCCCTTCAATTCTGAGAAACAAGTCGTTTTCTATGAGTTTTGGATGGCCGAAGACATTACATTACCCACAATCCTCTGTAGCAACCATAGATTGTATAACACAATTAAATAATACATTATTCCGAGTGTGCTTGCTTTTCTCTTTGAAAGTCATCACATAACGGCATTGTAATACACGTTTCGGCTGCATTAAATATGACATATCTGCCGTAGTTAACTCTATGTATAGAGCCCTGATGACAAGACTTCTAGACAAACAGGAACTGCCGCCAAAACTGAAAACTTGACGTGGATCTTAAATATATAAGCAATTAAACAACATCTTACATTTCTTTTCACACAATACGTCTCCTTGCAGTATCAACACTAATTCGGATGACTTTTATATTTGATCCAATTGGTAGATAGGCTGTATTTACGCCATAACGGTGCACAGCTGATAGAAAGGAACACCTACTGGTTAAAGCACGTTATTGCATTTTATTATTGTATTATTAGATATTAATAGGATCCCTATAAAGTATATTCTTTACTCGTCGTTATTCTCTACTAATAGTTAATTAAAGACTGTATATAATGACTATTTTGCACATCCCATTCAAGATTTCAAGATTTTCTAAGGTTTATTGACATATCATATTATACACAACTACGGTGTAGTTATGCAATGAATGAAAACTTGGGACGCAGGTTCCTCAACAGTGCATTACAAGACATCTATCAATATGTGTGTACCTCCACCATTACATTGTCATATTCTGCACATTTCTTATACTATCTACATACATCTTATAAGAGTATAATACATATGTATAATATCAGTTAAAATAAGTGCTTCAACATAGTTAACATTGCAGGAAAGCAATATATTAGACGTTAAGTACTTTGTCAGGCTTAATATTTATCTGTAGATACAAATGTCACTGTGTGTGCTGTGTGCTCTGCATGTGTGACCATCAAAGAGGGTTTCATCTCTCCATATTCATCTTCTATACCCCCAAAGCTTTTTTCTTATTCAAAAGAAGACCTTAGCCTAAAGTATTCTTTAATGTTTAAATAAAGCCTTATTAGTTTGTCTGTTTTGCACATCCTCCTATTAATATCTAATAATAAAATTATAAAATGCAATAACGTGCTTTAACCAGTAGGTGTCCCTTTCTATCAGCTGTGCACCGTTATGGTGTAAATACAGCCTATCTACCAATTGGATCAAATATAAAAGTCATCCGAATTAGTGTTGATACTACAAGGAGACGTATTGTGTGAAAAGAAATGTAAGATGTTGTTTAATTGCTGATATATTTAAGATCCACGTCAAGTTTTCAGTTTTGGCGGCAGTTCCTGTTTGTCTAGAAGTCTTGTCATCAGGGCTCTATACATAGAGTTAACTACGGCAGATATGTCATATTTAATGCAGCCGAAACGTGTATTACAATGCCGTTATGTGATGACTTTCAAAGAGAAAAGCAAGCACACTCGGAATAATGTATTATTTAATTGTTGTATACAGTCTATGGTTGCTACAGAGGATTGTGGGTAATGTAATGTCTTCGGCCATCCAAAACTCATAGAAAACGACTTGTTTCTCAGAATTGAAGGGGAAAACGTGACAAAAGCATTGCACACACACTAAAACCTATCAATGTCGTTTAATTAACAAGGATAATCTGGTGTTTTTGAGTTGATGAGTAGTGGAGATATCACTGTCAAATCAATCCACAGCAAGGGGAATACTTACTTCCGGGTGTACAATTCTCCGTTATCCAATGGGAATGGACGCTCACATTGCCTTTAACAGCCTCCGACACAAACGAATGCCGTGCTTCCATAAGCGCAGGGTTGCCAACTCTCACGCATCTGGCGTGTGACACACGCTTTCACTCTCAATCTCACGCTCTCACGCTGCCCAAACTATTCTCACGCCAAAAACAAGAATACCGAAGACTAGAAACGGTTTTGAAAACTTTTGTCACGTAGTGATCATCTTCTCAATAGAACATCTTTGATAATGTCTTCTGGCCAATCAGAATCACGATAACGGCGTGGTGTTGTTGCAGGAAGTCCCGACGGAGAATACTTTTGCGGTAGTACATCTCTATACATCGATACAACATTACGCGTTGATAGAAATCAACACGTAAATAAGACCCCACGGTTTGATGATTGATAGGTGTGTGGGCTGTCTTTCATTTTGACACACAGAACAATGGGGGCTATCCACCCTTATCCACAATGTAAAGTAATTCACACAGCCTCTTCTCTCTGTGAGGAGCAGCAGGTTCAGCTTTCAGAACAAACTAACACAAAACAAAAATGGCATTTATTTTTTTAAATGTGTAGTAATAGATTTATTTATTTTTCTTCTCAAGAGAGTATCAGAATGTGTATTTTATGTTAGTATTTTAAAAAATCTCCTGGGGGAGAATCCCCCCAGACCCCCCTGCAGGGGTTGGGTCTTCAGCATGTCAACTCTTTCACCTGTGGGGAAATTGCAGGATTGGCTCCAGGTCACCCTTTTTATTTACTACAAGACAAATGTGCCTTTTTATTTCATACTGTTCAATTTGGATTGAGACAGGGAAATAATCTAAACCTCACGCGTGGCGTTTCACTGTCGGGGGGAGCGTGTATGTAATTACATTGCAAATACTGATTTGAGCCCCACCACAAGGGTTAGCCCTACCATAGATTACCCAACAAAAATATTCTGGAGCCGCAACTGCCGACCCGTATTGCGCATGCGCAGATCTAAGATCCAGTAGAAATTATAACAAAGTAAAAGTCTGCTGCTTATTGTTCTACTAGGCCAAAATAGAGTCAAAGAGTATATGAGAGTGAGAGTGTGTTAATTAATATATTTGGCAGTTTGGAGTAAGTCTGTAGATTTGTGTGTGTGTGTGTGTTTCATGTATAGGCCTCTCACTATAATTAATTTTGTTGGATACATTTTCCCAGAAATTATTGCGATAAACGATAATATTGTCGGCACCGTTGTATGACCATTTTAGACCACTGACATAATGATAATATATAATAATAATTCAAGTACATCCTTTCAAACTGCTAGTCACATCCTCATGTAAATGGCAATTTATCGAGGTCATAAAAATTATCGAGTTCATTTTTATTTATCGTACGATAAGTCAATTAATTGCTTATCGCGACAGGCACACAATAAAACAGTGGAAACAAACATGTTTGACTTTCATTAGTGAATGAAACTTTGTGCCCTTTATAGTCTGTGTCCATTATTGTGTATTTGTATATATTGTATATATATCCTATATATATGCTAAGGTCCCGCTGCTGACACGATAGCAGTCATTTCGTGCGCATATGTGTAATTAAACCGAATTAAACCCATGATATGAAAATCTCACTCCAGCCAGGTACCCAAAGTTGGCAACCCTGTAAGCGTCAAATACCGCTGCCGATGGGAATACATTGTAATCAGTTGAAAGCTCTTTGCGTCCGTTTATGAAGCTGAAGGAGCCTAGGCGCGTCACAACTGGACGCCACGGAACCCTGACCAAGCGTCGCTCCTGGACGCTTAGGGAGTGAGAGTGTGTTGGTAGGCCAGGCTCACTTTATGCTGCGTTTCCATTACAGTTTAGTAGCTGGGGCAGTAACTATAGTAACACAGTGTAGGTGGAGCCGTGACGTCATCTGAGGGAGGCTGTGGCTCAGTGGATAGTGTGCTGGACTTCGAATCAGGGGATAGCAAGTTCGAGTCCCACTGCAGTCAGCATGTCGTTGTGTCCCTGGGCAAGACACTTCACCTCAAATTGCTCCTGTGGGGATTGTCCACAGTAATGAATGTATGTAAGTCGCTTTGGATAAAAGCGGCTAACAAATGACATGTAATGTAATGTAATGTCATCTTCAATGCGAACTACAGAAAACCAACATCAGCCGTTAGCTGTTAGCACTCAGAGCTCACAGCTCCTCATATCTGTTCAGAAACTAGACAAAAGTTAAACAAGTACAAACCACAGACTGTCTGTGTCATGGTGAATACAGTCGCTGCTTTATTTATGTCTGTATAGGCCGTTGTTGTGAGTGTGGACGGTCGGAGCATATACTGCGTTAGCTTAGCCGAACCCCATTTAGAAAACGCGTATTTTAAAAGGTTTTTCGCCTGCCGTCTGTCTGCAGACTTGTCGAAGCAGTTTTTACTAACCGGTATCAGTATGTTGTTACTTCGGCATCATTTTGAAACGTGTATTACAATTAAATAACGGTAAAATATGTTCATCTTGTTGTAGTTGTAGCCCCCTTGCCAGCGATTCTCTCACTAGTTTAGCATATTCAGCCCGGTTGTTGGCCCGGAAAGAACTTCAATTTTGGAGGGCCAGAAAAAAGGTGAAAAAGTACCCGTTAGCCAGAACTACCCCAAGTGGAAAAGCAAAAAAAAACGGGCCGGGTTTGGCAGGGCACGCTTAAACCGTGCTACGTGCTGCAGTGGAAATTCTCCATAAGTGAAGTGTGTGCCATTTGGTGCAAAAGCTTGGTTTTGGTAAGTAGTTTTGAGTGCAGTGCTTCATTTTGGAAGATATATGAGGTGTTTGGACTTTGGGTGTGTGGTTTTGTGAATTGTGTTTAGTGGTTTTAAAAAATTAGCCCTGTTGTCAAAAAATGTGTTTTAGCAATTAAAAAAACTGTAATAAACTCCACACTTTTGGGCAGAAAAAAATCACTTTATATAAAGTTAAAATAAGCCTTTAATATGAAATATCTGGGAAAACATTTACACTTTATCACAAATCTGCAGAAATGTCTGTTACATTTTATTTAGAAAATCTGACATTACTTAGTCTGATTGGCAGAAAGCGTTGGTTTTAAAATGAAAAAAACGATCACTTAACACTCACAATCACACACACACACACACACACACACACACACACACACACACACAAACATTAAGAAAAATTAGGGAGATGCTGCCTTTAGATTCCACTACAGAAATAGGACATCATTGCTCCACTGTATACCAGGTCATATTAAAACAGGTGCGGGTCAGTTAGTTAATGTCTGCAGTTAGTGATAGGCAGGGTTGGGTTGTAACGAAATACATGTAACGGCGTTACGTAATCAGAATACAAAAATCAAGTAACTGTATTCAGCTCGCGTTACATTTGAAAAACGAGTAATCTGATTACAGTTACTTTTGTAAACCTGAAGTGAATACATTTTGGAATACTTATTGGAATTATTGGTGGAAAGATTTCCTCACAACATTTAATATTCATTACTAAAGGTACAGCCGAATCATCACAGCGCACAAAACCTATTACTGCCGCAGATGGACCAAAAAAGGGAGCGTTTGAATAAAATTCACGGGTCCGCTCAGTGAAACAATAACAACGAGACATGGAGGAACAAAAGTCTGCGTTTAAACCGTGTGTGTGTAGAGGTGTGTGTGGTTAAAACACATCAGCCTGCGGTCGCTCTTTAGCCTTTCTAATGATTCTGAAGGTAAGCACAGTGAAGGCGGTGCGTGAAAGGCACTGCGCGCTCCTCTTCTCAGAGGCTGAGTTAACCCTCCCGCTGCCTCCTGGTGCTGCAGAGATTTCATGAAGTGCCAATCCGGTGCTTAAACAAATATAGCTCTACACCCCTGGCCGAAATGTCCTTAAAATGAAGTCCGAGTTCGACATTTTAATTCATGTCCTGCCAACACTGGCAGGACAGAAGGCGACACGCCCGTTCTAAGCCGTGTCCCTCACTCCTCACATCCCAAGCTGCATCCCCAAAAAGTGTATTATGTTGTTACATCGTTTCAGATGTTATGTTTCAGTTGTGCTCTTGATAAGCCATTAAAACAGTAAAAACACGTTTCCTTTTGCTTTTTGCGTCTCCTGTTCACCAAAACATACCCATCTGTGATGGAAAAAGAAAGTAATCCAAAAGTAATCTAAAAGTAATCTGATTACGTTACTTTTTTAAGACACGTAACTGTAACTGTATTCGGATTACTTTCAGAGCCATGTAATCAGTAATCAGTAACTGATTACATTTACAAAGTAACCCTCCCAACCCTGGTGATAGGGGAGTGAGGCGTTCAGGAGACAGCAGAAGGTGGGAACTGGCAGCATCCTCTGTGGTTCCTCCTAATGTAATTGTTGCTGTAGAACATGTGTCAGTGTGATGATGGCGCACCATGACTCATTTGAAGGAGCATATTCTCTAATCTGAACTGTTGCTTTAACTCTGAATATGTGACTTCTCTGTATGAACGTGTTATTCTCAGCTTTAGTAAACTGGTGAAATGACTCCAGAGTGAGTTCACTGACGTGTTCCTGAGATGATAGAAAACTCTGTTTACCTTATCTTCTGATTTCTCCTCAGGCCTCCAGGCTGAAGGAGAACACACCTCAACAGGTAAAGTGCTCAGTTTATTCACCCTGTTACTCTTCAACCCTTGTATTATCCATTGTGTTGTGTTCGCAAGGGTTAGGGTTAGTTCTTTTTGACCCATGATTTATCTCAGTCCAAAACACTCAAAAATAATGACTATCATCCAATATTGTTTTAACTACATCATAACTAACTTATTATGCATTCATAACCGTACAGTCCTGTTGTAACTGTATTTTATGGCCCCAAACACATTACTAACCCTAACTTGAAACGGGTCACGGGAGACCCGAACACAACATAAGGGTTAACTTCACATTTTGCAGCCATTGGTACCGTTCAGGTGAAATTGACCCGAGAAATAATTGGGGTCTAAAAAAGAAATCAGAAATTAAATTAACATTTTAAAGATATGTATTTTTTCCCTTTCTTTACTCCTTACAATATATGTAGCATGTATGATTAATATGTACAAATAAAAAAGGTATATCACATTAAACCATGGAAGTTTAAAAAAAAAATTGTGATAAAGTTATAATGTAAGTTATAATCCTCATCCAAAATAATAAAGACTTCGAATGCTCAATTATCTCAAATTGTTATCTAAAGAATTGGCCTAGGACCCCAGTTTGGCCAGGGGCAGCCCTGTATGTAATGTATGTATTGCACATACATATGTATTGCACTATTGTAGGCCATTCTGAATGCCTCTCGTCCTTTCAATATCAAACAGCATAAGTTGCTTGGTGTTGACATAAGAGGCTGTGTTGCAGTACCAGATGTGGTTCACAGTTTAGAAATATAAGTCACAGAATAGAGAGCATAGTCATGCACAAGGACATTTCATACATACGCAATAAATTTAGACAATATTTACACAAACAGAAGGGAAAAAAAGAAGAATGGAGCCTACCGAGACACGCTGTGCAGGAGAGCAGCGCACTTCCATTTGTTTGGCTTAATCCCTTCCTTTTCTTCACAATCCAAGTGTTATTCACAAGACCAAAACAAAAATGTCAAACCTTTTTGAATGAAGTCCCTCTTGAGAATGTACATGATGGACAAAGTACCAGTAAGACCCTAACATGTATAAAAGGCATTAAGTGTTCAATTATTGTTAGTTTTTTTCTCCCTCCTGTCCAGAATGTGCCAAAGCCAGCGTGGCGGACATGGTCTTTCTGGTGGACGGATCCTCCAGCATCGGCATCAGTAACTTCACGGAGGTGCGACAGTTTCTCCGAAGTGTCGTCACAGGACTCGACATCGGACCCGACAAGGTTCGTATCGGCCTGGCTCAGTACAGCGATGAAACCTACCAGGAGTTCCTGCTGAAGGATCACATGGACAAGACATCCCTGCTGGAGGCGGTGGACACATTTCCCTACCGAACAGGAGGCACAGAAACAGGCAAGGCCATCGACTTCCTCCGGACGCAGTATTTCACGAAGGAAGCAGGGAGCAGAGCCGGCCAAAGAGTGCCTCAGATCGCTGTGGTTATCACGGATGGAGACTCCACGGACGATGTGATCGCACCCGCCCAGCGCCTGAGGCAACAGGGAGTCATCGTGTTTGGCATCGGGGTGGGAGCAGCCAACCTGCAGGAGCTCGAGTCCATCGCCAACCGGCCTCCAGAGCGCTTCCTGTCCTCCATCAGTAACTACGCGGCTCTGAAGACGCTGAAAGACAGTCTGCTGAAAACTGTGTGCATCTCAGTGGAGGATCAGAAGCAAGGTAAGGCAAAGGATTACAAAGTTATTTATCTTGCAAACACAATATTCATAAGAAAACAACCACCCAATAAGCAGCATAGTCTAGGTCTGAAAAGTAAGTAAATAACATTAACTCTCAATCTATTATCTCAGTAAATATTTTCCTAATGAGTTTATGTTCTTCTTCAATGAAGAATGATGTACATTTTCAAAATGATGGTCAATTTAAAGTAATTTAGGCGATCAAGCATTGCTTATTTTTATTCTATACAGAGCACACTAGCAGCAGATCTTCTTACTGTTCTTGTTCCTGTGTTTTCTCTCAGCCTTGGCAGAACGTTTTGCAGACATCTTCTTCCTGGTGGACAGTGGCGTGACTGCAGCAGAGTTTCAGCAGATCAGGACCATCCTTACCCGACTCGCCAATCAGCTTAACATCGGAGCGTCCGCCTACCGCCTGGGCTGGGCTCAGTACGGTCAAGACGTCAAGGATGAACATCTTCTTAATGCCCACCAAACCAAAATCGAGACGCTCAATGATGTGAAGCGTTTCCGCCAGCGTAAACTGCAACCCAACGAGCCTCGTAATCTGGGCAAAGCTCTGATGTACGCCAGCACCAACCTCTTCACGAGTAATGCGGGAAGCCGTGCGGAACAAGGCTACCGACAGTTCCTGGTGGTTATAAGTGGGAAAGACTCTGATGATCCCGTGTATAGGGAGTCCCGCCTGATCAAATCTTCTGGAATAACCGTGGTTGGGTTGAGCCTCGGTGCATCAATGCAGGAAATGAGAATCGTTGCCACTCCACCGTACATATACCAGTCCATCACCAACATTGTACCCATAATGAGGGCTGCTTTTGAAACAGAGGAAGCGGAGACTGTTCTTACTGGAGGTAATGAAATGATACTATGACTGAATATTACTGTCATTTATAATGTTCTTATGGCACCTTTGAAAGTGCATTTTACAACAATTTATTCACAGTCGGTCTCTTTCCATATGCTGAATGAAGAAAGAATGTCAAGAATAAGCCCCTTTAGTGTAGCTATCTTGTTTCAGGGGGGCTTTTAAAACATTACACAATAATCATTTAAAAAGCCATGAGAAACAAAGATACAAATTAAGAGAAATACGAAGCAAGAGCAGGTAATTAAAATAAGTGAAAACAAATGCCTTAATGAAACGCAATCAATAGATCTCAGATATGTTTTACTGACAAATGAGTAAACCAGTTTGATTACATTGTTAGCTTTGACAGTGTACTTTCAACTGATGCATCAACAAAACAGATCTTGTCTTAGATGGTAATAACATGAATTCAAACATTACACATTTAACGTAACTTTAGTTTGAGATGTCTTTTATGAATTTGTGCGTTGCATTAAAAAATAATTTCAAGTATTTTTCAATATAAAATAAATGTAGTTGTGCTATTTTCAGATACAAAGAATTAGCTTTGGTCTATAATAGTGAATACATACACACAGTAAGAGAAAGTACAATGTAAAATAAGAGCAAATATGTTAATATCTTTATAGCAAATTCTAATAACATAAAATAAAGTTTACAAGAAATAGATAAGGACCAAAAAGGAAAATAACAATTTCCACTGAAAAAATATATGCAGTATATCTGAATCTATTATTGGAAGAACTGTTGTAAAACAATTATTATCAGTGGCGTTTTTATATGTACAAAAGTGGTGGGGCACAAAAAACTTAGATGTCTATATATAAGCTTCTGCAGTGACGTGCAGTGAGGTTCATGGCTGGTGAGGCACTGGCACTGACTCTTCAGGTTTACAAATATTATATTTTGACCTAAACCAAAATATAATATTATTTTCAAAAGCTTTTTTTGTCTGATGCTTCGATTAATTTTAAACAGACAGTTCAACAAAAGGATACCCAAAAAATGTAATTTTATCATTTAAATATTGAATTGTTCTCTCTTAGTAAGATCCCATTTTCAATAAAATGGTGGTCTTACCTTGACTTGAAGATGAAGTCCATTTGCCTATCCTTCTGGACAAACATTTCTATTACTTTTTTGTAAAAGTCCTCCTTATCTTCTTGTAGTTTCAAAAGTCTATCATAAATCTAATCGATAGATTTATGATAAAAAAATTATAAAAGTAGGGTAGACATGTGGATGTTATCCGGCTGAACAAAACGTGCATTTATCTAACAGGTACGTTTCCCACAGATCTTATTTCCAGCTATTTTCTAAAATCCTATGGAGAAACCTCATTGCTTTTTTGTGCTTACTTCCTGGTTTTAGGACGCGTCACTGCAGCTCTCTCGTCTCCTCTTCACACACCACACTTTTCGCGGCACACGTACTTACAGCCAATCAGCTCTGAATGATGTGAGATGACGTATGGTGGGGATGGCAGCTCCGTGCCCCTCTGGTCATTATTTTTTTGCCACACACATTAAATAGGAAAATACTCTGAGCATGCGCAGTGTAGTTTTTACAGTCACCGTTCACTTAGACAGTGAGAGGGAGGGGCATAATCAGGTTTTGTCCCACATGGCTCAAAACGGCTCAATAGGCACACACTGTGACTGTAGACACACTAATTAGAAGAACACAGACTAAAACAGCAATGTACAGACGAATCAGATGATTAAACATGATCTTAAAATATATTTTATATATATTTTTTTTTTTTTTTTGCATTTTTTGTAATCATTATTTGTAATACTTTCTGCTGACTACTGACTACTTTCCCTAATGACCAGTCACCACTGATTATTATAGTATAGCAATAAGAAGTCAACAAAGTTAAAAGCAATAAGTATTCCACGTCTGAGTCCGTCTTTTTAATTTGAATGTTGGTAAATGGTTATTTGGTAATAATTATTCTATGATAATACATGCCCTTTCTACAGATTGCAAAGCAGCCAAACTGGCCGACATTGTGTTCATCGTTGATGAGTCTGGAAGTATAGGACCCCTCAACTTCCAGCTCGTGCGCAGTTTCCTGCACTCGATTGTGAACGGCCTGGAAGTCAGTCCATCCAGAGTGCGAGTCGGCATCGTGATGTACAACACAACGGCCACCGCACAGGTCTACCTCAACACCTTCAACAACAAGGACGAATTGCTGAAGTACATCAAGATCCTGCCCTATCAAGGAGGCGGCACGAACACTGGAGAGGCCCTGAAGTTCGCCCTGGAGAAGGTCTTCATCAAGCAAAAAGGAAGCAGGAAGGGTTCTGGTGTCCAGCAGGTGGCGGTGGTGATCACAGACGGTGAATCGCAGGACGACGTAAGCACGCCGGCGGCTGGCCTTCGTCGGGCCGGTGTCACTGTTTACGCAGTAGGAGTCAAAGATGCCAACCATGCCCAACTGGTGGAGATGGCGTCTTATCCTCCGAAAAAGCACAAGTTCATCGTGGACAGTTTTGCCAAGCTGAAATCTCTGGAGCAGAGCCTGCAGAAAAGTCTGTGCCAAAACATCCTCCGGTCAGCAATATCTGTCAGAGGAAATGCCATCAAAGAAGGTGCGAACCACTGATTTAAACACATTACATCACATCATATTTAGCTTTAATAAGTTCAATCCACCATGAATATACAAACTCAAAACAGCAAGAAGTGTGCAAGTTCTTTCAATAGGCCAAACCATAATAAGCTTTGTCATATACCTAACAACATTTTTGCTTTTCCTTTTCCAGGCTGCGTGCAAAAGGATGAAGCAGACATCTTCTTCCTCATCGATCAATCAGGAAGCATTTACCCCAACGACTTCAAGGACATGAAGAAGTTCATGATTGAGTTTCTAAATACCTTCCGCATTGGGCCACAACATGTCCGCATAGGGGTTGTGAAATACGCAGATTCCCCAGATTTAGAGTTTGATCTGACAGCACACTCAGATGTGAAGAGTTTGGAGAATGCCGTAAAGGCAATTAGACAAATAGGAGGCGGGACAGAAACAGGAAGAGCACTGACTTCCATGGTCCCACACTATGATCGAGCGCTGGTCACGCGTGGTCACGAAGTCCCAAAGTACCTGGTGGTGATCACTGATGGAAAGTCCGTTGATGAGGTGAAGGTTCCTGCAGAACAGGTGAGGGTGCAGGGAGTCACTGTATACGCCATCGGGGTGAAAAGTGCAGATCCAGTCGAGCTGCAAGAGATCGCCGGCGACCCCAAGAGGACTTTCTTTGTCAATCATTTTGATGCTCTGACGCCGATCAAGGACGACATTGTCACCGACATCTGTTCTCCAGAGGGTAAGAACAACTGGACGAGGGTTTAAAAAGGCATTTCAGCAATTCTCTGTATGTTAGCTGTTCTAGAAATTGTCAGAAATATTGGAAAATTAGCTCAGAATAAATCTCGGGCCAAGGTCCTCTATCTCTGGGGTTTTCTTTGCTAGTTTTTTCATACACTGTTAATTGTTGACTTTGCAACTTGCAATAATGGAGTTGAGTTGAAAGACGAGCTCTACGAACAAACTGTATTAAGTTGATATCTTACAACCTATCAAATATTTAGTTTGACACGAGTTGGAATGGAATTGGCATGGGGAAATGTGAAATTAAAATGTAAATTAGATGGCTGAACTCCATGAATGGGCACGTTTACAACAAGTAAAGCATTGAAAGGTGGACCACAACACTAACAGTGCTACTTTGTCCACAGCCTGCAGAGACATACAGGGCGACATCTTTTTCCTCACTGACACCTCCGAGAGCATCGATGAGGAAGAGTTTCAGAAAATTAAAGACTTCATGAAATCTGTCATCAGTAAGTCAACCATCGGGGAGAACAAAGTGCACGTCGGTGTCATGCAGTTCAGTACCAGCTACAATCTGGAGTTTCCCCTCAACCAATACTACAGCAAAGTTGACATTTCGAGAGCCATTGATGATATGAAGCAGATGAATGAAGGTACGAGCACAGGAAAGGCGATTAATGAGGTTTCAAGGTATTTCGATGCGGCCAGAGGAGGGCATCCTGACATGAGGCAGAATCTGATACTGATTACAAACGGCTTGGCACAAGACGAGGTCAAAGAACCTGCCTTGGCTCTGAGGAATAAGGGAGTGGTGGTCTACACCATCGGAGTGGTGGACGCCAACACCAACCAACTGCTGGAGATCAGCGGCTCAGCAAAAAGGACGTACACTGAGTGGGATTTTGATGCTCTGAAGGACTTGGAGAACGAGTTGGCCTTGGAGCTCTGTACAAACACAGGTAGGACAACACAATAGCAGATCATTTCGGTAACTTCCATAACATAAAAGGAAAACATACAAAATACACCAAAGAACATGATTGATAGGTTCACTATAACGTACAGTAAGTAGTTCTTTAAAGTTCCTTTTAACATGCCTTCTGACCCGATTTGTGTTTCAATTTCCTGACAGACTGTAAGAAGACAGAAAAAGCTGACATTATTTTCCTGGTGGACGGCTCCAAGAGCATAACCCTAGAGAAGTTCAGAAGCATGCAGAAGTTCATGTCGTCCATGGTGAACCAAACCATCGTCGGCAAGGATCTGACGCGCTTCGGGGTCATCCTCTACTCCACCGCCCACAAATCCGTGTTCACTCTGAAACAGTATAGCTCCAAACGAGAGGTCCTCAAAGCAATTCAAGAGCTGAAGCGCCCGTCCGGAGACACCTACACCGGCAAGGCTTTGAAGTACTCTTTACCGTTCTTCAACAAAGACAATGGCGGCCGGGCGGACCTCAACGTGCCTCAGATCCTCATGGTGATCACGGACGGGGATGCCACAGATCTCTACAGTCTGGTAGAGCCGTCTGTGGCTCTGCGGGAAAACAGGATCAGCGTCTTCAGTATCGGAGTTGAAGGAGCCAACAAGACACAGCTGGAGATCATGGCCGGGAACGACTCCTCCAAAGTTTTCTACGTGGATAGCTTCAAGGCCCTGGAGAGTCTGTACAAGAACATTTCTCAAGTCCTCTGTGACACCACCAAGCAAGGTAATAGGCATGTGCGGTTATAGAAAGTAACTAAGTACCTTAACTCCCTAATTAAGTACAAATTTGAGTTAATTTACTTAAGTGTTTTTTTAGTATTAAGTACATTTGTTCTACTTTCTACTTCTACTCTATTTCAAACCACTGGGAAATATCAGCCAGTTATGTCTTTAGAGCAATTTGGGATTGTATTCATAGGCTAAGCTGGGAATTTAGATGGTGTTCACAGTGGCAATGACGGGTAAGGGCCACAGAAACCTTAAACCACAGTACAATTCAGTGTTTTAGGTCAGTGGTTCTCAACCTGGGGGTAGTGATATAAAAAAATGTAGGTCTCGAGATACAAATAAAACAACATATTTTAATCTACAAACACATATTTTATATCGGGAAAGCCTTTAACAAGACATCACCTCTAGCAGTTATATAATCTTGTTTAGCTGTGGGGGGGACACACAGTAATCACATGCATCTACCACTGAATGTGTAGAAAGTGTATAAACAATCAATGCGTTTGCATTAGGGTTGGTTACGTACACCAACCGTAGTATTCCAGGATGTCGCAACACAAAAAGGTTGAGAAATACTGTTGTAAGCTGGCGAGAATGTATTAAAATAACTTGAAGTGTGCCTTTTGTATACTTGATTATTCACTAGCTATGTAGAAACCTCTTTTTGCTTTTGCAGTTTGTGAGAAACAGCAGGCCGACCTGGTCTTCCTGCTCGATCAGTCCGGCAGCATCAAACAGGAGGACTACACCATCATGAAGAAGTTCACCTCAGATCTAGTGAGCAGCTTCAAAGTGAGTGAGAATCTAGTGCGTGTCGGGCTCGCCCAGTTCAACAGCGAGTTCCAGGACGAATTTGACCTCAACAAGTTCTACAGCCAGGATGTCGTGAACAAGAACATCTTGAGCATGACGCAGAGGGGTGGAGGCACTAATATCGGACAGGCCCTGGACTCCATCAGGGGTTATTTCGAGGCGTCACGTGGCAGCCGAAGATCTGCCGGGATCTCCCAGAATCTGGTGCTGATCACAGACGGGGAATCTGATGACGACGTTGAGGATGCCGCCGATCATCTCCGGGCTCTGTCCATCGAGGTGTTCGCTATCAGCATTGGAAACGTCCACGATCTGGAGCTCCTGCAGATCACGGGAGCAGCAAAGAGGCTGTTCACCGTGAACAACTTCGGCAGCTTGGATAAGATCAAGCAATCGGTGGTCGAGACAATCTGCAAATCCAAACTTTACAAAGCAGGTGAGTAGAAACGTGTGGCGTCACGGATTAAAATCAGGACGCAATGTTTCTGTCTAGAAAGCGATGAGTCAACCAAACAACATTCATGCACTATATAGAAAGTATTGTACACGTATTGGGCCACCAATCATCCTCTTAATCATTGAATTCAGGTGCTTAATTCAGTCCCATTGCCACAGGTGTATAAAATCAAGCACCTAGCCATGCCGTCTGTTTGGAATTGGATGTCATAAAAGCTCCTGTATGTGGCCCAATACTTTTGTCTATATAGTGTATGTTTATTCTTCTGAGATCGTTTAATGCTTGCAAACATGCCGTCCTCCTAGTCAGTGAGCGCCCTACTTTAAGTAACATAAAGCCTTTTATAGATACTAGGGCTGTCAAGTTAACGCGTTAATAACGCGTTAACGCAAAAAAAAATTAACGCCACTAATTATTTTAACGCGATTAACGCATGTGTATTTTTTGTCCTCGGCCGCCGTAGTTTCAGAGCGCATCGAGTTTAAAATACCATCTACAAGCTGATGCTGACAGCCCCGCTCCTATCGCCCGCTTGTGGCAGACCACACTTCCACGCTCACTGGCAGGCCCGGACTGGCCATCGGGAGGACCGGGAGGGAGTGTGTATGTGTGGCGCGACTCGCGCGAGCGAGGCACACCTTACGTGTTGTTGTTGTTAGCATCTGGTGCTAGCTAGCTGCGCTAACGGATATAAGGAGCTGTTTCAATGACATTTCGCCGACAACTGCGCCGAGCACTTGACTTTATGCAGGTAGCCAGACAGTGGGACATTGTACGAAAAGTCAGCACACTCAGCACGGATAGTGCGCGCATCATGATTGCAGCGTCCAGGCAGCACACGTTCGAGCATATATGCCTTGAGCTGCACATAGCTCCAATGTATGAGGTGTGAACACACACACACACACACACACACACACACACACACACACACACACACACACACACACACACACACACACACACACACACACACACACACACACACACACACACACACACACACACACACACACACACACAGTATTATTGTATGAGAGAGGTTCCAGGTTGAATTGAGGCGAATATTTGTAATGTTCAGAGGTTGTTGTGTTTAATATTCATGAGAATATTTGTCATTGTTCAAATGATAATAAACAAACATATAAAGCATATTTGTCCACTCATATGTTGATAAGAGTATTAAAAACTTGAAAGATATCCCTCTAAGGTACATTTAGAACAGATAAAAAATGTGCGATTAATTTGCGATTAATCGCGATTAACTATTTTAATCGACTGACAGCCCTAATAGATACACAACAAAGAATCAATACCTATAGGTCGTAAAACACAATTTTTGACAGGAGAGTTTTTGCAATGGGGTTAACTGATAACACCAGGACAACTTGTGTTTAATTCCTCTTTTTAAAGTGTCACTTCCTAAACATCAAAATGCCGCCCTCCGAAAAATTACAAAACTTAAGGATATCATTTCTTATAGGTTACATATTAAAAAAGGTGTACACGTTATACAGTTGTGCAGGGATGTGGTATTTCTGTGTTGGACCCTGAAGGCAGCATCTCCCTGGTCCAATGCGATTTCTGCATGTGATGTTGGATTATTACAGAAAATAATCTCTGTGTCAGTAAAGTTTATGATATTTACACAGTTTTTTTCAGCAGGACAATCTCCACATATTAACACTACTTTAAGATTTTTTAAGTAACTATTAAATCTGCGACGATCAATTTAATTACTTGACTCTTCTGTTCAGAGTATGTCAGACTGATGGCATGACACCTGTCTCTTTGTCCTTTCTCTCTGTGTTGACAGATCTGCTGTTTCAGCCCAACATCTCTGTGTCCTCCTCCATGTACGGGGTCTCCGGGGCCCAGCAGCAGGGGTTCCAGGTGTTCAGAGGCTCCACCTTCACCATCAGTTGCTCCATCCAGCCTCAGTACCCAGGAGGCTCCTTCCTGCTCAGCTTCACTTCCATCAACTCAGCAAACAACTACTACTCAGAGCCAGCTGTCAATCACTCTGCCCACTTCCTGTTCCCGGCTGCAGAGCCCGCCCACCAGGGAAGCTACAGCTGTGTTTATGTCTCTGCTTTTTCTCAGGACTTCTCCTCTGAGAGCCGTCTGCTCTCCGTCACTGTCACAGGTGAGCTGTTAGAGTTTACTGTAGGACAGAGCGTGATGCTCCCCAGGAGAACGCAGTCACACCCTTACATCACATGTAGCTTTCCAGAGCAACGTACAATAAGTGCAATGAACCGTGAAGACATGAATCCAGAACAGCAAGAGTCCTCCTGCAGCTACATCAGCTTCAGATCAGCCAGACCAGTTTCAGTAGAACCACTGGTAGACCAGTACCAGACCCCTGGAGCAGGCAGCTACTGGTAACCAGTGAACCTGACTTCCTGTTCCCAGCTGTGATCAGGGATTTATAAGTGATCCTACAGAAACAGTTTATAGAGAACATACACCTTTAAAACAAATGTTGTTAGCCTGTTATCTTGCAGTCTGAAGTCCCTCCAGAAGTCAGCAGGTCTCTGATGGACTGCTCACGCCTCCTGCAGGCCGTATCGCTTCATTACAACTTTCATTCTGTGTCTTTTATTTCTCTTATTTTATCTTCTCTGCATCTGTTTCCAGACTAGTGGTTCTCCAGTCAGCTGTAGTTTACATTGGAGTATTGCCATGAGTACTGACTGTTTAACAGATACAGCTAGCAGCTTCTCCGTACAGTCCTACTGTCTGGTATGAACAGGAAAAAGGGTTGGGGTTGAATGAAGATCTTAAGAAGATGTAGTTTATTGTAATATAACTGTAGAGAGGAGTCTCAATGCTGAAGTGGGTTCAGGTCTCTGTGTGTTTGCTGACTCTTGATGTGATGCTGTCCATGTGTTCTATCAGATCCAGAACCTTTTATCATCCGAGCTGTCGTCCTGCCGCTGATTCAGCTGCTGGTGACCGTCGGCCTTTACTTCTACTGTAAGGTACGGAAACATGTTGTTGTTGTTCCACTGACTGAATGATAAGGGACTGAAACATGTTGTTGTTGTTCCACTGACTGAATGATAAGGGACTGAAACATGTTGTTGTTCCACCACTGACTGAATGATGAGGTACTGAAACATGTTGTTGTTCCACCACTGACTGAATGATAAGGGACTGAAACATGTTGTTGTTCCACCACCAGAGTTGGGTGTAACGCATTACAAAGTAATAATATTACTTTTGTCGGTAACGGAGTAGTGTAACGCGTTACTTTTATAATTCAGTAATCACACTACAGTTACTAACATTGCCCCGACACGCGTTACTTCGTTACTTTTATAAAATCAGTCATAATCACACTGACAGACAAGAGGGGTTTCCGCCGCAGGTTTATATGTACGTAATCTGCGCGACTTGCACGTCCACATCTCCACTTGCAGTGCTGCATAAACATGGCAGAGTCAGCGATAACTTTCGAGGGGTGGAGGTATGCCCATTATTTTTGAGTTTGTCCGAAGAATAGACAGGAATGTGACGGTGAGGTGCAAACTGTGTCCAGGCCAGAAGCTGTTATACACTGCTGTAAACACCACGTCAAACCTCAACAAACACCTGCAAAGAACACATGCTAAGGTGAAGCTAATAGCTAAGGACCGGACCCCCGAACCCAGAGTGAGGATGTTGTGAGTCGCCGCCGCCGACTCCGAAGCGGCACAAATTAGAATTTGGAGGACCGGTAACCAAAGCAGAGATGGACAGGCTTGTAGCATCCTTCATAGTAGAGGTAATGTTGCCCATTTGCACAGTGGAATCACCATCGCATCGTTCAGAGATATATTGCGCAAAATACAGATAGCAGGAGACAGAGGACAGCCATAGTCAGAGCTATCTGGATCAGTCTTATGGGACAATGGAAACTGAACTAAAGAGAACATTTGAAACTTTAGCAGTCTGCGTGATCTGCCTGTAGGGAGGGGCGGGCCGGCCCTGCGAGTAAAGTAACGAGTAAAGTAACGAGTAAAGTAACGAGTTACTTTATGTAGAGAGTAACGAAGTAGTGTAATATATTACTTTTTTTTAAAAGTAATATGTAATATGTAATATATTACTTTTTTTTAGTAACGACCCCATCTCTGTCCACCACTGACTGAATGATGAGGTACTGAAACATGTTGTTGTTCCACCACTGACTGAATGATGAGGTACTGAGACATGTTGTTGTTCCACTGACTGAATGATGAGGTGCTGAAACATGTTGTTGTTCCACTGACTGAATGATGAGGGACTGACAGTGGCGACTGGTCATTAGGGGCAGGTGGGGCACAGCCCCACCTAGTGTCAGCAGAAAGTATTACAAATAATGATTACAAAAATGCAAAAAAATAAATAAAAAAATATATAAAATATATTTTAAGATCATGTTTAATCATCTGATTCGTCTGTACATTGCTGTTTTAGTCTGTGTTCTTCTAATTAGTGTGTCTACAGTCACAGTGTGTGCCTATTGAGCTGTTTAGAGCCATGTGGGACAAAACCTGATTATGCCCCTTCCTCTCGCTGTGAAGTGAACGGTGACTGTAAAAACTACACTGCGCATGCTCAGAGTATTTTTCTATGTAATGTGTGTGGCAAAAAAATAATGACCAGAGGGGCACGGAGCTACCATCCCCACCATACGTCATCTCAAATCATTCAGAGCTGATTGGCTGTAAGTACGTGTGCCGCGAAAAGTGTGCTGTGTGAAGAGGAGACGAGAGAGCTGCAGTGGCGCGTCCTAAAACCAGGAAGTAAGCACAAAAAAGCAATGAGATTTCTCCAGAGGATTTTAGAAAATAGCTCGAAATAAGATCTGTGGGAAACGTACCTGTTAGATAAATGCACGTTTTGATTAGCCGGATAACATCCACATGTCTACCCTACTTTTATCATTTTTTTATCATAAATCTATGGATTAGATTTATGATAGACTTTTGAAACTACAAGAAGATAAGGAGGACTTTTACAAAAAAGTAATAGAAATGTTTGTCCAGAAGGATAGGCAAATGGACTTCATCTTCAAGTCAAGGTAAGACCGCCATTTTATTGAAAATGGGATCTTACTAAGAGAGAACAATTCAATATTTAAATGATAAAATTACATTTTTTGGGTATCCTTTTGTTGAACTGTCTGTTTAAAATTAATCGAAGCATCAGACAAAAAAAGCTTTTGAAAATAATATTATATTTTGGTTTAGGTCAAAATATAATATTTGTAAACCTGAAGAGTCAGTGCCAGTGCCTCACCAGCCATGAACCTCACTGCACGTCACTGCAGAAGCTTATATATAGACATCTAAGTTTTTTGTGCCCCACCACTTTTGTACATATAAAAACGCCACTGGGTACTGAAACATGTTGTTGTTCCACCACTGACTGAATGATGAGGTACTGAAACATGTTGTTGTTCCACCACTGACTGAATGATGAGGTTGTAGTGCCGAGAGAAGGGAGTCGGAGGCGGTGCATCGAAGGTGCAAATCTGGCTTTAATGAGCGACAGAAATGGACATGCCGTCGGGTCGCAGCCCGGGAAGAGAAGAGAAAGCGAAAGGGAGGAGGACACAGTATATACCCCGGAGGTACAGTAAGCATTAGTGTCCGTGCGGAACAATACCCCCAACCTGTAGTTCCTTGATTGAATTATGTAACCCAGTGTATTAATAAGTGATCACTACACAAGCCCCCCCAGAATTCAACCATGGACACAATCCTCGCGTCCGGGAGGAAGCACCACAGGGGCCGAGGAGGGCGGGGCCGCCGGCGAGGGCCGGGCCATGGAACGGGCCGTCGGAAGGGGGCCGCAGGAGAGGGTAGGGGCCCTAACGAGGGCGAGGGCATCCCCACCTGGGGGTGGGGGGCGGGCCGGAACGGGCCGTTGTCAGGGGGCCGCAGAAAGCAGGGTCGATGTGTTGCGACGTGGGGACAGGCGTGAATATCCCGGTGGTCCCCAGCAGGGAGGAGCGCTGCCCGGCCGCAGGCGAAGGCACAGCGGCGGCGGGTACGAAGTCCTCGGGAGGAAGGAGCCGTGTCCCCGGGAGGAGGGAGCCGTGGACAGGGGAGAGGCCAGACGGGGCGCCGTCCGAAGCCGCCGTCGAGGCGAACCGTGAGCCGCGGTTAGAGGTGAGGCCAGGCAGGGTCCCGAAGCACGCCACCCACGGGCCGATGAAGGCATGGGCGACGTCCGAAACCGCCGAGGCGAGGGAAGAGGCCAGACAGGGTCCCGAAGCGCGCCACCCACAGGCCGATGAAGGCATGGGCGACGTCCGAAACCGTAGAGTCGAGGCGAGACGGGGTCCAGAAGCGCGCCACCCACGGGCCGAAGAAGGCATGGGCGACGTCCGAAGCCGCCCTCGAGGTGGTGAAAAAGCGAGAGGGTCCACACGAGGCCAACCAGACATGGTCGAACCTCCTCTCAGGCACCAGAAAAAACTCAAAAGGGTCGTCCTGTCCACGATCAAAAACAGGTGGGCGAAATTGTGAGAGGATCCACACGAGGCTAACCAGACTTGATCAAAACTCCTCTCCGGCACCACAAAAAAAAAAAGGGGCTAACAGTCGGATGTCGATAGCCAATGGATGTCGTTAGCCGCTAGCTGCTAGTCGTCGTCAGCCGTTGCTAGCTGTCGTCGTTAGCCGTTGGTAGCAGCTAGCCGTTAGCTGTCGTGGCTAGCTGTCGTTAGCAGTCGTGGCTAGCCGTTCTCGACGGCCGGTAGTCGCTGTCGTCGACGTCGGCCCCGGAGCCTCTGCTAGGCGGCGTGCCCCCACCAGGGAAGGTGCTGCAGCGTGTAGTGGCAAGCACCTCAGGGGTAAATCGCGGGGCGGCCAGGAAGAACCGGCTAGCCTCTTCGGCCAAAGCGCGGGGCTCAACACTAGCCATGTTAGCTAGCGCAGCCTGGACATGCAGCCGCATGTCCCGAAGAAACAGCTCCACGAGGTAGAAGTCGGGTTCCTCCATACCTAGCAGGTCGCGGGAATGGCGAGCGACGTCCTCAGCCATTCCGTGGGGCGCACCGAGCCTCAGTCTGTGTGCACATGGCAGCCACGGACGTCTCCAAAAATCTCCTGCATTCCGAGAAAAGCTGCGCTTTTTGCCGTGTTCGGTTCAGTCTCGGATCCTTCGCGAGACTTATGTCGGGGTCACCAATGTAGTGCCGAGAGAAGGGAGTCGGAGGCGGTGCATCGAAGGTGCAAATCTGGCTTTAATGAGCGACAGAAATTGACATGTTGTCAGGTCGCAGCCCGGGAAGAGAAGAGAAAGCGAAAGGGAGGAGGACACAGTATATACCCCGGAGGTACAGTAAGCATTAGTGTCCGTGCGGAACAATACCCCCAACCTGTAGTTCCTTGATTGAATTATGTAACCCAGTGTATTAATAAGTGATCACTACAAGGTACTGAAACATGTTGTTGTTCCACTGACTGAATGATGAGGTACTGAAACATGTTGTTGTTCCACTGACTGAATGATAAGGTACTGAAACATGTTGTTGTTCCACCACTGACTGAATGAAACAGTGTGTGTTATTGAACAGGAGTGATGCAGGAAGTCTCATCTGTGTGCTGTCATGTCTCTCCAGGCCACCAGGGGGCGGAGGCCGAGCCGACAGGAGGACATTGAGCTGGATTATGATGACCTGGGTGTTCCTGCTGAAGAGGAAGGAGCTCCGGGAGCAGAGTAGCAGCTCCAAGGAGCTCCTCTCACACACATGGGTTTATCAGCTCTTAGAGCTTTTAACCAACGTTAGCAAATATAGCTTTCACTCTGAAAGTCACCAGCAATGTGTGAGTGCCTCATGTTTCCTGACTTCCTGTCAGCTCCAAGCCCATTGGTTCCCACTGAAGATGAAGATCTTCACAAGTTAGTTTTATTATGAAAAGTCAATGCAGTCGGTGCAGTTTGAAACCACAGACACACCAACCCAGGCCGCTCAGGAACTAAGTTGGCCAATTAATGCCATATATGAATGTTCAAATATCCTCTAAAAACAGTGTTACAAAACCCAGTGTTTGAATCTAATGTAGTGATTCCTGAGATAACAGGAGGAACGCGTTACAGCGCCACCTAGTGTTGGATTTGTAGACCTCGAGCACAACAGGGTTTCTTTTATATTCAATCAACAAATAAGAGAAAGTACAGTTTATAAAATCGGAGTTTTTTCACAACAATTCATCTGATCAGCGAGATAGGATATTTGATCCCCTTGTGGGTCACATGGGTCATTTCAGCAGCAGGACCAGATTTAGATGAACAATATACAAATAGGAATTGAACAAAAGTAAATCGTCCATACACTTCTTATTTCATAACAATGCTGATGTTTCTTTTATTGAAAAATATTATTTCAGAAGAATTCAGCTTGATTTTGGTCTGAAGAGATTGTTTGTATTTTGTAAAAAAAAAAGCTTTTTTAGAGAAATCCGATTATATTTGTAATTTGCAAAAATGTATAACATTTAAACTTTTCTTTAATCTTCTTATTTCACATGTACTGAGCTCAGTTTGTAATCATTTTCAATCATTCAGTATTTTTCTTACTTTATATGAATTTTAATTACATTTTTTATGGTATATTCTGTATTTTGTAATAATGTAGCTGTTTTGAAGAACTCCACCTATTGGAGAGCATTCCCAAATTCATAAGATATTAAATACAAACATGTTGTAATTAAAAATGTACATCATTTTGTAGAAGTTTCCTTTTTAAAAGGTAATGTGCTTTGTTATGTGATCAAGATGTGCTTGTTTTTGTATTATTGAGGATTGTACTTATTTCACAAGATGATGAATAATATGTAATCATTACTTTTTTGGACTTTTATGAAACAATTACATTTCTTTAGAATTTGACTTTTTTCAAAGAGTTCAGATTATTTTTGTGATTTAGGATTTTCCCAAATTCAGGAGACTAAGTCTTTCGTACTTAAAATGTTAACATTGTCCGTAAACAAGTGTTGTGATTTTGGAACCGAGAAATGTTTTTGCTTCATAAGAATTTTGATTGATTTTGTTGTTTTTTGCTTTCGCCAATTAAGATTTTAGCAAAAACTATTGATCATTATTTCGTAAGAATTTGCTTGATTTTGCTCTGAAGAATGTTGCTTTTTTAAACACATTTTTTAGTTGAAGATTTTTCTTGATTTCTTGATCAAGTAAAATGATTTTGCATAAAAAATTCTACTTGATTTTATAATTAAGAGTTTTGACCAATTTGGTTTCCATGAGATTACGATGAAGCAAATCGTCTTAAATTCTGAACACAGCAGAATCCTCCAGAAATCATGACGATGTTCAACATCACTGTAATAAATGCTGTCATTTGCTATGTACCAAAAAAATAATAAAACTTCTTTAATAATCCATGAAACTCTGAGAGTGAGCTGATTTCAAAAGTGTTTCTCCTGGTTGGGAAATGTTGTGTTTGCTTTGTTTCTGAGTGATAACTAAACCTCGAGGCTTTAGTTATAACAGGTTAGTATTAAAATAATCTCTGTGTCAAACAAACGTTTGTGATTCTTACACGTTTAGTTCAGCAGGATAATCTTCACATATTAACACCACTTTATGATTTCTGAAGTAGAAAGCTAATGTTGGGCTATAAAGGAACTACAGCACGGTCACATGACTTCATGTCTTTAAAGTAGAGACACTACATACTGATATACACCTGAACATCAGCAGGAGAGGACTCTTTAAAGTAGAGACACTACATACTGATATACACCTGAACATCAGCAGGAGAGGACTCTTTAAAGTAGAGACACTACATACTGATATACACCTGAACATCAGCAGGAGAGGACTCTTTGAAGTAGAGACACTACATACTGATATACACCTGAACATCAGCAGGAGAGGACTCTTTAAAGTAGAGACACTACATTCTGATATACACCTGAACATCAGCAGGAGAGGACTCTTTAAAGTAGAGACACTACATACTGATATACACCTGAACATCAGCAGGAGAGGACTCTTTAAAGTAGAGACACTACATACTGATATACACCTGAACATCAGCAGGAGAGGACTCTTTAAAGTAGAGACACTACATACTGATATACACCTGAACATCAGCAGGAGAGGACTCTTTAAAGTAGAGACACTACATACTGATATACACCTGAACATCAGCAGGAGAGGACTCTTTAAAGTAGAGACACTACATACTGATATACACCTGAACATCAGCAGGAGAGAACTCTTTAAAGTAGAGACACTCCATACTGATATACACCTGAACATCAGCAGGAGAGGACTCTTTAAAGTAGAGACACTACATACTGATATACACCTGAACATCAGCAGGAGAGGACTCTTTAAAGTAGAGACACTACATACTGATATACACCTGAACATCAGCAGGAGAGGACTCTTTAAAGTAGAGACACTACATACTGATATACACCTGAACATCAGCATGAGAGGACTCTTTAAAGTAGAGACACTCAGTGGCAACTGGTCATTAGGGGCAGGTGGGGCACAGCCCCACCTAGTGTCAGCAGAAAGTATTACAAATAATGATTACAAAAATGCAAAAAAAAAAATAAAAAAAAATATAAAATATATTTTAAGATCATGTTTAATCATCTGATTCGTCTGTACATTGCTGTTTTAGTCTGTGTTCTTCTAATTAGTGTGTCTACAGTCACAGTGTGTGCCTATTGAGCTGTTTAGAGCCATGTGGGACAAAACCTGATCAAGCCCCTTCCTCTCGCTGTGAAGTGAACGGTGACTGTAAAAACTACACTGCGCATGCTCAGAGTATTTTTCTATGTAATGTGTGTGGCAAAAAAATAATGACCAGAGGGGCACAGAGCTACCATCCCCACCATACGTCATCTCAAATCATTCAGAGCTGATTGGCTGTAAGTACGTGTGCCGCGAAAAGTGTGGTGCTTGAAGAGGAGACGAGAGAGCTGCAGTGGCGCGTCCTAAAACCAGGAAGTAAGCACAAAAAAGCAATGAGATTTCTCCAGAGGATTTTAGAAAATAGCTCGAAATAAGATCTGTGGGAAACGTACCTGTTAGATAAATGCACGTTTTGATTAGCCGGATAACATCCACATGTCGACCCTACTTTTATCATTTTTTTATCATAAATCTATCGATTAGATTTATGATAGACTTTTGAAACTACAAGAAGATAAGGAGGACTTTTACAAAAAAGTAATAGAAATGTTTGTCCAGAAGGATAGGCAAATGGACTTCATCTTCAAGTCAAGGTAAGACCGCCATTTTATTGAAAATGGGATCTTACTAAGAGAGAACAATTCAATATTTAAATGATAAAATTACATTTTTTGGGTATCCTTTTGTTGAACTGTCTGTTTAAAATTAATCGAAGCATCAGACAAAAAAAGCTTTTGAAAATAATATTATATTTTGGTTTAGGTCAAAATATAATATTTGTAAACCTGAAGAGTCAGTGCCAGTGCCTCACCAGCCATGAACCTCACTGCACGTCACTGCAGAAGCTTATATATAGACATCTAAGTTTTTTGTGCCCCACCACTTTTGTACATATAAAAACGCCACTGGAGACACTACATACTGATATACACCTGAACATCAGCAGGAGAGGACTCTTTAAAGTAGAGACACTACATACTGATATACACCTGAACATCAGCAGGAGAGGACTCTTTAAAGTAGAGACACTACATACTGATATACACCTGAACATCAGCAGGAGAGGACTCTTTAAAGTAGAGACACTACATACTGATATACACCTGAACATCAGCAGGAGAGGACTCTTTAAAGTAGAGACACTACATACTGATATACACCTGAACATCAACAGGAGAGGACTCTTTAAAGTAGAGACACTACATACTGATATACACCTGAACATCAGCAGGAGAGGACTCTTTAAAGTAGAGACACTACATACTAATATACACCTGAACATCAGCAGGAGAGGACTCTTTAAAGTAGAGACACTACATACTGATATACACCTGAACATCAGCAGGAGAGGACTCTTTAAAGTAGAGACACTACATACTGATATACACCTGAACATCAGCAGGAGAGGACTCTTTAAAGTAGAGACACAACATACTGATATACACCTGAACATCAGCAGGAGAGGACTCTTTAAAGTAGAGACACTACATACTGATATACACCTGAACATCAGCAGGAGAGGACTCTTTAAAGTAGAGACACTACATACTGATATACACCTGAACATCAGCAGGAGAGGACTCTTTAAAGTAGAGACACTACATACTGATATACACCTGAACATCAGCAGGAGAGGACTCTTTAAAGTAGAGACACTACATACTGATATACACCTGAACATCAGCAGGAGAGGACTCTTTAAAGTAGAGATACACCTGAACATCAGCAGGATAAGGCGGCTTCAAGTCCTTTCTACATTTGTAGTAACTACAAACAATTCTCAAACTAATAACTTGCTAAATGAAGCTGCATTATTAAAATGTAAAGAAATAGAGAAACAAAGTTCTCTTGCAGAACTGAGAAAGCTAGGTTCAGAATCCTGTCTGCTGGCGCCCCCTGCTGCTCTGGATGAGAAACTATTAAATAATATCAAGAGCGTCACAGAAATAAAACCCAGGAACCTGAGGCTGGGTTTTATATCTTATCACGATAAACTAAAGCTACTCATTATTATGATTATTTTGAATTGATCGTTTTGCCTTTTTAATTAAAAAGCAATTCAGTTTTACAAACACAAATAACACCAAATACTAACATTTTATAAACAGGAATATATTATTAAGTATCATTCTTTTATTTTACAACAATTAAATCAATCGTCTAATTGTTTCTGATCGTCTTTGAACGTACAAATATTCTGTATTCAAATGTGTCAAGAAAATCTCTGTTAAAAAGTGAAAGGTAAATAAATGTATGGATGAACTGCAGAGGTGTGAAGTAACTAAGTACATTTACTCAAGTACTGTACTTAAATGCAATTTTAAGGTACATGCTTGAGTATTTCCATTTTATGCTACTGTGTACTTTTACTCCACTACAGTTCAGAGGTACATGGTGTACTTTTCCTCCACTACATGTATTTAATACCTTTAGTTACTTCACAGATGTGGATGAATGATGTGAAATATAATCAAGTGTTAAATCAGACTTTAGTTCCACCTGGAGTAAATTCACAAGCTACCCTGCAGTATACAAAGTCATTCAAACTAGCTGCACCTTTACCAGCTTTGAGAACACTTTCATGATCAATCATTATAAAACATATCATATATATTATTCTGAAATGGACCAATCTGCACAATCACTACTTGTACTTCTACTTTTACTCAAGAACAAGATGTGAGTACTTCTACTTTTACTCAAGTACAAGATGCGAGTACTTCTACTTTTACTCAAGTACAAGATCTGAGTACTTCTACTTTTACTCAAGTACAGGATCTGAGTACTTCTCTCAACTCTGCATATATTAGAGTAAAAGTACTAATACCACATTGTGTAAACAAAAATTAATGTTAATATCTGGTATTGAGAATATTTGAAATATAGCCATGTAAATGGTCTTTGAAAGCTTATTGTTGTTATTATTATTATTATTATTATTATTATTATTAATAAATATCCACTAACTGTCATGTACCAGTTCACTGACAGCTGCAGCTGCATCAAGAAACACGTGATAATACCGGAAACAGGTGACCCGGCTTCAAAATAAAAGCACTACTGCTGCACAGATAATCAATGACTGATATTTTATATTAAAGTACAACTCATTAAGAAGCAGTAGCTGCACTGGGGAGAGGTTTTCGACATTTTCAGAATAAATGTCTTGTTATTGGACTCAAGAAAAAGATGTGAGTACTTCTACTTTTACTAAGTAGGCCTACCAGATCTGAGTACTTCTACTTTTACTCTAGTACAAGATCTGAGTACTTCTACTTTTACTAAGTACCAGATGTGAGTACTTCTACGTTTACTAAGTACCATTCTGAGTACTTCTCCCAGAGGTCTTCTGTAATCCAGCATCGTCACCTTTTATTTTGAAACTCGTGACCGGAAGTGGCCGTGTTGCTGCTGTTAGCTTGAAGCTTCCCTTCCGAGCAGAAGCAAACATGGACGTCACATGTGAGAGAATGACCTAAACATGATCCTGCTTTCTGAGGGGAAAACCAGCCGAGACAACAAGGTAGGATCCTCTCTGTCACACCGGGACCGCCTTTATCCTCCTCTCTCCCGGCGCCGGTCCCCGGTAAAGTCCGTTAGAAACCGGCTGTTAGCTGAGGGAGCTAAATAGCGTTTAACGGGAACCTCGGTGCCGGCGCCCATTATCGGACACGCCTCCCAGCGACAGCGCTTCTTCTATTTCTCCCCGAAAAAAACCACATAACGAAACTGAGTGAGATTCACACTCATTTGAATGTGTTTAATGCTTGATGTGTATATATACACATGTGTGGGAATGTATTATATTTGAAAAACCTTGCAAAGTGTGTGTTAAGACCAATTTTCAGGCATTTCTAGCGACAAAATGCACGAAATACATAACGCGTTTAATATTAATAAACCCAGGCTACGTCCGATAATGGAACCAGACTCTTTCCTGACGCCGGGGTTTAAATAGCGTTGCGTTACAGCCGCAGGCGACCATCGTCCGTCACAGTATGAGCCCACACACACAGCTCACATACACACACACAGCTCACATACACACACAGATGTGAGATTCTGGAGGATTTGAAGTCAAAAATGTTTACGAAATGTCGAAACATCAAATCGTGCAGTCCTGTCCGATAATGGAAGCAGCCAAACCGGGTTTAAAAGCTCCAGCTGTGTGTGTGTGTGTGTGTGTGTGTGTGTGTGTGTGTGTGTGTGTGTGTGTGTGTGTGTGTGTGTGTGTGTGTGTGTGTGTGTGTGTGTGTGTGTGTGTGTGTGTGTGTGTGTGTGTGTGTGTGTGTGTGTGTGTGTGTGTGTGTGTGTGTGTGTGTGTGTGTGTGTGTGTGTGTGTGTGTGTGTTAAACATCAACAGCAGTAACATGCTTTGTAAGTAGGCTAAATATTGTACACAAAATCTGATTTGTTAAATATATGATAGTACTTACATTTGTTTACCTGAGTATGGATTTGAATGCGATACTTTTACTCTAGGGGTATTTTCACAGTGTTTTTAGTACTTTAAATGCAGTAGAGGCTCTGGGTACTTCTCTGTCGGTGTTGGGCCAATAACTATCCGCTGCAGGCCTCTTTTTAAAGAGGCCCTATTCTTGTTTAGGTGGTGTTCCCTTCCCTGTAGTTAGTTATAGCTGTTAGTGCATGTAAATGGTCTGCAAAGGCTGAAATCCCTGGTTTTCCTGCAGTGATGCATCGTCATGAGATCTCTGAGCATATTGAAGTTTGACTGGAATTACATTTATTAATCTAAAGAAATTGCCTTATTTGGGATTTTTAGAGGACTCTTTAAAGTAGAGACACTACATACTGATATACACCTGAACATCAGCAGGAGAGGACTCTTTAAAGTAGAGACACTACATACTGATATACACCTGAACATCGGCAGGAGAGGACTCTTTAAAGTAGAGACACTACATACTGATATACACCTGAACATCGGCAGGAGAGGACTCTTTAAAGTAGAGACACTACATACTGATACACACCTGAACATCAGCAGGAGAAGACTCTTTAAAGTAGAGACACTACATACTGATATACACCTGAACATCAGCAGGAGAGGACTCTTTAAAGCAGAGACACTACATACTGATATACACCTGAACATCAGCAGGAGAGGACTCTTTAAAGTAGAGACACTACTTACTGATATACACCTGAACATCAGCAGGAGAGGACTCTTTAAAGTAGAGACACTACATACTGATATACACCTGAACATCAGCAGGAGAGGACTCTTTAAAGTAGAGACACTACATACTGATATACACCTGAACATCAGCAGGAGAGGACTCTTTAAAGTAGAGACACTACATACTGATATACACCTGAACATCAGCAGGAGAGGACTCTTTAAAGTAGAGGCACTACATACTGATATACACCTGAACATCAGCAGGAGAGGACTCTTTAAAGTAGAGACACTCCATACTGATATACACCTGAACATCAGCAGGAGAGGACTCTTTAAAGTAGAGACACTACATACTGATATACACCTGAACATCAGCAGGAGAGGACTCTTTAAAGTAGAGACACTACATACTGATATACACCTGAACATCAGCAGGAGAGGACTCTTTAAAGTAGAGACACTACATACTGATATACACCTGAACATCAGCAGGAGAGGACTCTTTAAAGTAGAGACACTACATACTGATATACACCTGAACATCAGCAGAAGAGGGACTCTTTAAAGTAGAGACACTACATGCTGATATACACCTGAACATCAGCAGGAGAGGACTCTTTAAAGTAGAGACACTACATACTGATATACACCTGAACATCAGCAGAAGAGGACTCTTTAAAGTAGAGACACTACATGCTGATATACACCTGAACATCAGCAGGAGAGGACTCTTTAAAGTAGAGACACTACATACTGATATACACCTGAACATCAGCAGGAGAGGACTCTTTAAAGTAGAGACACTACATACTGATATACACCTGAACATCAGCAGGAGAGGACTCTTCCGCTGCGGTCACATACCTGTGTGACAGCAGGATGCTGGAGAGGACTGTCGGGACGTGTCGCCTCTTGTAGAGAATTTGTCGTTGCACAGGAGAACCTTTTTAAAGTTCAACATAAGGTAATGATCTGCGTACACAAGATCATTTATTACATGCATTCTTCTTCTTCAGAATAGAAGTCGGGAGAACCCTCTTCTTCTCTCTGTACCATATCCAGGCATTTGTTTATTTTGTCAATATTGTATTTGTTCTCCATCGATACTTCCTGATCTCCAGCCTCTGCAGAACACTACTGTGTATATGACATATACTGTAGTACAATGTGCTCCTTCTGTACTGAGTTTATATCAATATTGATTTTATTTGTATATATTTATTAGGCATTTTGTAACTTCTAATGTTTATATAAATATATTACATTTTAATATATATATATTTTTTGCACATTCTTACTTTAACTTCTTATTTTGATATAAATATTTTATTTTATTTTATATTTTATAGGACATTTCTACTTTAACCTCTTGTATACATTTATTTTTTATTTATCTTTTATTAATTGTTTTCTTAAAATGGAGTAACTGTCATGAAACCCAATTCTCCCCTGGGGTAAATGTAATATTTTGATTCTGAAAACCTCTGCAGCTCTGTAATGGACTACCAATTATATAAACAATGCACAATAATTGCACAAATGCCACCGACAGTAACGGTTGCCATGTGTTGCAATGCCACACATATTTGTCGTTAGTTAATAAACTCCTCTTTGAGATTGAACCCCATCAAGTTGAAATGTAATCGTAAGATCTCGCCGTTCCTCCTGCACGCCTCGGCGAAACCAAAGAAGTAAACACTTTCCAAACCTGATTCTCCAGATCCTGTACACACCTCTTTCCACAAGTACTACTTTACTTCAGTAAAAGTACTACATCCTCACTGTTAAAATACTCGTCTTTGACCCAAACATCTGACCATCCGGGTGACGGTACCGTAGGGTTGACTATTGGTGCTTTCTCACTTATTTACATAATGAGAATGTGATCAATAATCATCAGTCGATATTTAGACTCTAGGGTCAAGACTAATCATAGACATCTGTTGAAATCAGAAAAGGACATGATGTACTTTGATGAGGATTTATAACTCGGCAAAACAACACTGTGTTACAATATCAGTGTTAAATAACGTATTTGATACTTCATTGGTTTTGTATTTGGTTAATTGTTTGGTTTATTAAGTGGTTGGTTGGTTGGTTGGTTGGTTGTTTGTTTGTTTTACCTGGTTGTTTACCTGGTTGGTTGGTTGGTTGGTTGTTTACTTGGTTGGTTGGTTGTTTGGTTGGTTGGTTGGTTGTTTGGTTGGTTGGTTGTTTGGTTGGTTGGTTGGTTGGTTGGTTGTTTACCTGGTTGGTTGGTTGGTTGGTTGGTTGTTTACCTGGTTGGTTGTTTACCTGGTTGGTTGGTTGGTTGGTTGGTTGTTTACCTGGTTGGTTGGTTGGTTGGTTGTTGGTTGGTTGTTTACCTGGTTGGTTGGTTGGTTGTTTACCTGGTTGGTTGGTTGGTTGGTTGTTTACCTGGTTGGTTGGTTGGTTGGTTGGTTGTTTTATTGATTGGTTGGTTGTTAAGTTGGTTGGTTGGTTGTTTGTTTTATTGTTTGTTTGGTTGTTTGTTTGTTTACCTAGTTGGTCGGTTGGTTGTTTGTAGTTGTTTTTGTGGTTGATTGGTTGTTAATTGGTGGTTGGTTTTGAATTGGGTGGTTGGTATTTGTAATTGTTGGTCTGTTGATAGATTGATCTCATGTCACAATAGTGCTGAGTCTTGAGTTAGCCTGCATGCTTTAACACCCCCAGTTTGAAAACGGCTGATTACAAATACATAATATAAAATATAATTATATAATGAATATAAGAAGCACTGCTAAACTGAAGGATGCACCTCCAGGACCAGATGGACCTGTGCAGGGGTTCAGGAGGGGGGGGGGGGCTCACAGCATGTCCCAGCATGCACTGGGAACAAACATATTTCCATGCTCCCCTGCATGTGTCTGTGGGAGGAAACTCAAACTGTAAGATCAACAGAGACCCGCTCCTCTGCATTCCTGCTGCGCTGCTGCCTTCACTGACTCTGTTTTCAGTGGGATTGCGTAACATCCTCCACAATGAGGGGGCTCTCTGAGGACCTGAACACACCCCTCAAACATTTCTTCTGTTACATGTCATCATATGTCCTGAAGGGTGTGCACACAGTGTTCTCAGTTGTGATCTCTTTGCTACACGTCAGATGTGGAAAGTAATGGATGAATCAGTTTCTCATGTCTGTTATTCTGCCTCTCTGGATCCTCTCTGACTTCCTGTCTGTGGCTCTCTGCTCCGAGCCCATTGGTTCTCACTGAGGATGGCAAATATTTACAAATGTATAGTTTAATGTTTAAAAATTAGTCAGTTAATCAGTGATGGGTTAGCTGTCCAGCTCGGTTGTGATTGGTCAACCTCTTAGAGATGTCCCGCCGCTTAGCCTATCAGGTACAATGTGCTAGAGCGCGAGTCTTACATAGTGATGTCACTATGAGTCCAATGGAGGGATTTTAGCCTCTGCAGACCATTTACATGCACTCAAACCTACAGAACACACTACAGGAGAGGGAAACCCCCCGAAAAGAAGAATTGGGACCTTTTCAAATCAAAAATCAAAAAAGTAAGCAAGTAAGTTACAGGAATAAGAAAAAGATATACTTATAGAATAATAATAAAAGAATACCACTATGCAGTAGAATATATACGGTATGCTGTAATAATATACGGATATGTGGAATTAAGTAGCTATGAAAATACAAGTGTTAAAGTATTATTGTGTATACTTGTGTATTTTAGGAAGTGTCCTCCTGTGTGCACAGACTGCATCTCTAAATATAGACTCAGACAGATATTTAGCTCTCCTCCTGCAGGAGTCTGCTCCTCCTCTCTCACTCAGTCTGCAGTTATCCCCCTCCGATGATCACTGTTTACTGCCGGACTCTGGAGGGGCGCTGTAGCTACCAGGAGCTCGCTGTGGGACCCTCAGAGACCCAGTGAGAGGCTGCAGGTAGCCCAGCAGAGTGGAGGTTTCACAGGAGCTCGCTGTGGGACCCTCAGAGACCCAGTGAGAGGCTGCAGGTAGCCCAGCAGAGTGGAGGTTTCACAGGAGCTCGCTGTGGGACCCTCAGAGACCCAGTGAGAGGCTTCAAGTAGCCCAGCAGAGTGGAGGTTTCACAGGAGCTCGCTGTGGGACCCTCAGAGACCCAGTGAGAGGCTTCAAGTAGCCCAGCAGAGTGGAGGTTTCACAGGAGCTCGCTGTGGGACCCTCAGAGACCCAGTGAGAGGCTGCAGGTAGCCCAGCAGAGTGGAGGTTTCACAGGAGGAAGGAGCAGAAAGAGCTGCACGATGAATCGCTATTTCATCCATATCGCTAAAGAGTGGTTTAGTTTAGCTTGTGGTTTGGTGGACAGTCCCCATGAATGAACTGTAAAGGCCCAGACACACCAGGCAGTCACCAGAGAACTCGCCGACACCCGACACCGACAATTCCATCGACGAGTTCTCCTGTGTATTGGCCGTGTGTCGCACTGGAAATCACCGCAAAGACTTCAGCCGAGCACGTACGAACTGCGCATGCGTGAGTGGCAATAACTCTCCTTACCAGCAGGCGGTGGTAGTGTGTATTCGTCATTCAAAAGAGGCAACAACCGGAAGACAGAGAAGAAGAACAGACTGATATAAACAAACAAATAGCGTGTGCCGTTCCATTTTCACTCTCGTCCATCGAAAACATGTTTTAGAATATAAAAATACATGCATGATGAAATGAGCACATAAAGTGCAGACATACTATAAAATCACAGTTAATAGACCTGCATCTGATGATCGCAGTGTTCTGGCGGGTGTGTCGTTTATTGAGTCAGCAATGTAGTAATGTATGTAATGTAGTAATGGCCACTTCTTGCTAAATTTACGATGAGATGAAAAACCGGACTTGACCAAACAAATCACGGAGCTCTCAGCAGAGGACAGCCGCCGATATCAGAGATGTCCCTGCTATGTGTGGGAGGTAAGAGAGGACATTTAAGGGCTATGTTTGATGTCTTTAAGTATCACCTGCTGGTGTTTAGCTGCTGTCCTGTGCCTTCTTAAATCGTTTGTTTACGTCCCTCACTTCCGTTTCGCTTCTCATTTGCTAGCTGAACAGCTGATCAGAGTGGTTTCTTGGCCCGATAGCTTGTGTCCGACACCCGGCCGATTCAACATGTTGAATCGGCCGGGTGTCGACCGTGAAAGGCCAAATAAGGCGTGTCACGGCCGAGGGTTCGGGACACACCAAATTGACTTTGGGCGACAAGGAACGCGTTGTCGCCCAACAACGCAAGACGGCCGATATCGGCCTGGTGTGTAGGGGCCTTTACAGAAACAGTACATGGGGCAGATTCAGCCAGCGTCAGATGATCATAGACATCCTAAAAGCACAGCACATCACAAGGACTAATGAGCAGCGTAGAAACAGCACACGTTGCTACAGGACACGCCACATCTCAACCACACGGGGCAGGGGGTCCAGACTACGGCCCTCAGCTCGTTCTAAAAGTATAATAGAGTCTGGTCCACAAATTAAACTTGTGCTTGTCTTATATTGTACTTTTTAAATATATACGCACACATATATTACACAGTATTCATGTGTTAGGAAGCACAGTTTTTAAAGTTGAAAACATTTCCTAACAAATTGATAAGAAAAAAGCCCAATAACTTATTTACATATCAAGCTTGAAATGTACCCTTCATATTTCCTTCTGTGTTAAGGGATGAGCTGCCAACAAGATACATGAAACCCTCTGGAGGAAGGTTGTTTTCTTAAAGCATTTTCAAGTATCAAGAATAATGTACCTACATTTGATTGATTTTGCTAACTTATAACTGAACATATGAGGCAATCAACCTCTAGTGAGTGGCCCAGCCCTTCGTATGTGGCCCCCTGACATAGGGGAAGTTACTAGAGACGGGGGGCAGCATCCATGATCATTGCATATAACACACATGCCATGTCCAACAGAGTGTGTGCAGGTGTTATCAGTGAAGGGGTTTATGTGCATGTCTTTGGTTTGAGTGGGGGGAGAGTTCCAGTTTTGTATCGCTGGTGGGTTACGTTGAGTAGGGGCTGTATTGTGCAGTGATGTAGTATTTCGGTGCTGGACCCTGAAGGCACCATCTCCCTGGTTCCCTCCTCAAAAATCCAACAGGGTTTCTCCATTGGATTTTGGTGTTTTTCATACAGACATCTTACACTTGTAAAGAAACTAAAGCTGTTAGAGGCTTTTAGTTTAGTGAAAAGTACGATATATAACTTGAATTGTCTCTTTTAATAGAGACATGACAATAAACACTTAAGTAACTTAATTTGAAAAGGATATGTCCTCTTTAGAAAACTAGTGTCCGAGATAACAGACAGAAAAACACGTGTCCAACTCATAGGACGGGTAATCAAATAAAAAAGAATCTGTAAATAAATGTTATGATACATTTAAATTGTACTTTAGTGTCCCAGCAGATGTTCCTGGCTGATTTCATCACTAACATAACTTTACGAAAACAAAAGCCTCTGTTTACGTAACTACGACCTGAGCCAACATCTCCTAGTTTCGATATCTCTCCGTGCTCGCGGTGCTTCGTGTATCGGCAGGAAAACCACAGCATGTTTCGACAACCAGCTTTGAAGTTGAATGCAACTCACGGGGACTTTCCACCTGTGATGCCTTCACTGCCTCATCATCCAACACAATGCACATTACTTATACCTCATACCCCTATACCCTATATCTTCTCATGCTACTCTACATACTCACGACACATTTTACAGACAAATGCTGTCCTTTTTCATTCACGAATCCCCTGTGCAGTGGCATGTGACGCTGATGTCACTTTACAATGAGCTCAGCCAATGAGAGACGATGTCATTCACTGGTGTGTGAGATGCTGTGACAAGAGAGCCATTGTACAACACACACACACACACACACACACACCCCTACAGCAGTGTGTTTGTGGTGGAGATGTCCCCTTCACTTCTCAGTAAAGCGTTGTGTCTGCTTAGGTCCAGGAAACTGGAAATGAATGGCTTTTATTTTTCTCCCTCGTAGCGCCACTGACTTTCTGTCGCAGATTTTCGCGGCTGCAACGAGACCAGGGGACTTTTATTTTAATATAAGTTCAAGGTAACGGACTTTGCTGGTGGATGAAAATAAATGTGTTTCATAAAAAGAGAAACTCCCTCTGAAGGGAACACGGGGATTATAGCCTCTGCAGACCATTGACATACACTAAAACCTACAGAACACTACAGGAGAAGGAAGACCACCCCCCCAAAAAATAATAGGGCTTCTTTAACATGAACATTATTGCAGTTAAAGATTGAAAAACTACATATAACAATGTGTTGTATTGAAACGTATTGTGTGGTTTTTAATGAACCTATTTTGTACAACGGACATTTCTTTGATTAACGTTGAATCTAAAGTGCGTTGCAATGATCTGACGGACTCCTGCTCTACAGCCAGATGTTTGATGGTTGATGTGTTCTCTCTGCGGTCTGAGCGGGTTTCTCTCTGCAGACACGCTGCTTCCTGTCAGCTCAGTTTGCACCTGTGGCCCCATTTCCACTTTCAACATCGTTTTCTAGAGAAATGCTCCAAACCTGATGGGTTTTATCACAACTGCATTTACTAGATGTTAAACTGGACTTAAGATTAAAGATCACCTATTGTGCAAAATCCACTTCTCCATGTCTCTTCTACATCAACATGTGTCCCCTCTTCTTCATGTCTCTTCTACATCAACATGTGTCCCCTCTTCTTCATGTCTCTTCTTCATCAACATGTGTCCCCTCTTCTTCATGTCTCTTCTACATCAACACGTGTCCCCTCTTCTTCATGTCTCTTCTACATCAACATGTGTCCCCTCTTCTTCATGTCTCTTCTACATCAACATGTGTCCCCTCTTCTTCATGTCTCTTCTACATCAACATGTGTCCCCTCTTCTTCATGTCTCTTCTACATCAACATGTGTCCCCTCGCTATTAGAACCAGACATATGCCTACTGGCTCCGAGGCCCCGCGGCCGGCACCGGCGTCACCGCTGCCGCTCGGTACAGAACTCATCCGTCCTTCCTCCTCATCCTGGCCTACAGGTTTAAAATGACCTGTAAGCTTCGGCATTTTTTTTAATAGTTGCTTGTCTCGAAACTCCTTTTCCCTCAACAATTTCCTTTTCCGAGCGCCACTCTCAAACATTTTCTTCTCCGACATTTTCGCCTAAACAACTCAACTCGCATTTTGAATAAGTCACATGTGAAACATATTCTCATTCTGATTGGCTGTTAAGTGGTGCCCACGGGGGTGTCTTATAACTTGTATCAATCGCCAGCCACATACATTCAGATCAAATGATGGACAGAACATTTGACGAATTACAAAACAATGCATTTTCTTATTGGCTCATGATAGGCCCCCGATCTCCGTAGGGGGCCTATCATGACGGGCTTCAGCCCAGGTCAGCCCGTGCATTAAGGCGGCCTTGGGCGTGGAGAGTGGCTCCTTGTTTTCATCTAAAGCAGGGGGGTCAAACTCAATTTCATCGCGGGCCACATTAGCATTATGGTTGCACTCAAAGGGCCGGTGGTAACTATATAAATATACATATATAATATATATAAAATAATGTATTATATGACATTATTGCCTCTGAATTGGATTATTATCGGATAGGGTAATAACTTAGTAATTAACTACGTCTGAAAGCAGAAGTCCAGGGCAAATAATTGCAAGTCTCTTCAGTGTGTATGTCACAAAACGAGATGCATTGTGGGACATGTAGTTTATGGGCAACCTGCTTCTGTAAAGTAGCATGTGACCGTATAATAAACTTATTATATTCTTTGCAAGCTCTTGCGGGGCCACATCAAATGAAGTCGCGGGCCGGATTTGGCCCCCGGGCCTTGAGTTTGACACCCCTGCTCTAAAGTAACAGACAGAAAATCAGCACTTTGGAAACAAAGTATTTCCCTTGGATACTCTTACTTTTATTACAATGAGTACATTTTCGAGGTTATAATTAACTTTTACTATGTACTGTACGATACTATCGCGATACTTAAGCCACGATACGATAGTATTGCGATTCTACGATATATTGCGATGTTGGAAATCACATGGGTCATATCCATGTCCGTCTTCCCTTCCTGGTTAAAACATGTATTTGCAATATGAATAGTTTATGTGAACAACCCGATGTGTGTTCTTTGGACCTGAAAAGGAGATGGCAATGTTTTTGTTACTTTCATTGCAATTGTATACATGTCTTAACTTCCTGTTTTATATACGACCATCTTTCGGAGGGATATGCTACAGTTTATATATCATTTTAAAAAGTTGATATAATAAAATATCGATACTTGGCGTCCGTGTATCGATACAATATCGCCACGCAAAGTATCGCGATACTATGCTGTATCGATTATTTCGCCCACCCCTAATGTACTATGTATTGATTATGTAACCTGTCCAATAAGGTGATTTGTATTTCTACAATTGGTTTGAACACGTCACAACGGCACAACACGCCATAGATTGGCAGTAAATTAGTACTTTTCTTGCAGTAAAGAATCTGAATACTTCCTCCACGTCTGGTTCTCTGTGTCGCTGAACCTGCAGCAGGCGGGAAGACGTGCTCAACAGAAAGAGTTATTCTGGTTTCACAAACAGAGAAGTGTTTTCGGGAAACCACAGATGTTCATATTAATTATAGCTTCATTTGATAAAGAGACACCTTCCTCTCTTGCTTCTCACTTCCTGTTTTACTACAACCCCATTAACATCTGGAGGAGTGTATCAGTGCTCTGGTTCCAGGTGCCAAAAATCATTGATTCATATCGGATATTTTTGGGGAAATGCATTTTTTTGTTTTGTTTCCAGAATAAAAACAGTAAAAACTATCAAGACAGTATTCACAAAGTAATACATATAACACGATCAAATCGATGATGAATCAGAAGTACTGAGGTGATGCATCGTCATGAGACCTCTGAGCAGCGAGGTATTTACGTAGAAATGTCTTAAATCAATCTTTAATTATCTTGAAAATATAACATTTAATTAACAATTCACAGATTATGAAGCAGAACCAACATCGTAAATGTGATCTGAAATGTCTCTCCTTTGTTTACTTCTGGAACATGGTGACATCACTATGTAACACTCGCGCTTCTATTGGCTAGCGCTGCAACACATTGAACGTGATTAATAAAATTGAGCATTATTTTATTTAATATATAGATAAATATTGACGTTAATCCAATTCCAAAATGTATTTGGATGGAAGAAGCTGTGTGTGTGTGAGTGGTGTGTGGGTGTGTGTGTGTGTGTGGTGGTGTTTGGTGTGACTGTGTGTGTGTGTGTGTGTGTGTGTGTGTGTGTGTGTGTGTGTGTGTGTGTTGTGTGTGTGTGTGTGGTGTGTGTGTGTGTGTGTGTGTGTTGTGTGTGTGTGTTGTGTGTGTGTGTGTGTGTTGTGTGTGTGTGTGTGTGTGTGTGTGTGTGTGTGTGTGTGTGTGTGTGTGTGTGTGTGTGTGTGTGTGGTTTCCATTGTTGCACATGCACCATCAGAAAAGGGAAGTGATTGTGATGAAATCAGCTGTTTCTGCTTAAATTGGCATTTTTTATTTTGTGCATTTCAGCAGACCACTCCCAGTGACGGCAGACATTAATGATGGTTCAGATGTGTTTAGAGCAAAGGTCACGGACGGAGAATACAGGAGGAACTTTATTTATACGTGTTGTCGCTCTTTAACGAGACAAACCGTACGTGTTTAAAAGAGAGATGACACCTGGAGGTTGGACCAATTTTAAATCACTGAAGCTGCACTGTCTCTAAATGTTCGTATTCAAATAAGTAACTTTAAACTATAGATGAGACTAACGGGCACTTTCCCTCTCCGCAAGACCTCGCCCCCTTTTCAGTGAAAACACTCGCTGTCATTCGAATGGCGTTAAATACAGATTCTGACGTTTTCATCACATCAAAAACTGTATAAAACTGGGCCTTTTTGTTACTACATTCACGTTATGATGGTCAGACAGGCCAACTGTTAAACCGTGTTATCGGAGATCGATGATCGGCGTCAATTTATAGTTTCATTTACATTACATTATTACATGTCACTTGTTAGACGCTTTTACCCAAAGCAACTTACATACATTCAGTACTGTGGGCAATCCCCACAGGAGCACTTTGGGGTGAAGTGTCTCAGGGACACAACGACATGCTGACTGCAGTGGGACTCGAACTTGCTACCCCTGTCTATTGATAGATAATTATGGGATGGATGTCCGGTGGGCCTGCAGCAGCTGACACTGAAACTGAGATTTCTGAGTTTCTTTTTCTTTTTCTGGAGAGGAAGTAAAGAAACCTCTGGATGTATTTGTATGAGGTGCAAAATATGACTCGGCAGCTTTAAGACATGTATTTCCCGCTTCGCTCTAATGCAGTATTTTCACCTGAAAGTGGGGGGGGCCTTATTTTGGCCAAAAGGTGACGTTAGCATTGCTCTCATCTGTAGCACCGTCTTCATAAAAAGTGTAAATAACACTAAATATTCATGTGAACGAGTCAGCGGTTGCATTTACTCAATCGATACAATTTTGAGGTATTTTTTTACAAATCACAACATTTCACAAAAAAGCTTTTTATGAAAAAGGACATTTTCTACTTTTTTTTTGCAATTACCAATACCAACAATGATTGTGTTTCTGAAATCTTCATTTAAAGTATAGTAGACATTAACAATGAGGTTTTAGACGTATCTCTCACAGAAGCTTTGCATGTGGATATTGAAGCACTAGATGTGTTTTTATAGTGTAAGAGATATTGCTGCTGATGAACGGGAAGCAGGCTGCAGGTCTTCTTCCTGTTTCCAAGCCGACCTCTGACCCCTCTCTCTTTCCACTTCCTCCTCTCTTTGTAAACGTGTCACTTTCACCCTGTGATGACAGAGTGGACTCACAGGAGGAAGTGACTGATTTTAATGGAAGGAAATGTTTCATCCATCAGAAAGATAGGCTGTTTCATTAGGCAACAAGTATTATTGTTTTTAAACCTTTGAAATTAGTCTTATAAACAGTAAAACCTTTTTTAGTTAGTTAGGTGGATCGCTGGATAGGGTTAGTTGGTTGTTGTTTTAGCTAGTTAGCTGGCTGGTAGGTTGTTTGGTTGGTTGGTTGGTTTGTTGGTTGGTTGGTTAGTTGTTTGAATAGTTGGTTGGTTGATTGAATAGTTTGTTGGTGTTTTTGTTGGTTGGTTGGTTGGTTGAATAGTTTGTTGGTTGATTGAATAGTTTGTTGGTTGGTTGTTCGGCTGGTTGTTTGGTTGGTTGGTTGAATAGTTGGTTGGTTGATTGAATAGTGTGTTGGTTGTTTTGTTGGTTGGTTAGTTGGTTGTTTGGTTGGTTGAATGGTTGGTTGGTTGATTGAATAGTTTGTTGTTTGGTTGTTCGGCTGGTTGGTTGGTTGAATAGTTGGTTGAATGATTGGTTGATTGAATAGTGTGTTGGTTGTTTTGTTGGTTGGTTGTTCGGCTGGTTGTTCGGCTCATAGATATATATAAACACTAGATGACTCACCCGCGCTGCTGGCCAATGGAGACCGACGTTGCAACATGGCGGCCATCTTGCCACAGGCAGCTCGCTCATTCATAACATTATGTCTGTTTGCCAGAAACAGACGCTACGTGGACAAAAGGCCGTAGAGCCTGTGCACTTTGAGTTATGTTATCCTGTGTTTGCACGGTTCTAGAAGTCTTTGCTGTCTGCAGAGCGAATCGAACAGAACGACTCCTGTTTAAATTTAGTTTTTAATTCAGCCCGTGTCAGCGGCAGGGATTTACCCATGATGCAGCGGTAATCTGAGCCAGCCGTGGCACGCTGTACTGGAAGTGTAGAGATTAATGCAAGTCAATACTGTGAGCAGGGGCGGACTGGCCATCGGGACGTTCGGCGCGAATCCCGATGGGCCGGTACTGAAGTGGGCCGGTCGGACGATGTGGGCCGCTCGGATAAGTCACCAGCAGCATTTGTGCAGCACTTTTGATTCACAGGATGCAGCTAGAAATGCTTTAACATGTTGGCACACAAAACTAAAATAAAATAGTAGGTAAACAACAGATAACACAATCAGTCAAATGTAGACAAAAATAAGGCATATTTAATAAATACACTAAAACAATCAAAAATAATAATAAAATAAATAACCGCCTTAGAAGTGAAATCATAATAATTAACAAAAAATAATTATAATAAAAATAATAATATTAATAAAAAAAATATTTTTATTATAACAAATTGAAATAATTATAAAAAATAGAAAATAAAAAAATGAAGACCAAAATAAGGGGGGAATATATAAATACAAAATAAATGTAATCACATTTTTAAACACAAAAAATAAAAAAACTACGTAGAACTAAAAAGCGGCGACTGTGGCTGCGAGGGGAGTCAAAGTCAACTTTATTGTCAATCTTCCAGTTTGTGTGTACAGAGAGATCGAAATACTGTTTCCCACAATCACAAATATACAAACAAATATATATGAGTGAGTGCCGTCGTCTTTCAACGAGAAAGAAGGTTGTTTGTTCGATCCCAGCCCGTGCAGTCGATGATACTGGTGTGTGTGTGTGTGTGTGTGTGTGTGTGTGTGTGTGTGTGTGTGTGTGTGTGTGTGTGTGTGTGTGTGTGTGTGTGTGTGTGTGTGTGTGTGTGTGTGTGTGTGTGTGTGTGTGTGTGTGTGTGTGTGTGTGTGTGTGTGTGTGTGTGTGTGTGTGTGTGTGTGTGTGTGTGTGTGTGTGTGTGTGTGTGCAAATGCGTGTTGTGCCGTTGTGACGTGTTCAAACCAATTGTAGAAATACAAATCACCTTATTGGACAGGTTACATAATCAATACATAGTACATTAGGGGTGGGGGAAATAATCGATACAGCATAGTATCGCGATACTTTGCGTGGCGATATTGTATCGATACACGGACGCCAAGTATCGATATTTTATTATATCAACTTTTTAAAATGATATATAAACTGTAGCATATCCCTCCGAAAGATGGTCGTATATAAAACAGGAAGTTAAGACATGTATACAATTGCAATGAAAGTAACAAAAACAAAGCCATCTCCTTTTCAGGTCCAAAGAACACACATCGGGTTGTTCACATAAAGTGTGTGTGTGTGTGTGTGTGTGTGTGTGTGTGTGTGTGTGTGTGTGTGTGTGTGTGTGTGTGTGGTGTGTGTGTGTGTGTGTGTGTGTGTGTGTGTGTGTGTGTGTGTGTGTGTGTGTGTGTGTGTGTGTGTGTGTGTGTGTGTGTGTGTGTGTGTGTGTGTGTGTGTGTGTGTGTGTGTGTGTGTGTGTGTGTGTGTGTGTGGCTGCTCTGCATGAATTAGGTGTGAATGACTCGTATGTAAAGAGCTTTGAGGGGTCGAACAGACCTGATAAAGCGCTATATAAGTGCAGCCCATTTTAGAATTAAATAAATACAAAATCAAGACCAGAATAAGGAGGTGATTTAAAGATATCTGAAGGGTCTTCCACGTTTATATGATTCATGATTCATTCTCCGTCCCCGGGTTGTTCAGAGGAAGGAGGGAGAGACACTCAGTGTTACATAAGAGAGCTTTCAGCATCTCACTGCATCATGACACACACACACACACACACACACACACACACACACACACACACACACACACACACACACACACACACACACACACACACACACACACACACACACAGTTTAATCACATATTGATTTTGTCAACAAACTCCACCATAACCAGTCTCTCTGTGTCTCTTTATCACCTCTGTGATTAATATCTTTATCTCTTGGATATAAATACGCTTTTCGTGGCTGCGGTGATAGTTAGTCCACCTTGGGCGCAATTTAGAGAATTCAAGTGTCTAACGAGCTTTTTTTTTAAATAACACTCAAGCCACTTCACCCCAAACTGCTCCTGAGGGGACTGCCCACAGCATTGAGTGTAATTTAGTGTACATGAGGATAAACATGGAGAAGTTGGTGCCTGAATCGGATTTTGAAAGATTTGTACAGCTATCTGCAGCACTATTATATAATAAGCTGAATTATATTCAATCTGTGAGTGCGTAGGATTGTGTCTGACTCATTGTTCCAATACCTCCAGAGCGCTGTGAATCCCAAAAGTCGACATTTATTGAAAAAAGTGGAAAACACAATTTTCACTGAAGAGTTACTGAATACATTTTATAAAACATAAAATCCTTTAAATGTAGGATTTTATAAAACATTTTAAAGGTCATGACACCAGACACACAAAGCTGCTGGATGTAAACAATAAATACATTCGCTTCAGCGCTAAATGGAAAATGTATGTTAAGAGTATTGGTAAGAAATGAACCATAGTTCTAAAAATGTAGTTAGAATTTAGTCAGATATTAAAGGGGCGATGCAGGCTGTCCGTCTCTTCTCTGATTGGCTGATGAGATGCAGGACTTTGACCTACTCTAAGGCTGTGTGTGTGTGTGTGTGTGTGTGTGTGTGTGTGTGTGTGTGTGTGTGTGTGTGTGTGTGTGTGTGTGTGTGTGTGTGTGTGTGTGTGTGTGTGTGTGTGTGTGTGTGTGTGTGTGTGTGTGTGTGTGTGTGTGTGTGTGTGTTAGTGCAGCTGCTGTGTATCTTCAGTGTCTCTCGTCCCTCTCAGTTTCATTTCAGTGAACTTCAAGGGCAGTGCACGTGGATGAATGAGTCAGGGATAATGTGAGGCGACACAGTGAGCGCGGCTTCACACTGAATAAACCAAAGACTTGACTCGCAATAAGGATTTAAAAATATTTGAAAATGATCATATTGCTTCCGCTTTTGAAAGAAATAGTCCGTGCGCACCAACGTCTGGAAGTGCTGCGACGGCAACGTAGCTTAAAATGACGGCAGCTCTGATCGAGGGTTTCTCTAACCGCCCAAGTCCAGTTCTACCTTCCATGAACCAGCGTTTAAACTCTGCAGAGTCCCCTGTGTTCCCTTCAGTCCGTCTTCTTCTGCTGTTCCCTTCAGTCCGTCTTCTTCTGCTGTTCCCTTTAGTGTTTACTTCCTGTCTTCTTCTGCTGTTCCCTTTAGTGTTTACTTCCTGTCTTCTTCTGCTGTTCCCTTTAGTGTTTACTTCCCGTCTTCTTCTGCTGTTCCCTTTAGTGTTTACTTCCTGTCTTCTTCTTCTGCTGTTCCCTTTAGTGTTTACTTCCTGTCTTCTTCTTCTGCTGTTCCCTTTAGTGTTTACTTCCCGTCTTCTTCTGCTGTTCCCTTTAGTGTTTACTTCCCGTCTTCTTCTGCTGTTCCCTTTAGTGTTTACTTCCCGTCTTCTCCTGCTGTTCCCTTTAGTGTTTACTTCCCGTCTTCTTCTGCTGTTCCCTTTAGTGTTTACTTCCTGTCTTCTTCTGCTGTTCCCTTTAGTGTTTACTTCCTGTCTTCTTCTGCTGTTCCCTTTAGTGTTTACTTCCCGTCTTCTCCTGCTGTTCCCTTTAGTGTTTACTTCCCGTCTTCTTCTGCTGTTCCCTTTAGTGTTTACTTCCTGTCTTCTTCTGCTGTTCCCTTTAGTGTTTACTTCCTGTCTGTCTTCTTCTGCTGTTCCCTTTAGTGTTTACTTCCCGTCTTCTTCTGCTGTTCCCTTTAGTGTTTACTTCCCGTCTTCTTCTGCTGTTCCCTTTAGTGTTTACTTCCCGTCTTCTTCTGCTGTTCCTTTTAGTGTTTACTTCCTGTCTTCTTCTTCTGCTGTTCCCTTTAGTGTTTACTTCCCGTCTTCTTCTGCTGTTCCCTTTAGTGTTTACTTCCCGTCTTCTTCTGCTGTTCCCTTTAGTGTTTACTTATATTTAAATGCTCTTTTTGCTGCACTGTTAGTTTACAGTTGTATTATTATGCTGCCGTGTTTAAAGCACAATAAGTACGGTCCATTGACCATCCTACAAAACTGAAATAAGACAGATTTGATAAATACAATAAATATAAAATCAAGACCAAAATAAGAAGGATTATATTAACAAAACAATTACATTTGAGCCGTGGTGTAAAGATATCTTCTTTGAGTTATTAACCTCTCTCTGAGAACTTCCACAGCACCACTATGTGCAATATCAATCACTATTATTAATATGGTATACATGTATTTGGGATTGTTGGAAACGTCATTTCTCACAAACTGAAAGATTGACTTGGCCTATTGTGCTGCTGTGTTCATTGTGTTTCCTTCTGGGTGAATAAAGCCTTCTCTCTGTGTGTGCAGTGGAGCGCAGAGCGGCGGCATGACGGAGGAGAAATGTCCGCAGCTGGTGGACTACTTTGTGGTGGCGGGTCTGGACCCTGGGGGGGCTTGGAAGCCGCTGGACGAGGACGGGAAGACCTCCTCTTCCTCCTCCTCCTCCACCTCCTCCTCCTCTTCCTCGGGCCGGGCGGTGGAGTCGGTGACGGACCTGGCGGTGATCGCGCGGGGTCTCGGGGAGGAGGTGCCGGAGGGCTTCACCTGCATTGAGAGGACTCTGGGAGGACACAGCGCGGAGCTGAGCGCCGGCATCATCAACAACCCTCACCTGTACCTGTGCTACCGGCGGGGGCGGGACAAGCCCCCCATCCTCGACCTCGGGTCAGACACACTCCCTGATTCTCTCTCTGGGGGGGGGACGACCCTTCTATTGTTGTTTATTAGCTGCATGTCTCAGTTAGTAAATATGAAATGGATCCCTTGCAGATAGATCACCTGAAGATAAAAAGGTCTCTACGAGTGAAGGCTGGATGAAGGTCAGCTTCACTGGAGCCCGTTCAGAATCACTCAACGGACTTCCTGTCACACGGGAACTAGAATTAATACCTGACTGCAGTTTGGGAAATAACCAGAAGGGCTCACTAAAAAGGTCCGGCAGTGGCTCAGTCAGTAGGGGCTTGGACTGTGAGCCGAGTCGCAGGTTCAAGTCCCCGAACAGACGTAAAATGTTAACTGTAACTTATTTGACAGATTTCACAACTGTCGACTTTTATATATTTTGCTCTTTAGTTCTGTTTTATTTTGTTGGTGAGACTGACTGAGTGCTGATTGGTTGAGACTGACTGAGTGCTGATTGGTTGAGACTGACTGAGTGCTGATTGGTTGAGACTGACTGAGCTCTGAATGCCCTCAGGGTGCTGTATGAGGGGAAGGAGCAGCTGAAGCCGGGCTGGTTCGTGATCGAGACGACGCCCTACAGCCGCTCTGCGTCCCTGAGCTCGGGGGGGGGCCCCGCGGCGCACCGGGTGTTCCTGATGTACCGCCGGGCGCTGGACTCTCAGGGCCTCCACACGCTGGGCGTCACCGACATCGCCCTGCTGCTGCCCGGCAAGGCAGAGGTCGCCCCGCACACCTTCTGCCGCGTGGACAAGAACCTCAACACCGGCATGGTGAGCGTCTGCGTGGGGGAGGGGCTTAGTATATGTATATATAACATGTTCATACTAATGCTCAACTCTTTACTGTGATATCCTGTTTCAATAGTTACTTTATCACTTTATAGGGTCTTAGTAGGGGTACCTGTACTTCAGTGACTAATCTGATTACAATTCAACAGACAGAAGTGGTTATTGGCCAATTCATACATTTAGTTAACTGTTTGTGAAACTGGTGGATATTTGTGTTTTAATTTGCTAATTTATTTATTTGAATGCATGGTGAGTGTCTGTGGAGGGTAGAGGGTCTTAACCAGGGTTGGAGTTATGTGGGAGCCAATAAGGAGGGGTCTGAGCTCTCATAAGGAGGGGTCTGAGCTCTCATAAGGAGGGTCTGAGCTCCTATGAACGCAGTGGGGGTCAATTTATTTGAGCATTTCTCCAAAACTACTAAAAAGTAAAAAAACTGAGAAATTAGGAATACAATCTTCCTCAATCTTGATTCATTCTCAAATCACGTGCGGTTAGACTGTCTTAGACCGCTGCATTTATATAGATATTTAATTAATGTGATTAGAAATAAAGCAAAAATAAAACCTCATTAATTGGTTTTACGATGTTTTAGTTGCTGGTTTTTAGTTTGTTTTATTCTCTCTGTTTTGGTTGGAAATGACTGTATGTGTGTTTTAAAGGTCTTACATTAATAAAGTGTGTGTTATATGTATGTTTTCTTGTTAACATGATGTGTGTGTGTGTGTGTGTGTGTGTGCAGTGGGGTCCGGCTCTCTACGTGTGCTACAAGCGAGCCGTGGCCAAAGCCAACGCCCTGCTGTACGAAGCCAGTGAGTATCTCTGCACACAGGAAACAGAGAGAAGAGAGAGACATGTGGTTTATTTGAACAACAGTCTGTTCTAAGTTATTATACATGAGAGTAACACATGCGTCAAATTACGGCCCCGCCCACTTTTGGGGGAAAACAAAACTGTCATTTGAACGGCGATCGAGCCTGAAGCCACAGAGCACATGGTTTTCAAACATTTCTGATCGGATTGGCAAAAACTTCTGAATTTCTATTGACCGCCGTTCAAATGAAAGCGTTGTTTTCCCCCAAAAGTGGGCGGGAGTGATTCTGAAATATTCACACATTATAGAAATCCGTTATTCTCTGAGATTACTGCTGAGGTCACAGTGGAGAGAAAAACTGCAATTAATTCAATTATTACATATATGAGAATAATTAAAGTAAAAGAAACTATACATATGTTTTATAAATTAATAATAACAATAAATAATGCATTTTTTTGTTTCTTGGATATAATAAAATCCTCTGTTACTTATTTAGGAAAATATAAGTGTGTGAAAAATAGAAATTATATATATTTTTCCAAAATATTTGAAAAAAACGAACTGAAAAATTCCCAAAAAGTCATAAATATACGAGAAAAATAGAATTAAGTAAAAAAAAAGTATATATATACAGATTATACATTTTACATTTATATTGTGTTCAATATGCTAACACACTTAATGTTAATATCCTACTTTCAATTGTGTTAGCTGTAACTCCTTCATTGTTTTTTTTGACAGATTTCACCGTTTTTTATATATTTGTACTCTTTAGTTCTGTTTGATTTCTACTTTATTTTCACATTATGTGCAACGGCTCGTTTAAACATGACGAAGTAATCCTATCCAGAGGAGGTAGAAGTACTCAGGTCTTGTACTTGAGTAAAAGTAGAAGTACTCAGGTCTTGTACTTGAGTAAAAGTAGAAGTACTCAGGTCTTGTACTTGAGTAAAAGTAGAAGTACTCAGATCTTGTACTTGAGTAAAAGTAGAAGTACTCAGGTCTTGTTCTTGAGTAAAAGTAGAAGTACTCAGATCTTGTACTTGAGTAAAAGTAGAAGTACTCAGGTCTTGTTCTTGAGTAAAAGTAGAAGTACTTAGATCTTGTACTTGAGTAAAAGTAGAAGTACTCAGATCTTGTACTTGAGTAAAAGTAGAAGTACTCAGATCTTGTTCTTGAGTAAAAGTAGAAGTACTCAGATCTTGTACTTGAGTAAAAGTAGAAGTACTCAGATCTTGTACTTGAGTAAAAGTAGAAGTATTCAGATCTTGTACTTGAGTAAAAGTAGAAGTACTCAGGTCTTGTACTTGAGTAAAAGTAGAAGTACTCAGATCTTGTACTTGAGTAAAAGTAGAAGTACCAGAGTGTAGGAATACTCTGTTGCAGTAAAAGTCCTGCATTCAAAATGTTCCTCAAGTGAAAGTAGAAAAGTATTCTCATCAAAATATAGTGAAAGTAGCGACAGTAAAAGTAGTCATTGTGCAGATTGGTCCATTTCAGAATAATATATATGATATGTTTTATAATGATTGATCATGAAAGTGTTCTCAAAGCTGGTAAAGGTGCAGCTAGTTTGAATGACTTTGTATACTGCAGGGTAGCTTGTGGATTTACTCCAGGTGGAACTAAAGGCTGATTTAGAGTTATATCTGATCTCAGGTCTGCTCAGCCGGTACCCTCAGGAGGACCTCGAGGCGTTCCCTCTCCCTGAGTCGGTGCCGGTGTTCTGTCTGCCGATGGGCGTCACCGTGGAGAGCTGGCCTCTCAACACCAAGTACCAGCTGCCCGTGTTCTCCACCTTCGTGCTCACCTCCGCCTGCGGGGACAAGGTGGGCACACACACACACACACACACACACACACACACACACACACACACACACACACACGCACACGCACACGCACACGAAATATTATAAGAAATTATCTGAACGTCATGTGGACATTTTACAGAAAAAACCCAAGAGGTGTCTGAAATAAATGTGAAAATATAAATGAAAAATTTCCCAAACTATTATTTAAATTGGTCAAAATGTCTCGAAAATATCTGAAAATTAGGTGAACATTTTCAATAGAATATCCAAAGGGTGACTGGAATATGTGTGAACATTTAATTTAGAAATATTCAAAACTTCATAACATTATTTTCAGATTTGACACATTTTATTAACAATTTTTTTTTTTTTTTTTATTGCCAAAAGGTGTCTGAAGTAAATGTGAAATTATAAATAAAAAATATTAAATTAATACAATTTGTCAGAAACGTCTGAAAAAATGTGAATTCTTTCCAGAAAATACCCAAAATGTATAAAGATTGGTCAAAAATGTCTGGAAAATATCAGAAAACGATGTGAAAATGTTCAACAAAAGAACCCAGAAGGTGACAGGAATATGTGTGAAAAATTGTCCGTAAAATAATATTAAATCGGTCAATTTGTCTGTAAGCATTCAGAGAATTATGTGAATATTTTTTACAGAAAATACCCAAAAGGTAACAGAAATATGTGTGAAAGTTGTCCAAGAAGATTGGTCAAAAATATCTAGAAAATTATGTGAACATTTTCAACAAATTAGCCAAAAGGTAACTGGTATATGTGATCATCAAATATATGTGATGATTTCCCCCAAAGATCATAAAATAATGTGTCTGAAATATCAGAGAATTATGTGAAAATGATCAACAAAAGGTAACAGGAATATGTGTGAAAGTTGTCGAAGAAAATGTATAAAAATTGGTCAAAAATATCTGAAACCTATCAGAAAATGATGTGAACATTTTCAACAAATTAATAAAGTTCCATCTTATCTCGCATTTGCAAAATCAGTGAATATAAAAATAAATATCATATTCCAATGACTTGTATATAGACTACTCTTGCACTATTTCTATTATATTTGTATTTGACTTGCACTCTTGTATCTGTGTTATTGTGTTGCTCAGTGGGAGGAGCCTGTGGCCTCAGATCTTCACTGTAGCTCTGAACACATGACCAGAAAAGCCTGTAACCTTGAATATAATCTAAATGAGTGCATTTCTCACCCCCGCTGCAGGTGTACGGCGCAGCGATCCAGTTCTACGAGTCGTTCTCCCGCGACCTGCTGTCGGAGCGGCAGAGCGTTCGCCTCGGACTGCTGAGCGTCGTCGACCGTCGGCCAATCAGCAGCCGCAGCCTGCAGGTGAAGAAGAGCATCTGCGTCCTCTCACACTGGCCCTTCTTCACCGTCTTCCAGAAGTTTCTCACCTTCGTCTACAGATACTCCATCTCCGGACCCCACGTGCTGCCGCTCGAGAAGTCAGTGCCGCTTATCTTTCACACTCAGTCACATCTTAAAGCTCTCCTATCATGCAAAGTGTACTTTTTAATGTCCTTTATACATCACTATGTGTCCCCGGTGTGACGGGAGACTCACGCAGCGTCAGAAAATAAAACCCTCTCTCTTTTCCTCCGTACCCACATCTCTAAAAACGGGGGAACAACGGAGCTGATCCAGATTTGCGTCCGATATGACGTAATATCCAATCAGAAACGTTGCTATCAGAAACAATGCCCGACTGTTTAGGACGTAATATGGTCTGTGTTTACATTAGCATGCTAGCACTCAGAGCTAACCTGTACTGGAGAGAGCATGTGTGAAGAAGCAGGAAATCAAAAGGAACTCACCGTGTGGTAAACCTGAGAGAGAGAGAGTTTGAGCTCCGTACTGTGACGTCCCGGTTCGTGGAAAGTGGAAAATAACATATAACCAGTTGAAATAATAGGAAGTTGTTTAATGAAAGTGCGCAATAACATTGGCAACAAGCAGCCTCAATCAAAACAAAAGGACCACCAACCTAGCTGACCACTGTTAACAGAACTAACACAGAATGTACCGAGAGACGTCTGCCACAGATGCAGACCTCTCGACTAACTGAGGTGCACACAGTCTTGTATCTGTCCCCGGAAGGTGTGTGCGGGGATTGGAGAGTCGGGCCCGGCGTGCTCCAATCCAGATCTTCGGTCACGCCTACCGGGGGAGGGACAGGAAGCCGGCATCCAATGGCGTCAGGGCAACGGCACAGCTCATATACATAAACAACACACAGCTGCAAACACTTAGAGACAGGCTAATGGGCAGAGAGGAGGCGGCGGCCGTAACCATACTGTTTCAGGAAGAATCCTTCATGTGGTTTGGAACATGATATGGAGTTTAATCACGGCAGCATTTAGCTGAGTATCTGAGTCCTCTTTCTAAGGACCCAGAATCAGCCCTTTAGCAACAGGCCTGAAACAGAGGGATGTGAGGGATGTTTGGTATTTTGAGCAAAACACGTCACAGATGTTTTTTATATATTTGTATATATCTGAGACCCATAAAATATGCCTAAATATAGCTTGATAGGAGATCTTTAACATTTAGCATGTGAAGGATATTTATTCATGGTATTTTTCTTTATCCTTGCAGACACATCTCCAGCTTCATGCACAACGTCCCGTTCCCTTCCCCGCAGCGGCCTCGCATCCTCGTTCAGGTAAACGCTCCAAACCTTAAACCTGTGTTTGAATGTCTCTGATTGTTCCTCGTTCCCCGTAGACCACGACCCGACCTGGGTTATTGTGTCCAATCAGAGCAGAGCAGTCGTTTCATTGATTTCAATGAGCAAAAATAATTGATTCTTCAAATGACTAAATACTTAACTGCTGATCTCTCAGGTGGTGTGTGTGTGTGTGTGTGTGTGTGTGTGTGTGTGTGTGTGTGTGTGTGTGTGTGTGTGTGTGTGTGTGTGTGTGTGTGTGTGTGTGTGTGTGTGTGTGTGTGTGTGTGTGTGTGTGTGTGTGTGTGTGTGTGTGTGTGTGTGTGTGTGTGTGTGTGTGTGTGTGTGTGTGTGTGTGTGTGTGTGTGTGTGTGTGTGTGTGTGTGTGTGTGTGTGTGTGTGTGTGTGTGTGTGTGTGTGTGTGTGTGTGTGTGTGTGTGTGTGTGTGTGTGTGTGTGTGTGTGTGTGTGTGTGAGATTAGCAGTGATTTAACGTGTGTTTCTTCACAGCTGTCTCCCTATGATAACCTGGTTCTCTGCCAGCCCGTCTCCTCTCCGATACCCCTCAGGTACTTTCACTGCAGTACTAGTACACAACAAGTACACAAGCAAAGTACACATAGTCTCTGTGTGTGTGTGATCTGTATTACAATTGTATACATATTTTAAAGAAGCTTACTTTGTTTTTATTCATAATTTGTAATAATGATGAATGTTATCACAGAGCCAGTTATAATGGTATCAATGTGTGTGTGTGTGTGTGTGTGTGTGTGTGTGTGTGTGTAGTGGGGCGAGTTTCCTGAAGCTGCTGCAGAACCTCGGTCCGGAGAACGCCTGCACTCTGCTGCTGGCCGTCCTCACCGAACACAAGCTGCTGCTGCACTCTCTGAGGCCTGACGTGCTCACCTCCGTCAGCGAGGCCCTTGTCTCCGTGAGACACACCACACACACTCACTCACTCACTCACTCACTCACTCACTCACTCACTCACTCACTCACAGACACACACACACACACACACACAAACACAGACACACACACACACACACACACACACTCACTCACTCACTCACTCACTCACTCACTCACTCACTCACTCACTCACTCACTCACTCACTCACTCACTCACAGACACACACACTCACTCACTCACTCACTCACTCACAGACACACACACACACACACACACACACACACACACACACACACACACACACTCACAGACACACACTCACTCACTCACTCACAGACACTCACTCACTCACAGACACACACACACACACACACACACACCACACACACACACACACACCCCACACACACACACCACACACACCACACACACACACACACACACTCACAGACCATTTACATGCACACAAACCTATACACACTACAGGAAGAATAGCAGAATAGGGCCTCTTTAAAAACGTCTTAAATCAGCCTTGCATCGAGCTGAACGCTGACGCAGCCTTTAAAGGTCCCATATTATACTGTATTTCATCAGTGTACTATAGGTCTCAGATATTGATACTGATTCTGAAGTGAATAACGTCCCGTCTGTCTGCAGATGTTAAAGGTCCCATGTCACGGCCATTTCTGCTGATCATAATTCCATTGTTGAGTTCTACTAGAATAGATTCACATTGTTCAATGTTCCAAACTCACATTGGTTTCTCATACAGCATCTCCGTATAGTATGTGTGTTCACTCTCTGTCCTAAACGGCTTGTTGGAGCTCCTGCCCCCCCCTCCCTGTGAGCCCAATGTGCTCTGATTGGTCAGCTCGCCCACTCTGTTCTGATGAGTCCACCACCGTTACAGCGGAACATCAGTGTTTATGTGTTACAATGGCGTTTGTTAGCAACCAGGAAATGACACCAGTAATGACAAGCAGATGAGAATGCTGCGTGGGGTCTGGGTGCCGTGTTGGCGGGACGTTGCGGGTCTCGCTGCTCCGCCCTTTGAGGCTCGAGGAGCTGACAGTGTGAGCTGGATTACTGGTGGTCTCTCCCCAGATGTTAATAACGTCCTGTCTCTCCCCAGATGTTAATAACGTCCTGTCTCTCCGCAGATGTTAATAACGTCCCGTCTCTCTGCAGATGTTAATAACGTCCCGTCTCTCTGCAGATGTTAATAACGTCCCGTCTCTCTGCAGATGTTAATAACGTCCCGTCTCTCCCCAGATGTTAATAACGTCCTGTCTCTCCGCAGATGTTAATAACGTCCCGTCTCTCTGCAGATGTTAATAACGTCCCGTCTCTCTGCAGATGTTAATAACGTCCCGTCTCTCTGCAGATGTTAATAACGTCCCGTCTCTCCCCAGATGTTAATAACGTCCCGTCTCTCCGCAGATGTTAATAACGTCCCGTCTCTCTGCAGATGTTAATAACGTCCCGTCTCTCTGCAGATGTTAATAACGTCCCGTCTCTCTGCAGATGTTAATAACGTCCTGTCTCTCTGCAGATGTTAATAACGTCCCGTCTCTCCCCAGATGTTAATAACGTCCCGTCTCTCCCCAGATGTTAATAACGTCCCGTCTCTCCCCAGATGTTAATAACGTCCCGTCTCTCTGCAGATGTTAATAACGTCCCGTCTCTCTGCAGATGTTAATAACGTCCCGTCTCTCCCCAGATGTTAATAACGTCCCGTCTCTGTGCAGATGTTAATAACGTCCCGTCTCTGTGCAGATGTTAATAACGTCCCGTCTCTCTGCAGATGTTAATAACGTCCCGTCTCTCCCCAGATGTTAATAACGTCCCGTCTCTGTGCAGATGTTAATAACGTCCCGTCTCTGTGCAGATGTTAATAACGTCCCGTCTCTCAGCAGATGTTAATAACGTCCCGTCTCTCCCCAGATGTTAATAACGTCCCGTCTCTCCCCAGATGTTAATAACGTCCCGTCTCTCCCCAGATGTTAATAACGTCCCGTCTCTCCCCAGATGTTAATAACGTCCCGTCTCTCCCCAGATGTAAATAACGTCCCGTCTCTCCCCAGATGTTAATAACGTCCCGTCTCTCAGCAGATGTTAATAACGTCCCGTCTCTCCCCAGATGTTAATAACGTCCCGTCTCTCCCCAGATGTTAATAACGTCCCGTCTCTCCCCAGATGTTAATAACGTCCCGTCTCTCCCCAGATGTTAATAACGTCCCGTCTCTCAGCAGATGTTAATAACGTCCCGTCTCTCTGCAGATGTTAATAACGTCCCGTCTCTCCCCAGATGTTAATAACGTCCCGTCTCTCCCAGATGTTAATAACGTCCCGTCTCTCAGCAGATGTTAATAACGTCCCGTCTCTCTGCAGATGTTAATAACGTCCCGTCCCTCCCCAGATGTTAATAACGTCCCGTCTCTCTGCAGATGTTAATAACGTCCCGTCTCTCCCCAGATGTTAATAACGTCCCGTCTCTCCCCAGATGTTAATAACGTCCCGTCTCTCAGCAGATGTTAATAACGTCCCGTCTCTCTGCAGATGTTAATAACGTCCCGTCCCTCCCCAGATGTTAATAACGTCCTGTCTCTCTGCAGATGTTAATAACGTCCCGTCTCTCCCCAGATGTTAATAACGTCCCGTCTCTCTGCAGATGTTAATAACGTCCCGTCTCTCCCCAGATGTTAATAACGTCCCGTCTCTCAGCAGATGTTAATAACGTCCCGTCTCTCTGCAGATGTTAATAACGTCCCGTCCCTCCCCAGATGTTAATAACGTCCCATCTCTCTGCAGATGAGCTTCCCGCTGCGCTGGATCTGTCCCTACATCCCTCTCTGCCCGCTGCAGATGGCGGCCGTGCTGCTGGCTCCGATGCCCTTCATCGTGGGCGTCCACTCCAGCTACTTCGACCTGGAGGACCCCCCCACCGACGTGGTGTGTGTGGACCTGGACACCAACACCATCTTCCAGTCAGTACATCAAATACTGCAGTACTTTAAGTCAGAGTACCGGCCACTCATGGCAGGACCCTGTGTTTAATGTTTCCTCTGAATAAAACGTGTGTGAGGAGGATATATATATTAATAAAATGAAAGGTCAAATATTGAAAAATACAAACATAAAAAGGGAATTTAAAAGAAGCCTTGAATCATGATTACATTTCAAAAAAAATAAAACAATAATGTAAAAAATACAGTTATAAAGTCAATAAAGTGTAAAGTAAATATTATTTTTAATTCATACGAACATTTCTTTTGAAATGAGACGTTTAAAATGAATTGATTTACAAATATAATCTCTCATTAGAACGCGTTCGTCACTCAGGATCCAATCCAACTTTATTTATGAATCACTTTAAAACCTGCAGAGAAACCCAGAACCACACAGCGCAGCTCACAAAACACAAACAAATAAAGGTGAGAACACAAAATAAACAATAATAAAAACAACTGCCTTTTAGTAAACCAATATACCATTCAAGAGCAACCAGAGCGCTGAGGAGAAGAGCCCACTGAGGGAGTTCCAAGTGAATAAAGGAGGGCAGCCACTTTCTGGATCTGATCAGTTGGGTTTTTTTGGCGATTTAAATAAAAATATAGTTATTTAACTTTTATTTTTCAGGTCAGACGACAAGAAGCCGCTGTCATGGCGATCTTTACCCAGAAAACCCGGCAAGACGCTGTTCAACACGCTGACCAACCTGCACAAGACGCTGGAGCAGAGTGAGTGACACGCAGGGAGGATGGAAAATATAACAAAAGGTCACGCTCTCATTTGACCATTCGTCAGAACGGTTCCTCTCAGTCAGGATCTTTGTCGCTGGTTTGAATCTTAAACATTGACCATTTCTCCCATTTCTCTTCACATTGCAGTCTCAGTCGATATGTCAGTTTTTCCATCATGAATTTCTCGCTAGAGGGCTTTACTTTTTAACTGAAACAGGAAGTGTATTGTGTGATGGAAACTTCTGCATCAATGGAGACTCAGAGAGACACGGAGAGAGAGCAGGAACTTTGATGGAAACACTGACGGTTTATTTGGAGCTTCGGCCGGAGAACAAAACATGTTCTGTGTTTCTGAAGATCTCTACCCCAGACACCATGGGTGTTTCTCAATCTTGAGTACGCTTGCTTGGTAGCACATGTCTTCCGAGTCACTTGCTTCAGAAGCGAGTCAAGAATACTTCCTGGCATTCGGAAAACGAAGAGTGGAACAGGCTAGCAAGTGTGCAGGTGTGCGTCATATGAGAGGCCCCGCCTCTTACATCTTCCGCCACAGATTTGGGGAAATTGGTCCGTGCGCAAAGCATTGTGGGGATTTTAAGACCGCGGAGTCTACTCATGTTCAGCCTCGATGTTTCTCCAAACGGAGTACGCCGGGCTCGGTAGATTTCCAAGTATGCTGGAGATTGGAACAGTACTTCGGAGCAGCTTTACTCGACATTGAGAAACACCCCGTGTATTTAGCTCTGAGAGAAGAATCAACTCCAGAACAAGATGAATCCTAACACCTCTGTCAGCTGACGCCAACAGAATTTGAGCTTTAATCATTTACACCAGTGCTTCTCAAAGTGTGGTCCGTGAGCGCCCCCTAGTGGTCCGTGAGTATATTGGTAACATTTCACATTAGAAATTAATTAATTAATTAGAGTTTTCCGCACTCTCGCGGGAATATCTCCGCAAAGGAGCGAGTTTAAGTTTCACTTTCAATTGATATAGCCCAGCGCAACCCCTTCCTCACACATGTTGCCACCTGTTTGTTCCATTTTCAGGCGATTTGTAATCTGTTCTAGAGAAACGATGTGATTTTGGATATTTGTGGAGTTAGGTGGTCCTTGGTATGAACAAGTTTGAGAAACACTGATTTACACAAACACACTTCAGTTATATATCATGTAGAGGGGATTTATACTGTATATTATTTCTGTGTTTAAACAGTGAAACAATATGCTCCGTGTGACTCATGATGATATTGTGTGTAAGAGTTAATGATCTGTATTTTGTGGTGTTGAGCTTTTGACTTGGATAAATACAAGAGTTCAGACTAATAGCCAGATCATTCACTTGAGTAAAACTAGCAGTACTACAGTGTACAAATACTAAAGTAAAAGGGTTAGAAAGTATTTATATAATAATAATACAATTTATTCACGATATAGCACACTTTAAAAACAGCGTCATCTCAAAGTGCTTCACACTTCAACGTGAGTAAGATGATTTGAAAAATATAAAGTATGGATGTGAGTCTCTGGGTCAGAGTTCTGGGCCCAGGAGCATATTGTAATGACAGGTTCCCGTGTCCCCTGCAGTCTGCACCCCCGGCCAGGAGGAGGCCACGCTGGAGTTCCTGCTGACGGACTACGATCAGATCTACCGCAGCCAGAAGCAGCTGGAGCTGGAGATCCAGGAGGCCTTCCTGCGCTTCATGAGCGTCCTGCTGAGAGGGTACCGCTCCTTCCTGCTGCCCATCACCCAGGCCCCGTCTGACACCACCACCGACTGCAGCTCGCTCTTCAACCTGCAGGGTGAGAGGCCACGCAGTCACAAGCATCCTCCAAAGAGAAAATATGAAGAGAGCTGCATTGGTGCAGGACAGTTTGTCTCCGTCTACATCTTATATATCTGATATATATATCATATTTTCTTTCCTATTAATGTATTTTATGAATTAGAGAGAGAGAGAGAGAGAGAGAGAGAGAAAATTCACATTCAAATTGTAATTGGGCTTAAATGACTTTAATCAGTAACTCAACCCATCCTACTCGATGGAAGCAAAGGCCCTCAAACAAAGCAAACGTTTGACAAATGGGAAAATCATCCAATTGAAAATGCTCACAATGAGTTTTGCAACCGCATCCTCCTGCAGAGCGGAATTAGGCACCTTCCCATTATTAATAAAAATCCAGAAACGATCAATTAAATATTGGCTACATCTAAAAGAAAGTGAGCCCCACTCCTACCACCACAAAGCCCTGCAGCATGAAGAGATGAACAAGAGTCCCCTCTCTCAGCTGGTCCTGACACTCTGTTCACAAACCGGTTCAGACTGTCATCAGGACCAGTCTGAGCCCACATCTATTAGAGCAGTGGTTCTCAACTGGTCAGGCCTCGGGACCCACTTTTTACTTGGTCAATACATCGCGACCCAACATTTTGAAGCACTCAAATCTATTCAACAAAAAATCGTGCTGTAATATATACGCTTTTGAGCATACAATATTAATAAAAGTGAAGTACAGTGCTTATATCCCTTATATCCCTTCACAGAACTAAAGTATGCTTTTAAAAAAGGTTTAATGAGATGATGGAATCAAAGCTGAACTATATAAAAAGGCACACATGCTGAAAACCCCAACCCCAGCAGGGGGTCTGGGGGGATTCTCCGCGACCCACTTTGGGTCGCGACCCACCAGTTGAGAACCACTGTATTAGAGTCAACCAGATTATAACAAAACACACAAAAAACGACCTCACTTATTGGAACACTGAATCCCAAACACAAAGTAAAATGCAGTGTTACCTGGCCCTACAAAGACAGCACACTGGCAGCCTGAGCACAGGGACTGATGTTACACACAGGAGGATGCTGACAAAGTAGAGTGCTCACAGCCTGGCCTTAGAAACAGGTACAGAGAGACAGACAGGTGAGAGACAGAGAGGGAGAGGGAGAGAGAGACAGAGAGACAGAGAGACAGAGAGGGAGACAGAGAGACAGACAGGTGAGAGACAGAGAGACAGAGAGGGAGACAGAGAGACAGACAGGTGAGAGACAGAGAGACAGAGAGGGAGACAGAGAGACAGACAGGTGAGAGACAGAGAGAGAGACAGGTGAGAGACAGGTGAGAGACAGAGAGAGAGAGACACAGCCTGGCCATAGAAACAGGTACAAGACAACATGGCTGCCAAGAGAGGAGCGATCATGCCCACAGAGTGAGGAACTGCTGTGGAGACAGAGCTCTTCCTCCACAATGCCCAACTTTTGAACCTGTACACAAACAATTCTTCCCAAAACTCAATCATAAATATCCTCAAAGGTTTAAAAGAGAAAAGTAAAAAGTAAAAATACTGCTCTGGAATACATATAGAGCTGCATTGCCTACATCTTATATATCTTATATATACATCATATTTGATGATGTTTAAATGTATTATATTAATTTAATTAATCTGTGTTATTAATGTTCAGAGAGAGAGACTTTCTGTTCCCCCGGTGTCAGTGCATGTCAATGGTCTGCAGAGGCTGAAGTCCCTGTGCTCCCTCCAGAGGGACTTTCTCTCCCGCACTATAACCTGACAGGATGGTTTCTACTCTGCAGGCTTCCTGAAGTCTCGGGACCGAACGCAGCAGAAGATCTACGGCCAGCTGACGAGGACCCAGATGTTCACGCAGTTCGTCGAGGAGTGCTCCTTCGTCAGCGACCGCCACGCCTGCCTCGAGTTCTTCGACGAGTGCGTCCAAAAGGTCGGGAATACCACCGTGACTCACTTTAATATCGCTGGACTCTTTAAAGTAGAGACACTACATACTGATATGCACCTGAACATCAGCAGGAGGGGACTCTTTAAAGTAGAGACACTACATACTGATATACACCTGAACATCAGCAGGAGAGGACTCTTTAAAGTAGAGACACTACATACTGATATACACCTGAACATCAGCAGGAGAGGACTCTTTAAAGTAGAGACACTACATACTGATATACACCTGAACATCAGCAGGAGAGGACTCTTTAAAGTAGAGACACTGCATACTGATATACACCTGAACATCAGCAGGAGAGGACTCTTTAAAGTAGAGACACTACATACTGATATACACCTGAACATCAGCAGGAGAGGACTCTTTAAAGTAGAGACACTACATACTGATATACACCTGAACATCAGCAGGAGGGGACTCTTTAAAGTAGAGACACTATATACTGATATACACCTGAACATCAGCAGGAGAGGACTCTTTAAAGTAGAGACACTACATACTGATATACACCTGAACATCAGCAGGAGGGGACTCTTTAAAGTAGAGACACTACATACTGATATACACCTGAACATCAGCTGGAGAGGACTCTTTAAAGTAGAGACACTACATACTGATATACACCTGAACATCAGCAGGAGAGGACTCTTTAAAGTAGAGACAGTACATACTGATATACACCTGAACATCAGCAGGAGAGGACTCTTTAAAGTAGAGACACAACATACTGATATACACCTGAACATCAGCAGGAGAGGACTCTTTAAAGTCGAGACACTACATACTGATATACACCTGAACATCAGCAGGAGAGGACTCTTTAAAGTAGAGACACTACATACTGATATACACCTGAACATCAGCAGGAGAGGACTCTTTAAAGTAGATACACTACATACTGATATACACCTGAACATCAGCAGGAGAGGACTCTTTAAAGGAGAGACACTACATACTGATATACACCTGAACAGCAGCAGGAGAGGACTCTTTGAAGTGAGACACTACATACTGATATACACCTGAACATCAGCAGGAGAGGACGCTTTAAAGTAGAGGACACTACTATACTGATATACACCCTGAACATCAGCAGGAGAAGGACTCTTTAAAGTAGAGACTCGGGGGGCTGTACATAACTGATATACAACCTGAACATCAGCAGGAGAGGAAACTCCTTTAAAAGTAGAGACCGACTACATACTGATATACACCTGACATCAGCAGGAGAGGAGACCTCTTGTAAAGTAGAGACACTACATACTGACATATACACCTGAACAATCAAGCAGGAGAGGAACCTCTTATAAAGTAGAACACTACATACTGATATACACCTGAACATCAGCAGGAGAGGACTCTTTAAAGTAGAGACACTACATACTGATATACACGAGAACATCAGCAGGAGAGGACTCTTTAAAGTAGAGACACTACATACTGATATACACCTGAACATCAGCAGGAGAGGACTCTTTAAAGTAGAGACACTACATACTGATATACACCTGAACATCAGCAGGAGAGGACTCTTTAAAGTAGAGACACTACATACTGATATACACCTGAACATCAGCAGGAGAGGACTCTTTGAAGTAGAGACACTACATACTGATATACACCTGAACATCAGCAGGAGAGGACTCTTTAAAGTAGAGACACTACATACTGATATACACCTGAACATCAGCAGGAGAGGACTCTTTAAAGTAGAGACACTACATACTGATATACACGAGAACATCAGCAGGAGAGGACTCTTTAAAGTAGAGACACTACATACTGATATACACCTGAACATCAGCAGGAGAGGACTCTTTAAAGTAGAGACACTACATACTGATATACACCTGAACATCAGCAGGAGAGGACTCTTTAAAGTAGAGACACTACATACTGATATACACCTGAACATCAGCAGGAGAGGACTCTTTAAAGTAGAGACACTACATACTGACATACACCTGAACATCATCAGGAGAGGACTCTTTAAAGTAGAGACACTACATACTGATATACACCTGAACATCAGCAGGAGAGGACTCTTTGAGTGTGTTTCTCATGTTTCTTGGTGTGATATCTCTTCAGACGGACGTGGAGAAACCGGAGGAGGTGCGTCTCATCGACCTGGACGAGTCTCACGGAGGAGAACACACCGTCTTCATCATGCCTCCGGAGGAACCGCAGGAACCGGACGGCTCCGAGTGCCCCGCCCTCTACAGGTACACCACATTACAAATAAAATATCGTGTTAACATACTGCTCCCATTAATCGTGGAGAATATTGAAGTATTTCTTATAAATGCACCTCTTCCATCAGTGAATGGACGGAAATGTAATTCTCGATCATTTGTGATCTATTTTTTGTGGAAATGTACCACTTCATTACTTCGAAATATATAACAGTTATTTCATTTATTTTTCTCGCCAATAATTCTCTTAAAATCTGTAAATCTTTACGTTCATTTCTGGGGTTTTTTTCTTGTAAATGAACCACCTAAAATATGGAAATATTCAACAAAAGTTCTTGTTAATTTGTGTTTTTTTTTCGTAAATGTACCTTTTTTTAAATCCTGAAATATTCAAGTTTTTTTTGTTGTTAATTTGTGTTTTTTTTTTTCACGTTTATCAACCACTTAAATCTCTGACAAAATTCTAGTTTTTTTTCTTTCATCTCTAAGAATATTCACAATCTTTCTCATAAAATAGTGACCCAGTGAAGTTACCACTTTAATGTGAGGGAAGGTCCACGCTTTGTTTCTCAGGAATGATTATTAATAAATCATATTAAATATATATGTTGTATCCCACTATGGCCCGAACACACCACTGTAAATATAATGTTAAATTGTTAATGTTAAACTTCTTCACGGTCTCCATGGTTACAGTTACGAGACGTTCCCCTCTCTGAGGCCCGAGCTCTTCGAGCGGCCCCAGGATCAGATCAGGGTCCCCTTAAAGGGCAGCGCCCCCAGCAGCCCGGCCCCCCGCCGCACCAAACAGGTACACACACACACACACACACACACACACACACACACACACACACACACACACACACACACACACACACACACACACACACACACACACACACACACACACACACACACACACACACACACAATCATAATACAACTGCATAATCAGTCAAAATAAAGTACATTCTTTCCACATCATGCAGCCCTAATATACATTTATTTTCTTAAATATGAATAAGATGAGATGGACCTTTATTAATCCCCGTAGTTTAACAGCAACAGGGTGAGA
>NW_022987542.1:388521-488521 GCF_902827165.1 Trematomus bernacchii
TGATGTGGTTTGGAACATGATCAGCATTTAGCTGAGTTTCTGCCGAGAATTCTCCTGATCAGATTCTCAGCGTGAGCTCTAAAATTGTATGTAAAATAAACTTGCCGTGCCTATTCGCCCCCCCCCCCCTCCCTCCTTAGCAGTGAAGCTCTGCAGGAAGACCCTCCTTCGTAACACGGGGTCAAACGGGGGGGACGCCGTCTCCAGAAAACCCCCGCTGGGCCGCAGGGACGCCTCCACCCCCCCACTGGGCCGCAAGGACCCCTCCACCCCCCCGCCGGCGCCCCCTGGTGTAGCTCTGGTGCCGCGCAGCCAGGTCTGCCTCTCCACCTTCTACAAGGAGTGTTCGGAGGCAGAGGACCCCCAGCAGGAGAGGGGGGGCCGGTCAGTCACTACACTTTCTTACAATCTTTACAATTTAAGTAGTTTATTTTTGTGTTAATTAACAAAAACTCATTTGTAGATAAAATTAAAAATAAGAAATACATAAGAAAATAACATATTTGAACTAAATACATTAAACACATTGACTTTGTTTAGGGTCTCAGTGCAGCAGTATTTGAGTTTGACAAAATAATAATATGTATTTCATTTCATAAATCCTAACGTGGTGTTAATATGTGGAGATCATCATCAGCTGGACTAAACGTGTAAATATCATAAACGTTGAAATTATTTTCTGCAATGATCCAAAATCACATGGAGGAATCCCATTGGACCAGGGAGATGCTGCCTTCAGGGTCCAACACAGAAATACGACATCCCTGCAGCTCTGTTATCCTAACGTCCTTCCTGTGTTGACCTTTGACCTGCAGACCTGTGTCGACGCGAGACTCCGGCAGGAACAAAGACGAGAACTACAACAACGTTTCCTCGCCCAGCAGGGGGGGGGCTGGCAGGGAAACTACAGCAGCTCCTCACGCCCACCAGACACCGAGGAGCACGACGCGCCGCCAGCGTGGACGAGAGGAGAGGAAGAGGAGGAGGAGGGGGAGGGGGAGTCGTGCGCAGGGTCTCTGAGCAGAGGACGTCCAGGAAATCTCAAGTAGCAGAAACTCTGCTGAGAGCCAAAGAGAGGCTGGTCAGCGCCACATCAGAGGTACACACACCACACACACACACACACACACACACACACACACACACACACACACACACACTCTCACTCACTCACTCACTCACTCACTCACTCACTCACTCACTCACTCACTCACTTCACTCACTCACTCACTCACTCACTCACTCACTCACTCACTCTCACTCACTCACTCACACACTCACCTCACTCACTCACTCACACACACACACACACACACACTCACACACTCACTCACTCACTCACTCACTCACTCACTCACTCACTCACACACCACACACACACACACACACTCACTCACACACACCCACACACACACACACACACCCACACACCCCACACACACACACACACACACCACACACCACCCCCACCACCATACACTCACACATACCTCCCACTCACCACTCACCACCACCAGCCCTCCCCAAGACACACTCCCACCCTCCACACACTCACACACTCACACACACACACACACACTCCCTCCCTCTCCACATGTTAATCAGCTTCCTGTCCTCCTCCCCAGAGTTCCTTGTCAGTAGGGAGCGACGTGGACCTGACGGAGACGCCCAGCCCGGCGTTCCCTCTGCGTCGGTCCTGGGACGCCAACCAGGAGGCGATCGGACTCGAGGTAAACAGATCAGTTATATTATTCCAGTTTTAATGTGAGCTAGATGTAGGTTTGATAAGATGAATCAAGTCTGTAAGAAGTCTCTTGGATCAGATGGAAAATGCATCGTCACAAAGCTGCAAACAGGGCGGTTTTTCTGTCAAATATAAATCAAAGATATATGAGTTAAGTTGAAAGAAATCCTGAAAAATGTGCTACAAATATGTGGAAAATGTTGTAATATTATAGGGAACATATATATGAATAATGCCCTGACAAATATGTGAAACATTTCAGAAAGACGTCAGAAAACCCCCTCAAAAATAATTGTGAAAAATATGTGAACATTTTCCAATTTTATGTGAAAAATGTAAACAATTGATGTATGTATCTTCTAAAGAAATATAACAACAATATCTGAAGGAAACTGTCCTATTATGATCTTATATAATACGACGCACTGCTGCAAATGAGCACAACCTTAAATATGAGCCGTACGTCGTAAAATGCTCCAAATATATATTTTTTTAAAGTTGTGAATAAAATCTAAAAAGTTACCGGGATAATGTATGAAAACATTTCATGTGAAAATGCCAAAAGTCGTGACCATTTTTCAAATATTTTCAAAAAAATCTATACTTCTGCTTCAGTAAGGTTTTGAATGCAGGACTTTCACTTGAAGTGCGCTGACCCCTCCCGCCCTCTGTGTCTGCAGGTGTTGATATCCAGCTGCTCTCTGTGTCGCAGCTGTAACTCGTTGGTTTACGACGAGGAGATCATGGCCGGCTGGACGTCGGACGACTCGAACCTGAACTCGTCGTGTCCGTTCTGCGGCGCCTCCTTCGTCCCCTTCCTGAACGCCGAGATCTGCGACCTGGGGCCCGTCGGCAGGTACGACCTCCACCAGAGAACCAAAAACACCTCCAGGTTTTCACACAGAGCACCAAGAAAGAGCGCCGGGCGTTAAAGCTAATTCTTCTAGAGGCCAAATGGTGGAATTACAACTTAGAGGGGTGCAGGGATGTCGTATTCCTATGTTGGTCCCTGAAGGCAGCATCTCCCTGGTCCAATGGGATTTCTCCATGTGATTTTGGATAATGTCGGAAATAATCTCTGTGTCAAACCAACGTTTATGATTCTTACATGTTTAGTTCAGCAGGATCATCTCCACACATGAACACCACTTAATGATTTCTTTAGTAAAAAGCTAACGTTAGGCTCAGGCCGGTTCCAGAACAAAATGACTCAGGGTGCATCTGAGATTAGAGGGGCGTTTCCTGGACCTAGAAACATTCGGGGCTTAGCCCACAGTGGCGGCGCCAGAGATTTTCTTTTGGGGGTGCTGTGGGGTAGCTTGACGTTTCATAGAGGGTGCTCAAACATGTAGGGTTTCCCATTAATATACCGCTACAGTGGAATGTTCTACTGCAACACTCCCCACACGCACGCACAGTGCACCCGCGACTGTTACAATGAAGGCTCGATAATCAGCTCACGGCATATAGCTGTAAGCAGGGGTAAAGTGCTAACTGCTCCTTCACGCAGAAGTTTAATCCTTCCTCGCCTCATCTTCTTCTGCAGTGCGGAGCGTGGCAACTGGAACGTGGAGGAGGAGGAGGTGGAGAGCGCGGCGCGGCCCCCCAGTGGTCAGGAGGCGTTGCTGCGGCCCCCCAGTGGTCAGGAGGCGTCGCTGCGGCCGCAGTGTAACGGAGTGAGCGAAGACTCCAGCTCGGAGACCAGCAGCTACTCGGAGAACAGCAGGACCACCACGGTAACACCTACATTTAGCATGTTTCTGCAGATTGGTCCATTTCAGAATAATATATCTGATATGTTTTATAATGATTGATCATGAAAGTGTTCTCAAAGCTGGTAAAGGTGCAGCTAGTTTGAATGACTTTGTATACTGCAGGGTAGCTTGTGGATTTACTCCAGGTGGAACTAAAGTCTGATTTAACACTTGATTATATTTCACATCATTCATCCAGATCTGTGAAGTAACTAAAGGTGTTAGATACATGTAGTGGAGGAAAAGTACACCATGTACCTCTGAACTGTAGAGGAGTAGAAGTACAAAGTAGCATCAAATGGAAATACTCAAGTAAAGTATAAGTACCTCCCCCCAGGGCTCGTGGACAGGTGCCCCCCCCCTGGTGACGGTGGCGTACCTGAGCCCTCTGGTCCTGAGGAAGGAGCTGGAGAGTCTTCTGGAGAACGAGGGCGAGGCGGTGCTGGCGCAGCTGCAGTTCCTGGACAACCACTCCATCATCTTCTGGAACCTTCTGTGGTACTTCCAGCGCCTCGGGCTGCCCAGCAACCTGCTGCAGCTGGTGAGGGCCTCGCCACTGGTCAGCTCCTTCACTCAGGTAACAGCTCTGTCACTCAGGTAACAGCTCCTTCACTCAGGTAACAGCTCCATCACTCAGGTAACAGCTCCGTCACTCAGGTAACAGCTCCGTCACTCAGGTAACAGCTCCGTCACTCAGGTAACAGCTCCATCACTCAGGTAACAGCTCCTTCACTCAGGTAACAGCTCCATCACTCAGGTAACAGCTCCATCACTCAGGTAACAGCTCCATCACTCAGGTAACAGCTCCGTCACTCAGGTAACAGCTCCATCACTCAGGTAACAGCTCCGTCACTCAGGTAACAGCTCCGTCACTCAGGTAACAGCTCCGTCACTCAGGTAACAGCTCCTTCACTCAGGTAACAGCTCCGTCACTCAGGTAACAGCTCCGTCACTCAGGTAACAGCTCCTTCACTCAGGTAACAGCTCCATCACTCAGGTAACAGCTCCATCACTCAGGTAACAGCTCCGTCACTCAGGTAACAGCTCCTTCACTCAGGTAACAGCTCCGTCACTCAGGTAACAGCTCCTTCACTCAGGTAACAGCTCCATCACTCAGGTAACAGCTCCATCACTCAGGTAACAGCTCCGTCACTCAGGTAACAGCTCCGTCACTCAGGTAACAGCTCCATCACTCAGGTAACAGCTCCGTCACTCAGGTAACAGCTCCTTCACTCAGGTAACAGCTCCGTCACTCAGGTAACAGCTCCTTCACTCAGGTAACAGCTCCATCACTCAGGGTAACAGCTCCGTCACTCAGGTAACAGCTCCGTCACTCAGGTAACAGCTCCATCACTCAGGTAACAGCTCCTTCAAGTAAAACAAATTATGAAAACAAGGTGTTTTCTCTTGAAATAAGTACAAAAATAGAACAAGTGAAAATGTCCTTGGTAAGATTTCTTGAATTAAGAAGGGATATTTAGATAAATCAGATCTTGTAATTATCTGGGGAAACTATATTTTACCAGGATCAGGAAAGTGCTGTGTTACAAAATAAGCCTCACCTGCTCTAAAGTGTTCTGTTTTCTGATTGGTGAGTTTCCAATAAATATGTAAAAGAAAATAAGTTTCATCTGAGATACAACTCAAAATAAGATTTTTTGACTTAACAAGATGATGCATTGTCTAAAAACAAGACCCCGATATCTCACTGCAGTGTTACTTCTGAAGTTATGATGTCTTATAGCAAGTGTATAGACATATATGACTAGATATTAGACACATATACTGGGCAAGATTTCAAGTTTTTGTGGTGTAGGTAACAACTTCACACAGCTTCACAACATCACACAGCTTCACAACATCACACAGGTAACACCTTCACACAGGTAACAGCTTCACACAGGTAACAACATCACACAGGTAACAGCTTCACACAGGTAACAGCTTCACACAGGTAACACCTTCACACAGGTAACACCTTCACACAGGTAACACCTTCACACAGGTAACAGCTTCACACAGGTAACACCTTCACACAGGTAACACCTTCACACAGGTAACACCTTCACACAGGTAACAGCTTCACACAGGTAACAACATCACACAGGTAACACCTTCACACAGGTAACAGCTTCATACAGGTAACACCTTCACACAGGTAACAGCTTCACACAGGTAACAGCTTCACACAGGTAACAACATCACACAGGTAACACCTTCACACAGGTAACAGCTTCACACAGGTAACACCTTCACACAGGTAACAGCTTCACACAGGTAACAGCTTCACACAGGTAACAGCTTCACACAGGTAACAGCTTCACACAGGTAACAGCTTCACACAGGTAACAGCTTCACACAGGTAACACCTTCACACAGGTCACATGTTTACATAATCTTGATGTCTGTGTGGTTAAACTCATATTGGGAGGTTTCCGTGTTTTGTAATGTCACGCTGCTTATCCAATTCTCTGAGATGTCCCCCTCTCTGTGGTGTTTTCAGTCTGAGAGCTCAGCGGTGAGGGTGAGGCTGCTGTGGGACACGCTGACCCCCGACACCGACCTGTGGCCCCCCCTCTACATCCTCTGGAGGATCCACAGTAAGACACACAGCTCACACCATGGATGTTTAATAAGAACTGGATACAGCGTGTTGTTTCCTGTGAGAGCTGCTCATTGGCTCATGAGGACAACATGGCCTGAGAGAGCAAAACGTCACAGATTACCCATCATGCCTTGCTGTCAGAGCAGAAGTACCCGTATGTAGCTCATAGAGCGCAGTTGAGTTTCCCATGAAGCCCCGCCTCCTGTCATTAAGCCCCGCCCCCTCAGCTCAGTAGTATGAACGGAGAGCGAAAATAAATCTGGATTCACCTTTTAGTGCATTTTCCAACTCTAAGGACCTACTGTTTTTAATAAGGGCTGTAAAAGTGTTCATACTGGGTCGTTTGTTTAGTTAAGCTGATTTGCAGACGTCTCTTTTCCCATGTTAGTCAATGGGGAAAATATATTGTTTCCTTATGAACCTCATCTACCCCCCCTCTCAAAGTGTTGGACCCTCTCCTCCCTGCAGGCGGGGTCCAGATGAGGAGCCACGGCTGGCGGAGGCACTCCCACCCCTTCACCCTCTCCTTCCTGGAGGAGGTGCTGCGCTGGGTCGGGATGAACGAGGTGCACAAAGCCATCACACTCTTCCTGGAGACCATCGCCAAGCAGCCGGGGGGGGGCTGCACCCAGAGGTGGGGGGCGCCTTCTGTATTCTGTTCATTGTGATAGATAGATATAGACACACACACACACACACACACACACACACACACACACACACACACACACACACACACACACACACACTTTCTTTCGTGTCTAATTACACGAAGGTAGATAGACAGATAGACAGATAGACAGACAGACAGACAGACAGACAGACAGGTAGAGATAGGAAGGAAGGGAGGTAGATGGACAGATGGACGGATGGACGGATGGGTGGGTGGAGTGATGGATAGTAAAAAAGACATATATTCAGAAGAGTATCTCAGCTGTTAAATCTACAGAATAAATAAGAAACTCTCTGATATACCAATCTACTGAAGATATAAACGTTGTGTATCGGGCGTTATATAAGTGTAGAGTCCTCAGGATCAGACGTCTCTGAGGGGCTGGGGGGGGGGGGCTGGTTGTTCTCACTGAGTGGTACGGGTTCTTGGTGAATCACAGTGTGTGTGTGTTTGTGTTTGTCAGGAGTCTGTACAGAGAGTTCCTCTTCCTCACGATGGCAGCTATGGGCAAAGACCACGTCGGTAAGTTTTATTCCCAGAATGCAACACACTCATGTTGCACCAAACACAATGCACATTTTCTATAGAGTGGCGAAGTCACGCCCATCTACTTCCGGTCCATGGGACCTTATTTCGGAAAAATAATGTATTGAAGTCAATGGAGAGAGAAAACGTATCTTTCTCTCCCGTTTGAATTGTGCCATGAATTACACATATGATGTTTGTCAATCTTAACAAATCATTTCCATGTAAAAAAAGTCACAGTTTGTCGTAAAACTGTTGAAATATAAGACTATGAAAAATACGCAACTAGAAAGACTACAAATCCCAGAGTCGCGTAAGTGATGTCATAATTGTTTTCCTCCAGTAAGAGATAGCTAAGATCAGCGCCATATAGATATAATCTATCTATATGGCGCTGGCTAAGATAAGATAACTTTAACAAGATGCCTGTGTGCTTAGTACCAGGTTGTTATCATACCAGCAATGGGTCTTGCTCGTTCTTTTGCTTCCCGTCTGATGAAAGGACCAGGAGTGTCTGGATCAAGCTAGCTAGTAGCTAGCACGTTAGTTAGCATTACAGCCTTGTCATTTTTATTAGCCTTAACATGAAGTAACATTAAGTAACCCAAAATGTTAAACAGTAAGAGTAGTAGTCATATTTCGTGAACCCTTTGAAGAGTACTGTCACCGGTGTGATCATTCTATAATACACCATTTAAGCCCGGGGGAGAACTGCTAACGCTAACGTTAGCATCGGCGATCTTCTCTACTTCATGCTATCTGCACAAATGGTTGACATTAAACATTAAAACGACCAGGCAGTTCAGAGAGAATCAAAGGAAGGCAGGCAGGCAGCTTTGCATGACATTCTTCAGGACGTGTTTCATTGTGGTGATAGTGAGGGAAGTCAATCGTTTTGTTGACAAGACAGTAGTGACGGCCATCTTGGTGACGTGTGTGGTTGACCAGAGATGTAGTTCATTGAGCGTTTCACACAAACAAATGTGTTACTTCACAGTTTTACAACACATTTTTTTTTTTTTGACTTGCAAAATTATCTTTTAAATTGACAAACATCATATGTGTAATTCGTGGCACAATTCAAACGGGATCGAAAGATAATCTTTCTCTCTCCGTTGACTTCAATACATAATTTTTCCGAAATAAGGTCCCATGGAGGTCCACCGGAAGGGGAGGGACTTCGCCACTCAATACCTTTCCTCCTTAGAGTGTGATAAGTTAAGGATTTTCTAAAACACTGATTTTCATTTCTATGTATTGTGCAGGGAACAAGTTACACAGCATGCATGTGTCCCAGAGAGCAAACATGAGGACATCAATCTGTATTGATTTCAAATAGTGCTTCTCATGGGGACACACGCTGTATTATTATAAACCTATAACAGGAGCTGCGGGTAACAAAGTCCGAGGGGGGAAACTCATACCCTCTTTATAATGTATGTCCATGCATTTGTTTTATTAAGAAGGGACAATGCACATGGAGTAACATGAGCACTCGAGTCCATCCTGTAAATGTGTCAGGTTTATCCAAAGAGGCTGATCTGCAGTCCCTGGCAGGGTGACGGCACTCAGAGGAAACACATGAGCACAATGCATTTCAGAGCACATCAGAAGCCAACCCAGTGAAGACGCAACAGACACCAAAGATACCCGTACCTCAGTATAGCAGCGGGGTCGACTGTCCAGTGACCACGGACAGTCAAACTCAAGGATTGAGGAATCTAAAATAATATAAAAAAGGCCATTTTAGTCAGTGAAGCACAGGGTTGATCGACTCAGATCAGATCAGAAGTACTTTATTGATCCCAATATGGAACATGTTTGTGTTGCAGCAGCATAAAAAGACATGGCACATTAGAGAAATTAAAAGACTAGAAGTAAACAATCTAAAATGTAAACGTCTCAAATAGAAATATATATATGTGTGTGTAACCAAAAACCAATGGGTAACATTTGTGGAAGAAATCTTTTTGATGGAAAAACTGACTTGTAAATTGAGATTGCAAAAAACCCAACTCAGCAGAAAGTGGGGAAATGGACTCAAAGCAAAGAGACAATAGCTGATCGATACATGTGTCTTCAAGAATATCACACCATGAAGACTTAGCCCTAGCACTGCCTTGCTGGCCTTTTGTAACATGATTATGTTGTTGTTACCAGCATGTTAATGCCATGTATAATGGGACAATAAAGATTTAAATTACAAAATAAATATATATATACATGTGGAAATACAAATTTACAGTAACAAAATATAAGCAGGATATTATATATACATGATAGGTGCAGATGAAACGGTTTGTAACGTGTCTTCCTCTCCGCCCCTGCAGCTGCGTTCGATAAGAAGTACAAGGCGGCGTACTCTCGCCTCGCCGGCTCTCTGGGTCGAGACGAGCTGCGGAGGAAACGAGCGCAGCCGCTCAGCCCCAAAGCAGTCGACTGCAGGCGCAGCTTCCACCCCCCCCTGGAGTGCTGAAGACCCAGGACCCCCCCCCCCCCCCCCCCTGGAGTGCTGAAGACCCAGGTACCCTCCCCCCCTCCCCTGGAGTGCTGAAGACCCAGGAACCCCCCCCCCCCTCCCCTGGAGTGCTGAAGACCCAGGAACCCCCCCCCGCCCTGGAGTGCTGAAGACCCAGGACCCCCCCCCGCCCTGGAGTGCTGAAGACCCAGGAACCCCCCCCCCCCACTGGAGTGCTGAAGACCCAGGAACCCCCCCCCCCCGGAGGTGCTGAAGACCCAAGAACCCCCCCCCCTGGAGTGCTGAAGACCCAGGAACCCCCCCCCCCCTGGAGTGCTGAAGACCCAGGAACCCCCCCCTGGAGTGCTGAAGACCCAGGAACCCCCCCCCCCCTGGAGTGCTGAAGACCCAAGAACCCCCCCCCTGGAGTGCTGAAGACCCAGGAACCCCCCCCCCCTGGAGTGCTGAAGACCCAAGAACCCCCCCCCCTGGAGTGCTGAAGACCCAGGAACCCCCCCCTGGAGTGCTGAAGACCCAGGAACCCCCCCCTCTGGAGTGCTGAAGACCCAGGAACCCCCCCTCCCCCTGGAGTGCTGAAGACCCAGGAACCCCCCCCCCTGGAGTGCTGAAGACCCACGAACCCCCCCCCCCCCCCCCCTGGAGTGCTGAAGACCCAGGAAACCCCCCCCCAAAAAGACCCCTGCTGCTCCCTGCGCTCTGTCTGAGGACCCTGCAGCTCCTCGAAGGCGATCTGGAGGAAGAGCTCGTGCTGAAATAAAGAACAACAGACGGTAGAACACTGAGCCTCAGTCAGGACCTCTGGAGGACGCTCAGGGTCGCTCAGAGCTTTGCACTTTCTGCTTTTCAAAATACACAAACAAGCCTAAAAGGGTCAAGCCTTCTGCAGGTCTGAGAGCATAATGTCCGGCGACAGTGTTACCAAGGATTTGATCTCAAATAAGGATTTTAAAATAATGCAAAGCTCCAGTGAAACGCTCCGAACACGAGACACAGAATTATTAATTTCAGTTGTAATCCAACTTGTCTGTAAAAAAGGGAAACAAAAGGTCAGAAATAGATGTTTATCAGCCAGAAGCTAAGAGATATAAACTCCCTGGAGAAGTGGTGACCCTCTGCAGATTGATGACGTGAGACCCTGCAGCTCCTCGAAGGCCATCTGGAGGGAAGAGCTCTGGAGGGAAGAGCTCTGGAGGAAGCTGTGCACCTTCTGATTTTACTTTTTAAAAAAGGTCAAATTTAAATTTAAAGAATGCAAAGCGGACGAAACGCTCCGAACACAAAGAGGCAGAATATTCAGAGTGCATAGCGTCACTGATTTGTTGTTTAAACAGTTCCTCAAGATTAACATCACCTCCGTCTGTCTCTGTGTTCGTCTGGTGGCACTCTTTGTTGATGTTTCTGTAAAAAAAGGGAAGAATAAGGTCAGAACGTTTATCAGCAAGAAGCTCAGAGATATAACCCCAGATTGACGAGGCCCTGTCTGCGTCGGCATGTCTAAACCAGACTGATCCTTTCTGTGCGTCAAAGAGAATCCCCCTGGAATGGATTCATCGGTAACGACATGACGAGCTGATTCTAACTGAATTCCCCACTAATTACCTCCTTTAAAACGGCCAGTGTGAGTGGGTTGTGAGTGGGTTTTGGTACAGGGTTAACATAAATAAAGAATATTTTCAGAGATGTAACAAAGGGCATTTCCTGCTGCAGCCGGGGAAAGGGTGCGTTTAAGAAATCACCCAAACTTTTGCAAAGATAGTTTAGTTTGTTTTTTTATGTGACAGCTTTGTTTTTCCGTTGTGAGTTAAAGACGTTTCCAAGGTGTCCCTGAACGCCTCACTGTCCCTGAACGCCTCACTGTCCCTGAACGCCTCACTGTATATTTTCAATGCACTGGACTGCAGTCTTCAGAAGGAATGAAGCTATTTTGACTCGAGTCGATTTTATCTGTCCACACATTGCGAGTGTGTTTAACATAGATACTTGTGTTTTGCTGTTGTAATTTATATCTGGCTGTGATTTTGGTTGTAAATGTTCTTTTTTTAAGAAAACCCAAAAATAAAAGTCAGCGATGAGCCCGACACGTTTCCTCTTGTTTCTAATCATTCATTGGTTCATTCATTATTACAGAGGGTCTGGTACTTCAGTAAAAGTAGAAGTACTCAGATCTTGTACTTGAGTCAAAGTAGAAGTACTCAGATCTTGTACTTGAGTCAAAGTAGAAGTACTCAGATCTTGTACTTGAGTAAAAGGAGAAGTACTCAAATCTTGTACTTGAGTAAAAGTAGAAGTACTCAAATCTTGTACTTGAGTAAAAGTAGAAGTACTCAGATCTTGTTCTTGAGTAAAAGTAGAAGTACTCAGATCTTGTACTTTAGTAAAAGTAGAAGTACTCAGATCTTGTAGTAAAAGTAGAAGTACTCAGATATTGTACTTGAGTAAAAGTAGAAGTACTCAGATCAGGTACGTAGTAAAAGTAGAAGTACTCAGATCTTGTACTTGAGTAAAAGTAGAAGTACTCAGATCTGGTATTTGAGTAAAAGTAGAAGTACTCAGATCTTGTACTTGAGTAAAAGTAGAAGTACTCAGATCTTGTACTTGAGTCAAAGTAGAAGTACTCAGATCTTGTACTTGAGTAAAAGTAGAAGTACTCAGATCTTGTACTTGAGTAAAAGTAGAAGTACTCAGGTCTTGTACTTGAGTAAAAGTAGAAGTACCAGAGTGTAGGAATACTCTGTTACAGTAAAAGTCCTGCATTCAAAATGTTCCTCAAGTGAAAGTAGAAAAGTATTCTCATCAAAATATAGTGAAAGTAGCGACAGTAAAAGTAGTCATTGTGCAGATTGGTCCATTTCAGAATAATATATATGATATGTTTTATAATGATTGATCATGAAAGTGTTCTCAAAGCTGGTAAAGGTGCAGCTAGTTTGAATGACTTTGTATACTGCAGGGTAGCTTGTGGATTGACTCCAGGTGGAACTAAAGTCTGATTTAACACTTGATTATATTTCACATCATTCATCCACATCTGTGAAGTAACTAAAGGTATTAAATACATGTAGTGGAGTAAAAGTACACCATTTACCTCTGAACTGTAGAGGAGAAGAAAATACTTAAAATACAAATACTCAAGTAAAGTAGCTAAGAAATGTGCTTAATTACAGTACATAGTTACTTTACAGCTCTGCATTATTACATATATATTAAGGACTAGTCTATAACTAGCATACTCCAGTAAACTCACCCTCATCATCAGACTGCACTGTCAGAGTTGTGAAGGTAATGCAAACTCAACCGGAAATCAGACCTTCAAAAATAAGAGTATAGTGAGGAGTGGTATTACTGCAACTCAATGGGATGTTAGAGTGCGCGCGCGCGCGCACACACACACACACACACACACACACACACACACACACACACACACACACACACACACACACACTTCATGGAATATGAACACAAACCCTAAATGTTTTACTCTGAAAACCTGTCTGTATGTATGAATCCTCAGAATGTAACACGCTTCACGTTTTATTTTGAAAAACACTGACCGGATATGGTATATTTCCATATCGCTGACTCGGCACTGTCCGTGTTTTCTCGGCACAGTTTCAGCAGTGAGCGTGGAACCAATTAACCCAACAATAAAGCCATTACACCGAGCCAGTGGGACCATGTGACCGCTGGGCCGGACCGGGAGGGAAGCAGTGGGGAGGACCTGGGGGGATAAGGGAAAAACAAGCAGGTAATTGTATATTTATACCCTTTGTATTTATTTACGTTCAGACGGATGTAAGGTGCAATGATGTGTCGGAGCTGCGGACGGTGTCGCATGATCAAATCCCTTTGATCTTCATCCTGCACGTGAGCTAGCCTAATGCTAGAATCATCTTTATTATCCTCATCCACAGCAGGCAGGGATGGGAGCATGGGCGGTTCTGAGGAGGGGCTTTAACACTGAGCTTGGACCCCCCTGTGACCCCCCTCCAAAAGAATACATCTATGACAATGCAATTTATTTATTTAATGTAAGTGTTGCAGCAAACTCTGTCCGGTAACTGGGCCTGAGTCAACATGTGATTCAATACAGTGACACTGAGTAACTGACGATTCAACATTCAAAGGTTTTATCATCATGTGCTCATGAGCTACAGAGTAGAAATGGAAAGGAAATTCTTCTGACCTGAGCTCCTCCAACAATGCAACTTATATAATAAAATACAGAAATACAAAATAAAAAGTAGTGCAAAAAGTCTATAAACATGTAAATAGAATATGATATGTACAAGAACAGAATATTAAATTAAATAATGTACATTAAGACCAAATTAAATACGGTTTATTGCGGTGATAACTATTTATATAAATGAGTATATTGCAAGATGACAAACAGGAATGTTTATCGGGGCAAGACATTTTGTGACTTAAACAAATACCAACAGACATTAAAGGTCCCATGTCATGCTTTTCCGGTTATTACCCGTCCCTTTGTGTGTTATGAAGGTTTTTCTGCATATAAACGGTCTGCAGAGTCACAAACCCTCAAAGTACACCCTGTAGCGAGTAAAACTCTAACACAGAAAAGACCTGTCTATGCTGCCCCACAACGCCTCGTTGGACATTTCTCTTTTCCCATTGTTTACTTCTTGGGTATAGTGACGTATTTCGGGTATAGTGACGTAACGTTACGTCCGCAGAGTCGTTACGTTTGGACCAATCCGCGGACTTCCTCACACACACACACTCGGCGGGACGTTACGAGGCTCGCTGCTGCGAGGAGCGGGACACTGTGAGCTGGCTCACTGGTGTGGGGTCGGCGAGACAGTGTGAGTTTGGAGAATTGCACAATATACATTTATTTTAGTAGACCTCAACAATGGAATTATGATCAGTAGAAATTGCCATGACATGGGACCTTTAAGAAATGAAATAAAAACAAAGTTTGGCTGCATACATAATGTATTTATCCCCCAAACCGCTTTAATTCCACTTTTTTTTACTCTCACTAAACCATTTTTCTTTTTGTATTTTCTTTTTGTATTACTTTTAATATAGTATATTTTAATATTGGTTAATATTGTCTGCTTATCTGTATTATTGTGTTGCACTGTTGGAGAAGCCTGTGACATAAGATTTTCAACGACATAATGACTCTGTAGCTATGTCAGATTGACAATAAAGAACCTTGAACCTAATGTTTATTTTATGCGCTATAATAATAGATCTAATTATAATATTTATAATAAATATTAATTTTTGGTACCGATTACGTGTAATTGGAGAACTTCCCACGGCACACTGGTTTGTCTCGGGACAGCGGTTGAAAGTCACTGGTTTGAAGAACAAAACTAATGACATTAACATAACAAATAAAAATAACCTTTTACGATGTTTTCTGTTTCAGGCTAACCATGTGGGAAAGAGCGTTTCTGCTGCTGCTTCACTGTGTGGAAGGTACATCATCCTCATCATCATCCTCATCATCATCACCAATAATAATACATTTAATACAAAACGAAGTGAAAGTAGAAAAGTATTCTCATCAAAATATAGTGAAAGTAGCGACAGTAAAAGTAGTCATTGTGCAGATTGGTCCATTTCAGAATAATATATATGATATGTTTTATAATGATTGATCATGAAAGTGTTCTCAAAGCTGGTAAAGGTGCAGCTAGTTTGAAGGACTTTGTATACTGCAGGGTAGCTTGTGGATTTACTCCAGGTGGAACTAAAGTCTGATTTAACACTTGATTATATTTCACATCATTCATCCAGATCTGTGAAGTAACTAAAGGTATTACATACATGTATACATGCACCTCTGAACTGTAGTGGAGTAGAAGTCAAACTTAGCATTAAATGGAAATACTCAAGTAAAGTACAAGTACCTCTAAAGTACATTACCTGAGTAAATGTACTTAGGTACTTCCCACCCTCTGATGGGTCTAATAAAGGAATTCTGATTCTCACAAAGTAACGTTGTGTTGCAGCTGCAGTGGCGTCTGGCTGCTGGCAGGGGGCGACCTTCTCGGAGGCCGTGGTGTCTTCGGCGTCGGAGGGCAGCGGGATCCTGCATGTCCCCGGCGTGGCGTCACTGCCTCAGTGCGTGGCGGCGTGCTGCAAGCTAACGGGCTACGAGCTGGCGTGGCTGTTCGAGGGGCGATGCTACGTCCTGCGCTGCCCGCGGGCCGAGGCCTGCGCCCCCCGAGAGAGACCGGGCGCAGAGTCACGCCTCGCCTTCCTGCGGAGAGAGACCCCGCAGAGCCTGGTGCGTAGCGGCACGTTTCTATAGAGTCCTGGTCGGAACACGGAAAATGTTAAAAACCCCAACGTTTTATGTTAGAAATTACAACAGAGAGTACAGGTATTTGTGATCCTCAGAAATGGACTCAGCATCCTCAATAACCCTCAAAACCACTCCTAAACTTTCCAAATCGACCAATGAAAACTCTTATTATTTCTTTTGCGTGCGTGAATGGCTGGAACTTTTTACGCACTGTCTTTGTCCGGGAACCGACTCTGGTTTTCCAACCTTTATTTAAAAAGTAAAACTCATTGCCTGAAACTCTTCATGCTACTCAACTGAAGATTAAATGTTGGTTCATAGCCTGTCCTAAACTGGACCTCTGACCTCCAACAGGTGCTGCAGTCTCTGGTGAGAGGAGAGCCGTATGGCGGGGACCTGGAGGCCCTGAAGGACCTCGCCCTGTTCCCTGACCTGGAGTATCCAGAGGAGAGCCAGGAGGAGAGGGGAGCCAGGTTCAACCAATCAGAGGCCGGGGATGCTCCAGAGGGGGGGCCGACGGGAAGCAGCGTGGCCCAGATTAAAGCCTCCTCTGAGGGGAACATCATCCAGGGAGACGAGCACAGAACCAGGAGACTGACTGACCCTCCTGCTGCAGAGAACGCTGTGAGTGGGTTATCAGGTTAATCATGTCCCTTCACACAGCCAAGGAAGAGCTAAGCTAAAGGCGGGTGATGTACAAAGCTACTGTAAAACTACTGTTGTTTGAGTCCGACTGAAAAATAACCAACACAGCATTTAGGTGACACAAAATGTATGCAACACAACAAGGTAAATATTAAAATCTGTGTATCCCTAGTGACACGTTCAGGTGGACGAGAGCTTAGTATAAAAACTGGTAGCAAAGGGAAACAGCTAGCGTGGAAAAAGGGTTGCAGAGAAATACCTCGAATGGTCAGGCTGCTTATATCCTTCTTCTTTTTTTGTACAGACTGAAACACAAAGCAGCACTGGTTCAACGTCCCTGCCGCTGTTACTGCTGCAGGGACCCACAGCTGTCTCCACTCAGCACGACCATATAAGGACTTCCACTCCCACCACCACCGCCGCACCTCATTGGCCGGTCAGCACACAGCCAGGTATTCCTACAGGGATGCTCTGTTTTACCACTGTCTGTGCATTTATGATATGTTGTTTATTATTATTTTGGCACATGAACGATACGATAATACTTTTAACGGTCCGATCAAGTCTGAAATGTGACTTGCATCACAGCAGCTCCATGTGTAACATCAACATAGACAAATATCAAGACACAATACATGGAAAACAAACATTTAACATTGAACCACCAGAACTGTTCTGATTCAGAATTAAATAAATAAAATGTAAGGATGATATTAGTTGTGTTTTCTTGATGCTCCACAGACATGCTGAAGGTGCTGCAGTCAGCCAGACCTCCACCCACCTCCACCCAATTCACAAAAAGACCCGTGACCCCTGTCCCCGTGACCCCTGACCCCAGCACCACCTTGACCCCCGGCACCATCCCTCCAACAGTGACCACCCCCAGTGCTACAACCACTGCAGCCACTGAGTCTGGTACATTTATATACTGTATACAGCAGGGAAACACTTCAATGTGCTGCCCATGCAGAAGCTTGTTATTATTAATATTATTATTATTATCATTAATAATAGTTTTATTTATTTAATATATATTTTTTATTATTATTTTATTATTTTCATTATTATTTGTACTTGTATCCTTTGGTTTGTTTTTATAAATGTTTTACACAATTATTATTTATGTATTTCAATACTCTTTAATTATTATTATGTATTATGATGATTATCATTATTATTTAATCCCTTTGTTCAGGGTCAGAGGTCGGCGGGTCAAACCGTGGCCCGCTGGCCGTCGTGGGTCCTGACAGGAAGCTGGTCCTCCCTGTTAGCAGCTTGTTGCTCAACGGCAGCGGCAGCACGGACGACCGCGGCATCGTCAGCTACCACTGGCACGTCGTGAGGTAAGACCATGAACTGTATTTGGTATTATTTGAGATTTTATTCAACTATGGCCCACTACTAAACGTCATCGAGCTTTTAGCTTAGTGGTGGTGATGTGAAGTCATGTGACCGTGCTGTAGTTCCTTTATAGCCCAACATTAGCCACCTTTAGCTTAGCGGTGGTGATGTGAAGTCATGTGACCGTGCTGTAGTTCCTTTATAGCCCAACATTAGCCACCTTTAGCTTAGCGGTGGTGACGTGAAGTCATGTGACCGTGCTGTAGTTCCTTCATAGCCCAACATTAGCCACCTTTAGCTTAGCGGTGGTGACGTGAAGTCATGTGACCGTGCTGTAGTTCCTTTATAGCCCAACGTTAGCCACCTTTAGCTTAGCGGTGGTGACGTGAAGTCATGTGACCGTGCTGTAGTTCCTTTATAGCCCAACATTAGCCGCCTTTAGCTTAGCGGTGGTGATGTGAAGTCATGTGACCGTGCTGTAGTTCCTTTATAGCCCAACATTAGCCGCCTTTAGCTTAGCGGTGGTGACGTGAAGTCATGTGACTGTGCTGTATGTCCTTTATAGACCAACATTAGCCACCTTTAGCTTAGTATGTTTACTACAGCGGTATGAACCCATAGTAATCAGATTCTGCTGTAAACTGGACACAGTGTCAGCAGCTGCAGAAAGTACTTTGAGTTAAAGTAAAATGAATTACTTTTATCAGGTTTTCACTCGGCTTTGTTTTCTCCATCATGTTTTTCCAGCGGCCCCCCAGGGTTAAAGGTTGAGGGTGCAGATCAGGCCGTTGCCACGGTGACGGGACTTCGGGCAGGACGCTACAACTTCACGCTGACGGTGTCCAACCAGCAGGGGGCGACGGACAGTGCTTCACTCACCCTCAGAGTCCAGGGAGGTGAGAGGGGTCACTTTCTTAAAATAAATATATGATATACTGTTTCATTATCATTTATCAGAGTTGATACCAAAAAGCAAAAATCATCAGTCTTTTCTGTTTCATCAACAAAAGATTTTAGTCTTGTAGTTTGGTAAACATTTCAAAGAGGCCCTATTCTGCTTCCCTGTAGTGTGTTCTATAGGTTTTAGTGCATGGTCTGCAAAGGCTAAAATCCCTGTGTTCCCTCCAGAGGGACTTTCTCTCCCACACGCTTTAAAGAGGACTCTTTAAAGTAGAGACACTACATACTGATATACACCTGAACATCAGCAGGAGAGGACTCTTTAAAGTAGAGACACTACATACTGATATACACCTGAACATCAGCAGGAGAGGACTCTTTAAAGTAGAGACACTACATACTGATATACACCTGAACATCAGCAGGAGAGGACTCTTTAAAGTAGAGACACTACATACTGATATACAGCTGAACATCAGCAGGAGAGGACTCTTTAAAGTAGAGACACTACATGCTGATATACACCTGAACATCAGCAGGAGAGGACTCTTTAAAGTAGAGACACTACATACTGATATACACCTGAACATCAGCAGGAGAGGACTCTTTAAAGTAGAGACACTACATACTGATATACACCTGAACATCAGCAGGAGAGGACTCTTTAAAGTAGAGACACTACATACTGATATACACCTGAACATCAGCAGGAGAGGACTCTTTAAAGTAGAGACACTACATACTGATATACACCTGAACATCAGCAGGAGAGGACTCTTTAAAGTAGAGACACTACATACTGATATACACCTGAACATCAGCAGGAGAGGACTCTTTAAAGTAGAGACACTACATACTGATATACACCTGAACATCAGCAGGAGAGGACTCTTTAAAGTAGAGACACTAATACTGATACACCTGAATCAGCAGAGAGGACTCTTTAAGTAGAGACACTACATACTGAAAACCTGAACATCAGCAGGAGAGGACTCTTTAAAGTAGAGACACTACATACTGATATACACCTGAACATCAGCAGGAGAGGACTCTTAAAGTAGAGACACTACATACTGATATACACCTGAACATCAGCAGGAGAGGACTCTTTAAAGTAGAGACACTACATACTGATATACACCTGAACATCAGCAGGAGAGGACTCTTTAAAGTAGAGACACTACATACTGATATACACCTGAACATCAGCAGGAGAGGACTCTTTAAAGTAGAGACACTACATACTGATATACACCTGAACATCAGCAGGAGAGGACTCTTTAAAGTAGAGACACTACATACTGATATACACCTGAACATCAGCAGGAGAGGACTCTTAAAGTAGAGACAACTACATACTGATATACACCTGAACATCAGCAGGAGAGGACTCTTTAAAGTAGAGACACTACATACTGATATACACCTGAACATCAGAGGAGAGGACTCTTTAAAGTAGAGACACTACATACTGATATACACCTGAACATCAGCATAATAGAGCCTCTTTCATTTAATTGTAAAAATATCATTAAAAAGTCATAGCATAGTATGTCGTTAAAGTAAAGTATTAAGGAGTAAGTAAAAGTATAGTTTTTTACGTTCTATAGTGTGTTTTTAAAATGTTACGACAACACGTCCCCCTGTGATGAATGCTCTAAGCCAGCGGTTTTCAAAGTGTGAGGCGCGCCTCCCCTGGGGGGCGCCAGAGAGCTTCAGGGGAGGCGCAGCGTGAGAAAAAAATAAAGAGAAACAATGAAATCTAGCTCGTTAACTTCAGCTAACTTTATGCGAGCGGCAACATGGATCGATTTTTAGTGAAGTTACCTAAAGTGAGAGAGGAGACAGCGTCTGGCCACCCCAGTTGGCAGCTTTGTTTTGAAATAAAAGTTGTGGCTCATCGGACATTTATCAGAGAAAATCCCTGATGTCCGAGTGCAAGTGAATGCAGCACAAGACGCGAGCCTTGTAACCCTGGCGCGAGCGAGGAAATGTGATTGGCGGCGATTTCATTTGAACGGGCGGCAGAAAACGAGAAGCATTCGGACCCAAGTACACGGAAGGAATAAGGTATTTGCGGTCTACAATGACAGAGAAGAGACTGTCAAGTTTGGCTGTGCTCAGCATTGAATCAAAACGCACTAAAGCTTTGGATGTTAATACGTTTGTGAGGCGTTTTGCTGAACAAGATGGTAATCGCCGCATTCAGCTGTAATAGGCATGCCAACTTGATGCTCTGCTCACGGATGACTCGAGCATTAAAAACTGTTAAGATGATGACCTTACGTGTGTACATATATTTTTTTCTTTGTGGGGGTCTGCCCTGAGAAAGTCAAATAAGATGGTGTGTAAAACTACACTGCCCAGACAAAAATAAGTAACCACTTTGATTTAACTAGGCCAGTAGGTAAGGGCATTCCACTGGATAATAATACCCCTGCATTATAGCAACAACAATAATAATAATAATAATAGCAATAATAATTGGGAGGGGGGGCGCGGCTGTTCTTATATTCTCTGAGGGGAGGCTCACCTTCCCACACTTTGAAAACCCCTGCTCTAAGCTGTTCCTGTGATGTTTCCCTGCTGCAGCCAGGACTTCTCCTCCGGTGGTGCACGCCAGCGGCAGCCACTCTCTGACGCTGCCCAACAACTCTCTGGTTCTGCGGGGCTCAGTGAGCGACGCGGACCCCAGCGAGGTGCACTTCCTGTGGGTCAGAGACAGCCAGAGCCCTGCAGCCGGGGTCAGTGGATACCATCAGATTAACGAAAACTAACTGTACTGTTTTTTCACTATACTTTACTATTTACTATTTGACTGTTTTCTGACTGTTTTTCTGTAAAGCTGAAAGGCGCTATATAAATCCAAGTTATTATTATGACTTTTTAATAACATTTTTATCGTATTTCATGTTTTCTTTTTGTAGCAATTTATACTGTATTTTTTAATAACATACTTTACTTCTTTGACATTTTTTCTATATTTTATTTATTACTTTTGAATTACAATTTTACAAGAAACTATTATATTTTTTCTATATATACTATATATCTTTTTACTTTAAAATACCTTTTTAAATCAAATTTGATTTTAAGTTTTTTAACATACTATACTATTACTTCTATGAGACGTACTATACAGATGTCTTTAACGACATACTATAGAATGTTTTTTCATACATTTCTATACTTTTACATTTTTCACGACATCGTATACTGTGGCTGCAGCACCTCTTTTCACCCTCTGTCTGAAACCAGAGCCCAGTCTGCTCTGATTGGTTAGCTGGCCGGCTCTGTTGGGATTGGTCAACCACTTAGAGATGTCCCGCCCCTTAGCCTATCATATACAATGTGTTTGAGCGCTATCCAATAGGAGCGAGTGTTATATAGTGATGTCACCATGTTCCGGAAGTAAACAAAGGAGAGAAAGTCCCTCCCAATCGATGTTAGTCTTGGCAGTTATAAGATTTATATTTTCTTAAAGTATTACTGTGGTGTGGAAATAATCGAATCACTAATTATGTTATGAAACTCTCTCTGAAGGGAACACAGGGATTGTAGCCTCTGCAGACCATTTGCATGCACTAAAACCTATGGAACAAACTACAGGAGAGTGAACACCCCACAAATAGAATTTACACAATATAAAAACGACACAATGTTAGATTTTGCATTGAGATCCTGAACTGAAATCTCTTTTTACGTTTTATTTACATTGGATTACATCAATGATGTCCGGATTGATTTGTATTTAGGACCAATAAGCGAGCTCCCTGTGTGAATGCAGGATGTTCTGTACGGCTCGGAGACGCAGGCCTCCCTGTACCTGGCCAACCTGGTGGAGGGAACCTACCTGTTCCAGCTGAGAGTCAGCGACGCTCAGGGCCGCTCCGGCAGCGCCACCGCCACCGTGGAGGTCCGCCCAGGTGGGTCCTGGTTATCAGTGGGGTGAAGTAACGGAGAGCATTAACTCAAGTAATGTGCCTGTTGCTGTGGTCCTGCTGACGCTCACCTCACTTCTTCTCTGATGGCTCCCACAGGATTGTTGACATCCTCGTGGATTCATCTTCTTAATATAGACACATGCATTTCCAAACATTTGGTCTACCTATGCTGTAAAATGTATTATCTTTTCAATTTACACACGGCATCTATTGCAGTCCGTCCTGGGAGAGGGATCCCTCCTCTCTTGTGAGGTCTCTTTCATTTTCGCATTTAAACTGTGGGTTTTCTTTGGAAGTTTTTCCTTGTCCGATGTGAGGGTCTAAGGACAGAGGGTCTAAGGACAGAGGGTCTAAGGACAGAGGGGGTCGTATTCATATTCTGTACAAACTGTAAAGTCCACTGAGACAAATGTAAGATAATGATATTGGGCTATATAAATAAACATTGATTGATTGAAGTACTGTACTTAGGTACAATGTTGAGGTACTTGTACTGTACTAGAGTATTTTACATTTGATGGTACTTTAACTCCACCACAATTCAGAGGTCAATGGTGTGCTAAAGAACAGAACACACGTGAAGTCAGTTAAGATAAGATAAGATGGACCTTTATTAATCCCAATTCAGTAGTTTAACAGCAACAGGGTAAGAATGAAAAACGGGACAGCACAGATTCACACAGATTAAAGATGAATACAATAACAAATTAAATGATATTGAGTTAAGTAAGTTTAAAATAAGAAATGAATTAAAATGAACATATATACATATTTGGGTCATATATACATATTAGATATATTTACATGTATGTGTGCCGGTAAAAAGTTATTGTGGAAACAGTAACTTCCTGTTAACGAGACCAGGGCTGCTGTCGCACTGAAGTTTGTCCCCGCTGTGTCTCCGTAGAGCCGGGCGGAGGGGAGGAGGTGGAGCTGGAGATGCAGGTAGCGGTTTCTCAGGTGAGCGTGGCTCAGAGGGACAAGCTGGTCCGACAGCTCGCCGCGCTGATCCACGTCCTGGACAGCGACATCCAGGTCCGAGCGCTGCTGGGACACTCGCACCTCAGGTACCAGTCTACTGAACCACTACTTTACTGAACCACCAGTTTACCGAACCACCAGTTTACCGAACCACCAGTTTACCGAACCACCAGTCTACCGAACCACCAGTCTACCGAACCACCAGTCTACCGAACCACCAGTCTACCGAACCACCAGTTTACCGAACCACCAGTTTACCGAACCACCAGTTTACCGAACCACCAGTCTACTGAACCACCAGTTTACTGAACCACCAGTTTACTGAACCACCAGTTTACTGAACCACCAGTCTACTGAACCACCACTTTACTGAACCACCAGTTTACTGAACCACCAGTTTACTGAACCACCAGTCTACTGAACCACCAGTTTACTGAACCACCACTTTACTGAACCACCAGTTAACTGAACCACCAGTTTACTGAACCACCAGTTTACTGAACCACCACTTTACTGAACCACCAGTTTACTGAACCACCAGTTTACTGAACCACCACTTTACTGAACCACCACTTTACTGAACCACCAGTTTACTGAACCACCACTTTACTGAACCACCACTTTACTGAACCACCAGTTTACTGAACCACCAGTTTACTGAACCACCAGTCTACTGAACCACCACTTTACTGAACCACCAGTTTACTGAACCGCCAGTCTACTGAACCGCCAGTCTACTGAACCGCCAGTTTACTGAACCACCAGTTTACTGAACCACCAGTTTACTGAACCACCAGTCTACTGAACCACCACTTTACTGAACCACCAGTCTACTGAACCGCCAGTTTACTGAACCACCAGTCTACTGAACCACCAGTCTACTGAACCACCACTTTACTGAACCGCCAGTTTACTGAACCGCCAGTCTACTGAACCGCCAGTTTACTGAACCACCAGTTTACTGAACCGCCAGTTTACTGAACCACCAGTTTACTGAACCGCCAGTTTACTGAACCGCCAGTTTACTGAACCACCAGTTTACTGAACCACCAGTTTACTGAACCACCAGTCTACTGAACCACCAGTCTACTGAACCACCACTTTACTGAACCGCCACTTTACTGAACCGCCAGTTTACTGAACCGCCAGTCTACTGAACCGCCAGTCTACTGAACCGCCAGTTTACTGAACCGCCAGTTTACTGAACCACCAGTCTACTGAACCGCCAGTTTACTGAACCGCCAGTTTACTGAACCGCCAGTTTACTGAACCGCCAGTCTACTGAACCGCCAGTTTACTGAACCACCACTTTACTGAACCACCAGTTTACTGAACCGCCAGTTTACTGAACCGCCAGTCTACTGAACCGCCAGTTTACTGAACCACCAGTTTACTGAACCACCAGTTTACTGAACCACCAGTCTACTGAACCACCACTTTACTGAACCACCAGTCTACTGAACCGCCAGTTTACTGAACCACCAGTCTACTGAACCACCAGTCTACTGAACCACCACTTTACTGAACCGCCAGTTTACTGAACCGCCAGTCTACTGAACCGCCAGTCTACTGAACCGCCAGTCTACTGAACCACCACTTTACTGAACCACCACTTTACTGAACCACCAGTCTACTGAACCACCAGTTTACTGAACCACCAGTTTACTGAACCACCAGTTTACTGAACCACCACTTTACTGAACCACCACTTTACTGAACCACCACTTTACTGAACCACCAGTCTACTGAACCGCCAGTTTACTGAACCACCAGTTTACTGAACCGCCAGTCTACTGAACCGCCAGTCTACTGAACCGCCAGTTGACTGAACCGCCAGTCTACTGAACCGCCAGTCTACTGAACCGCCAGTTTACTTAATACTCAAATAAAGTCCCTCAAAATTGTACTTAAGTACAGTGCTTGAGTAAATGTACTAGTTACTTTACTCCACTGAGTACGATACGATAATACTTTAATGGTCAGATCAAGTCTGAAATGCTCCTCGCATCACAGCAGCTCCATGTGTAACATCAACCGACACATATCAAGACACAATACATGAAAACAACCCAAACAACAAACGTTTAACATAAGAGCACAATCACTGAGAGAAAACCTGCTCTGATGCGGCTTTCACACCAGCGCTTTTCCCTTTCTAGCTCCTAGCGAGAGCTTTTCTGGTTCAGCTCCGGTTTCCCTTTTCAGCTCCCGCTCTGTTCACACTGCCCAGAGCTGCCGCTGCTGCGTCATGACGTCACAGTTTACGTCGCTGATTTTCTCCCACAACAACAACGGGCCGGGGACTGCGTCGGGTCGATGATCGTGTTGCTTTTAATCATACGAAGCCAGATTAAATTAAATAACGACTTCTCCAACCTTATACTTTTCTATACGTGGTTCATTGTTTATTAATGTGTTTCAGCGGCATTTAGCAACCGCTGCAGTGCTGGCTGCTCTTCCACGGGAGTTTATTCTCCCGTTAGCTCCGGGTTAGCTCACACGGCTCTAAAGTATTCACTGTCTGACTGTCACACAAGCAGCTGATACATATCCCCAGTTCCCTTAAGTGAATGTGTGTCAGTCTGAATTGACGCTGTTTGGTGTCAGTCTGAATTGACGCTGTTTGGCATCACAACGCTGTTATGAAAGTTTCTCTGGTATAACATGGGTGATGTTAGCATAGCAACCGAAGCTAAACTGACTACTTGCTAAGCCGTTTTCTACAGGCACTTTTTACCGGCGTATTTTTCATTATGATTCTACTTGTGATAGTCGGACATGACAACCTGTGCAGCCCATGTATTGATTCCATCCGATAGCTGCTATAATAACAAACAAAACGTCTGCCTGCTCTCCACAATGATCAATAACAGCGAACGGATGGTCAAAGTAAGGTTTCCTGCACGCCTCGACGTAAGAGAGACGTAAGCGACGCCGCGTCATAGCTCCGAAGCTCTTGCCTCTGGACCGACAATTTTTTGGAGCTGGAAGTGAACCGCATTCCGGAGCTATGACGCGCCGCCGCTGCGGTGTGAACAGGAAAAAACGGCGCTTTTCCAGCTCCGAGCAGGAGCTGGAAAAGCGCCGGTGTGAAAGGGGCAAAGAGCCTTCAGCGTGCATTTGATCTGGGTTTTAGCAACAATAGACATTACACAAGTACCTCAGAAGTACAGTGCTTGATGTATTGGTTTCCCCCCCCCGCGCAGCACGGTGTTGCGGCTCTCGGTTCGGGGCCCCCAGGGGCCGGTGTCTGGCTCCAGGCTGGTGTTTCTGCTGAGGAACCAGCTGCTGCGGGAGAAGAGCGACTACCTGCTGTTCAGAGCTCTGAGAGTCGACACCGTCTGTGAGTCAGCAAGAGATCATCCTGTTAAACACTTCATTTACTCTCAAACATCACTCATCTGTTGAGTATTCACCATACATACTTATCTGTTGTATTTGTTTTATGTCCTATATATATGATGCTCTGTTGGAGGAGCCGGGGACTTCAGTTGTTCATAGCCATATCTACACTGTAGCTCATGTGCTAATGACAATAAAGCCTTGAAACTTGAAAGTATTTCTGTGCTGGACCCTGAAGGCAGCATCTCTCTGGTCCAATGGGATTCCTCCATGTGATTTTGGATTATGTCAGAAAATAATCTCTATGTCAATTAAACGTTTCTGATACTTACACGTGTAGTTCAGCAGGATAATCTCCACGTATTAACACCACTTTGTGATTTATAAGAAACTCGCTCTGGGGGGAACACAGAATCACAGCTTCCTGCCCTCTCTCTTTCTGCCGGTCAGTGTGCCTGCTCCGCTGCTCGGGCCACGGTCAGTGTGATCCCATCTCTAAGGACTGTGCCTGCGACCCGTTCTGGACCCAGAACCTGGTTCGTCGATACCTGGGCGACGGAGAGAGCAACTGTGGTAAATACACGCTCTAATTCTTCTGTTTACCAGCTCATAGAGTCCTGCTGTGAACCCGGACATGTTGAATACCCCTACGTTTTATGATATAAATGTATAGTAGGGTCTCCAGCTCATAGAAACAGCTGGATGCTAACCTGCAGATGTTGGGCAATTAGCACGATTGGTATAAATTGCGTTAATTAGCATTATAGCCTACTGTAGCCTACAATAGTTTAAAAATGCATTGGCCGATTTGGGCAGTTTTGGAGTGTTTGTCAGGGTTATTGAGGATGCTGAATTCATTTCTGACATTTTCAAGGCAAGGCAAGGCAAGGCAAGTTTATTTATATAGCACCTTTCAACACAAGGTAATTCAAAGTGCTTTACAAAAATGGAAGACATTTTAAAAATGGCATTTAAAATCAGTCATTAAAAAGGAAAGATAATAAAATAAACATTAAAAGAAAAAATACATGGATAAAAGTTAAAAGTTACAGTGCAGTTTAAGATGTGAATAGTTCAATTAAAAGCAGCGGCAAAAAGAAAAGTCTTCAGCCTGGATTTAAAAGTAGTCAGAGTTGCAGCGGACCTGCAGGTTTCTGGGAGTTTGTTCCAGATATTTGGAGCATAATAACTGAACGCTGCTTCTCCATGTTTAGTTCTGACTCTGGGGACAGAAAGCTGACCAGTCCCTGAAGACCTGAGGGTTCTGGATGGTTCATAATTTAGCAGTAGGTCAGACATGTATTTTGGGCCTAAACCATTCAAAGCTTTATAAACCAGCAACAATATTTTGAAATCTATTCTTTGACACACAGGAAGCCAGTGTAAAGACTTCAGAACAGGAGTGATGTGATCCACTTTCTTAGTGTTAGTGAGGACTCGAGCAGCGGCGTTCTGAATTAGCTGCAGCTTTCTAATAGATTTTTTAGTGAGACCTGTAAAGACACCATTGCAGTAGTCGAGTCTACTGAAGATAAAAGCATGGACAAGTTTTTCCAAATCCTGCTGTGACATTAGTCCTTTAATCCTGGATATGTTCTTTAGGTGATAGTAGGCTGATTTAGTAACTGTTTTAATGTGACTGTTGAAACTCAGGTCAGAGTCCATGACTACACCTAGATTTCTGGCTTTATCTGTTGTTTTGAACATTGCAGACTGAAGCTCAGCGCTAACTTTTATACGTTCTGCCTTGGCTCCAAAAACCATTACCTCAGTTTTATCTTTGTTTAATTGGAGAAAGTTCTGACACATCCAGTCATTGATTTGTTCAATGCACTTACTCAGTGTTTGAATTGGAGCATAATCTCCTGGTGAAATTGTTACGTAAATTTGTGTGTCATCCGCATAGCTATGGTAACTTATTTTGTTGTTTTTCATTATCTGAGCCAGTGGTAGCATGTAGATGTTAAAGAGAAGAGGCCCCAAGATGGAGCCTTGAGGTACCCCACATGTCATATTTGTCAACTCAGATGTGTATTTACCTATAGAAATAAAGTTTTTTCTGTCCTTTAAGTAGGACTCAAACCAATTTAGAACTGTTGCCGAAAGTCCCACCCAGTTTTCTAGTCGGTCTAGTAATATGTTGTGGTCAACAGTGTCAAACGCAGCACTGAGATCTAATAATACTAACACTGAAGTTCTGCCACTGTCTGTGTTTAAGTGGATGTCATTGAAGACCTTTACAAGAGCAGTCTCAGTGCTGTGGTTTGGACGAAATCCTGACTGGAACACATCCAAACAGTTATTTAAATGCAAGAAGTTACTCAACTGTTGAAATACTACTTTTTCAATGATTTTACCTAGAAATGGCAGGTTTGATATTGGCCTGTAATTGTTCATTACTGAGGCATCTAGATTATTCTTTTTTAAGAGCGGTTTAATGACTGCAGTTTTCAGGGCCTCTGGAAAAATACCTGAGTGAAGAGATGTGTTTACTATATGAAGTAGATCTGAGGCCATGCAAGGAAAAACATCTTTGAAAAATCCTGTTGGAATAATATCAAGGCAGCAGGAGGAGGATTTCAGAAGTTGAATAATGTCCTCTAAGTTTTTACCATTAATCTGATGGAATTGTGTCATGGTGTTTGAATTGATATTAGGTGGACATAGGGACAAAACATTTGCTGTACCTGATGTAGAGGCACTGACTGCTTGTCTAATTTTCTGAATTTTGTCAGTGAAGAAGGAGGCAAAATCATTGCACGCCCTGGTGGATAGAAATTCAGAGGCTACTGACACTGGGGGGTTAGTTAGTCTGTCGACGGTAGCAAACAAGGCACGTGCGTTGTTTTTGTTTTTGGTAATGATGTCAGAGAAGAAAGACTGTCGTGCGTTTTTCAATTCCAAATTATAAAGGCCAAGTCTCTCTTTATAGATTTCAAAGTGAACCTGGAGATTTGTTTTTCGCCACCTACGTTCAGCTTTTCGACACTCTCTTTTTTCTGTTCTCACGGTCATGGCCTTTCTCCATGGAGATATTTTCTTGCTAATCACTTCCTTTACCTTAGTTGGAGCAATGGTATCTATAACATTTTTAATTTTTGAATTAAAATGATCTACTAGCTCATTTACTGAGATGTTAGCAGGGGCAAGTGTGGATGAAAAATTATGAGTAAACATTTCCCTAGTATTTTCAGTTAAATATCGCTTTGTGGTTACCTCTTTCTGAACATTTTTGTGAACAGAAATAGAGCTCTCAAAGAAAACACAGGAATGATCAGAGAGTGCAACATCAGTCACCACAACCTTTGAGATATTCAGACCCTTTGAGATAATTAAGTCCAGAGTGTGCCCCTTATTGTGCGTGGGCTCCGCCACATGCTGAGTCAGTCCATAGTTATCAAGAACACAAAACAGTTCTTTAGCCCCTCTGTCCTGGGGGTTGTCAACATGGATGTTAAAATCACCAACAATGACTAAACGGTCAAAGTCAATACACACTATAGACAGCAGTTCAGTAAAATCATCAAAAAAGCTTGCACAGTATTTGGGTGGTCTATAGATATTTAGGAACAGAGCTCGAGAGGAGCATTTCAGCTGAAGGGCCACATATTCAAAAGAAGCAAAGTCCCCATAAGATGTCTTCCTGCATTGAATGGAATCATTGAACAAAATAGCAACTCCACCCCCTTTCTTATGCATTCTTTCCTGACTCATAAAACTAAAGTTGGGAGGGGTTGATTCGATAAGAACAGCTGCACTGTTATTTTGTTCAATCCAAGTTTCCGTTAAAAACATAAAATCGAGATTGTGCTCAGTGATAAAATCATTGATTAAAAATGTTTTTCCTGCCAAAGACCTGACATTTAATAAAGCTAGTTTAAGTTTGTTAAATACACTATCAGTAAAACATTTTGTGACAAGCTGTGGCTGACATGGAATCACTGCTAAATTTGATAACCTCACACAAACGTTTGAGCACTTCCTGTTTCTAAGCTGATTTACCGCTCTTAATCTATTACCTATCAACACAGATATCGGCAAAGCTACTGGCAGGCAGGGCCCCGGCATGTGCTGGAAAGAGTTGAGAGTGCCATATGCCCTTGAGCCTGGACCCAGCACATATCAGTAAAAGTTTGTTGCGTTTTGTACACACACATCCTTATCAGGCTTCGGAGACTGCAGATGCTTTCTTGAAGGGATGGGAGGTGGTTGACATAGGCACAGTGATGAAGACGGGGGAGATGGTGCGCGCCTCTGCTTCGGTGATTTTGGTGGGCGTCGTTGAGGGGCGGGGGTAAAGGACATGCTGCCAACCCTGCATCTCGCCTTCATGCGGTCATCGAACTCCAGGGGGGAGGGCGAGGGTGAAAGGGTGAGCGGAGAGTAGAGAGAGCTGGGAGATGAATGAAGAGTATCCTCCAAGGCGTTGACAGGGGGGGTGACGGGCAGTGGAGACTCCTCCATTTGTGTCATAGGTCTCCCATAATCAGAACATTCCTCAGGCGGGTGCAGTGATACTTCTTCAGGGTTTTCTGCGCAATGTGTTGTGTCTTTCTCCTGTTTTGATTCCTCTTGCCGCTTGTCCTTGGCAGAGGGAACAGATTGCTGACGCAGGCAGTTGAATATGTTAGAGATAAACAATTTCACTCCTGACTTGTTCAGGCAAACTCCATCTGCCTTAAAAAGATGTCTGCGATCCCAGAAAAAGTTAAAATTGTCAATAAAATGGACAGAATGGTCAGTGCAGGCAGCTGAAAGCCACATGTTCAATGCAAACAGTCTGCTGAATCTCTCCACTCCTCTTCTGACTGGCGGTAGAGGGCCACTGATGAACACCTCCGCATTTAGAGAGCTGACAGTTTCCAACAGACATTTAAAGTCTTCTTTCAGCGCTTCTGACTGTTGTTTCACAACATCATTTGTTCCAATATGTAGTACCACATTCTTCACAGTCGGATGTTCAGCCCCAATATGCAGGATCTTCTCAGCCAAGTCGGAGACCATATCCTTGGGAAAACAGAGTACTTTGGTGTTGTTCTTACTACACAGACCTTTTACATCTCTTACAGCAGAATCACCCACAATCAGAGTTTCAGGCCCAGCCGTTAGCTTTCCCTCTAGCCTTTTACTTTTGGAGTAGCTATTGGTCCTTACCCTGCTGTGTGAAGAGGACGGGTTATCCAGGTCATCAGAAAGAGATCTCCGGTTCTCGGTCAGCGGAGCGTATCTGTTCTGGATTGGCACACTTGGTGGTTTAGGAGGATTGTTTGTAGTTCTCCCTTTAGCAGCTGTCCACGGCTGTTTCCTAGTATGAATAGGGGTTGAAGAGGCGCTCTTCCTGGGTGATAACAATGCAGGCCAGCCGGTCGCATCACAGATTTCAGAGCGCTGGGCTCTGCCTGTTATTCGTCCTCCCAAATCCCATGGAAATGATTTACTCTTAGGCTTTGCACCCAGAGAGTTCCAGGGAGGACTACCACTTGTAGATTTATTACCCAGTACACAGCCCTCCTGTTCCTTGGAAACCTTGTAGCTGCTAACTAGCTGTGAGTTAGCATACCCTTTTCCATTATCTTGCAACACTGGTAAAGTGGTGTTATTCCCACAACATAGTCCATTCACTTCCACGTTAACTTCCAACCGTTGCATTTTCATTTCCAACACAGCCATCTTCTGTTGAAGTTTGTGGAAGTCATCTGTAGAGAACGGAGGCATTTTGCTACCAACTAGCTTAAGCTAAATAGCATGCAGTAGCCTACCAGGCTTTAGCTGTTGCTAGGCCACGCTACTGTAAGACTGAGGTCGTCGTAAAAATGTTGAAATATGGCTGAAACCCTCCGTCTATTTACGATGAATAACTGTCCCAGTGATAAGTTAATGTCCAGGAGCCGCTGCTCGAAGTTTTCAGAGAATAAGAATAGGAAAATCAGCATAAAAAGTAAGCAGAGGCAAGAGCAAGCAGAAAAGCGTCTGCACTGTAAGAAAGATAACAGTAGTTTTCAGGATCAGAAAGGTCAGTTTCAACCAGAAAGGGGTCATATCTGTACTCTCTGTGGACTGATTCTGACTACCATGAGTAGAGTTGGACCATTGGATATAGAGAGCACAATATGAACATTGTTATCTCTACTGTGGACACTTTATTTTCAATTAAATAAGCAATCTGTTAAATCCAGATCATCCAGAGTCCCCTAAATCTTCCAAATCGACCCAAAATGTATTAAAATTAGCCCACAGAGAGTACAGATATGTCAACATTCTGTTTAACACTGTGATTGTTGATCCTGAAAATGTCAGAAATGGGTCGATTTGGAAGATTTAGGGGACTCTGGATCATCTGGAGTGGGTATTTATTTGAAGATAAATTGTCCAAAGTATAGGGTATTATTTTCATCTTGGTCTCTCTATATCCAATGGTCCAACACTACTCATGGTAGTCAAAATCAGTCCACAGAGTACAGATCATCCAAATCACTTTCTGGTCCTCACTAACCCCCAACACCACTCCTAAACCGTCCAAAGCCATTTCCCCCGGTGATGTAATGTTGCCTCTCCTCCTGGCAGAGTGGAGGGTGCTGTACGTCATCCTGACCAGCTTCATGCTCATGGTCTTCATCGTCTCCGTCAGCTGGACTTTCATCTGCTGCTGCAGGAGGTACACACACACACACACACACACTGATCACACACACCTGCTACCCTGTGTTGCTGACAGGTGTCGTGTGAAATGATCATTTAAAACATATAGTCTTATACGCTGATTGCCTTTTACTCTGTTAAATAGTATTTTTAGTCTTGTATGTGTTTAACAGAGACATATGTTAAGGATTTATATTTCAGGAGGGCAAATGAAGTTAAAGGTGGATTTGTAAATGGTTAAGGACTGAGGGTTTAATGATGGGATGTAGGACCAGTTGAATATATAGAGAGACTGTTGGCAGAACTTCTTTATCCTCTGAGGATGAAGTGACGTTGCTGTCAGAAACAATGCCCGACTGTTTTGGACGTAATACGGTCTTTGTTTACATTAGCATCGCTAGCACTCGGAGCTAACCTGTACTGGAGAGAGTATGTGTAAAGAAGCAGGAAATAAAAAGGAACTCACCTTGTGGTAAACCTGAGAGAGAGAGAGAAATCTGAGACCTATAATATATGCCTACAAATAGCATGATGGGAGACCTTTAACTGGTGGTGCAAGTGAAGAGAGTTGAGATGAAGCTTCTGTGTTTTCTGATCAGGAGGAGACAGAAGGGACCGAGGAGGAAAACCAAATACACCATCCTGGACAACATGGATGAGCAGGAGAGGCTGGAGCTCAGACCCAAATTCAGTGAGTCCCTTCAGAGTGAGAACCTGATGCATGCTGGGAGATTACTGCAGCGGTCAAAAAAGCACTATAAAAAAGTTAAAGTAGTGACAGTAAAAGTAGTCATTGTGCAGATTGGTCCATTTCAGAATAATATATATGATATGTTTTATAATGATTGATCATGAAAGTGTTCTCAAAGCTGGTAAAGGTGCAGCTAGTTTGAATGACTTTGTATACTGCAGGGTAGCTTGTGGATTTACTCCAGGTGGAACTAAAGTCTGATTTAACACTTGATTATATTTCACATCATTCATCCACATCTGTAAAGTAACTAAAGGTATTAAATACATGTAGTGGAGGAAAAGTACACCATGTACCTCTGAACTGTAGTGGAGTAGCAGTACAGAGTAGCATAAAATGGAATGATGAAACATCTCCCCTCTCTGCAGGTATCAAACACCGCAGCACGGAGCACAACTCCAGCCTCATGATGTCCGAGTCGGAGCTGGACAGCGACCAGGACACCATCTTCAGCCGAGAGCGACCCGTCCGCAGCAGGAACCGGACCAGCGCCAGCGCCGCGCGCAACGGCAACGCCTTTGGGTGACGGACAGCTGACCTCCTGGTGACGAAACGGGACTCGTCTGTGATGTTTGCACTCTTGGCAGGCAGGGAGAGACCACGGATGTTTAATAAGAACTGGATACAGCCTGTTCTTTCCTGTGAGAGCTGCTCATTGGTGCATGAGGACAAAATGGCCTGACATTCACTAGAGCAAAACGTCACAGATTACCCATCATGCCTTGCTGTGAGAGCAGAAGTACCTGTATGTAGCTCATAGAGCGCAGTTGAGTTTCCGCTTAAGCCCCGCCTCCTGCCACTAAGCCCCGCCCCCTGTAATTAAGCCCCCTCAGCTCAGTAGAATGAATGGAGAGAGAAAATAAATCTGGATTCGGCTTTTAGTGCATTTTTAAACTTTAAGGACCTAATGATTCTAATCAGGGCTATCAAATATTTCATACTGGGTAGTTTATTTAGTTTAAAAAACAATTACCCGCTGATTTACAGACGTCTCTTTCTCCCTGTTAGTCAATGGGAAAAAGTATTTCTGGGCCCAGTGACGTCACGGACTGATACGGAGGTTGTAGTACCGCTGTTTGGACACTACGAATATTTTCCTCAGAGTCCGGAGCACTTCCTGGGGGCTTGGGCGAGAGATTTAACTTCTTACAGTTCAAAGGACCCCTTTTTGTAAGGTCAGTTGAATGAACCAGTGTCCCATTTCAGGACTTAATGCCTGGAGGAAAAACCTGCGACTCCTTACGAAGAATAACACGGGTTTGAAACTTCCACATTTTGTCCAAAATAAATGTGGAAGATGCTTTACAAGAAGACAACCTCAAGGGCCTGTGTCTTGAAATGAAGACATTTAAAGAAGAATCAGACATTTTGGGAAATCGTCCCAAGGGTCAGAAGGGGAGGTTGTACAGAGAGAGTACCAGGATGTGTTAGCCTAGCTTAGCACAACTTCTGCAAGCTAAGGGGCAACTGCTATCCAAGCTTCAACAAAAGAGAAAACCTGTGAGCTACAACTAACAATTATTTTTATTGGCAATTTCTCTATCAGTTATTCATTCTATTAGATGTCATGAAATGGAGGGTTTCCTAAAGCCCATAATGACATCCTCAAATGTTTGATTTTGTCCACAAATCCCACAAATATCTGTCATAGGGGGAAATATATTTACATTTTAGAAGTTAGATTGATTCATCGATTAACTAAAAAGTTGGCGATTTATTTAATAATAATGAACAACTCTTCAGCCTATCGAATAATCTTTTCAGCTGCACACTTAAGATCTCCAAGTCTGATTTGCACGTTGTGTCTTGTTAGCCATAAGCTAGTCACCAATCTATCCAAATGTCCTCCAACTGCTAGCCAGCTGGACCAAGATGCTAACTGGTCTGGAAGCTAATTCAATGAATGGCTTTATCTCAAAGTTTAAAAATCTGCTTTGGCAGGCCGCTTGTTCAAGACAAAAATAAACTTGACTTCATTTCAATCCTTACCTTTACAAAGTCCACAATGTGTTTAGCCTAGCTCAACCTCAAAACAGAAACGATCCACTTTCCAACAACTCCAAATCTGTCTGATTTACATTTAGTATCTTGATACCTAACAAGCGGGTTCATTAAAGAGTAATTTTGGTTTATTAAAGCCCTGATTTGAAGGTGACATTAAGCTATCTCTAAGGTAACAGACCTGAAAGCTAACTGTAACTAAAGGTAATGCTATCCAAAGCAGAGACACAGTATTTATTGAGGTTAAACCCTCTGCTAACCCATCAGCTTACCAAACACACCAAACAATGGGTACTTCATGGTATTGTCATAATGAACATGTGTAGCCTAGTTTAGCAGGAAGAAAACTGCTAGCCACGAACTTCCAAACAGAAATGATCCACCTTCCACCAACTCACCTTTCTGATTGACATGTTGTTTCTTGCTAGCCAACAAGACAGTTTATCCAAGAGTAGATTGCCTAATGAGAACCAGCAATCATCATCTATGAGCCAACTTTAAGCTAACTCTAGCTTAACTATGCTAATTAGTGAACCCAAAGAGCTGAACCTAAACAAATAATCTTAGCTAAGGGGAACTAGAATTGAAATACCAAAAAGCTAAATCTGAGTTTATAAACTTCAACACTAAGCTAATCATATTCCTTTAACCAATGTTAGTCTTAAATACTTGTTAGCTACAAACACAACCATCCAGTGTCTCTGCTAAAACATGAGCTGGTCATACATTTCAAGGTCTTAACCTAAATGGGGGTCCAGTCCAGGACACAGTTAGCCTAGCTTAGCACAAAGCCGAGAAGCAGGGTAAAACTGTTCGCCTGGCAGACAGTGGCTAGCTTGTTAGCTTGCTAGTTACAACATGTACAGTCCAATCAGTTTTGGAGTTGTGCAAAAGTGAAGGCTGTTCAATCCTGTTCTTTGTTGCTTGTTCAGTGTTGTTTAGTAACAACACGTTGGATTAAGGCACTGACTGATGAAGCTATGAAGCTTAATTCCTCCTTAATTCTCCAAAGATTGTACAGGAGTAAACGAGCTGACGTCACTGGTGGGCTGAACACGGGCAGCGGCAACGACCATACTGTTCAAAATGGATGGTGAACAAGCTAATAGCAGATGATCTCCATGGCCGTGGAGTCATCTGATGTAGAAGGATGTACAGATGGATGATAGAGGAGCAGACTATCTTGACACAGAATCCCTGTGTTCAGCATGTGCTTTACCGAGCCTGTTTATAACCTGTAGGCTACACACTATGTTATTTTCACTTCATTTGTTCTGTTAATCTGACCTGAGAAGTTTATAAAAACATCCCTTGGACTGTATGATTACTGACTTGAACTAACCAGACACTTTCGTCATTCATCGATTTACGGCAGCATTTAACGGCGAGTAATATACAGTAGGGAAAACACTGGAACGGATAAGTGGCTTTCATTTCATTAACTAACACTAGGATGGGTCAAATGCAGAATGTACATTTCCCCTCTGTGGGACCATTAAGGATTAAGGGTATATTTCTTCTTTCGAAAATAATTTGGGCAAAAAGTTATAATCTGGTTACATATCATTAAAAACAACACGACAACATGTAATATAACAATTTCCTCTTTTAATGTTTGATTCATATCTAAAGTCAGAAATACAAAAATTAATATTTTTATTTTTACATTAAAATATAACAATGACATTAAAGCAATATTTAATCACAAAAAGGCGAGATCCATACAACTAATTACAAAAAGTCAGTTAAATGGCACTTTGGGAACCATAATTGGGGGGGGGGGGGGGACACACAACCTGCCGAACAACATCACCCTACAGTTACAAGGTTTTTATGAAACTACAATAGTCATTACATCACAGAGAGAGAGATGCTAACATGTATTTCTTCTTAAAAACTAGACGCATGTCTAACAAACCTTAGGGTCATGTTTTCCACTTTTAAAGTCATTCAGTTATTTGCAAATGTCCACGCTGTAGGATCAATAAAGGATTATCTTAATAGGCGCTTTCACACCGGAGTACTTTTCCCAGGAATGGTTCCAATAGTTCCTGGGAGTTTGCGTTCACAACAAAAAGATCTGGAACTTTTCTTCGGGAACCTTTCCCCCCCCTTTCCAGTCCCTGTTAGAGAGGTGGTACTTTCCTGGGGAGGAAAAGGTTCCAATTTCTGATTGGCTGGGCGGATTGCAAACCACGGCCCGTAAAACTCTGAAAGGTTTTTGTGAAGCCGCCATTTTATTTGCTCGCATTAGCATTAGCCCAGCGCACCAACGGAGAGAGACTAACTTATGGCAACACAAAATAAAACGTGGGAGCGGTGGAGTGATGAGGAGGTGTCGGCACTTCTGGTAATTTACCCGGGACTTCGGGAGGCGATTTACTGCCACCCGAAGTCCCGGAGCCTCCGGGTGGCAGTATACGCCGTGAAGTTGTTTGCGGCCTGCCAGTAAACCCAAAGCAGAAGAAGAAGAAGTGTCGTCAGCGGCTTCATTTGCGTAATCCTCCCTCAGGGAATTATTCCGGTGTGAACGCGATCAACTAGATAGTTCAGGAACTAAAGAGTTCCGGGAACTCTTCCTGGGAAAAGTACTTGGTGTGAAAGCGCCTATTGTACTTTGGAACATGTTTTAGCAGCCCTAAGGTCAAACATATTATTACAATGTTTTAAGGACTTCAGAATCTTGCTAATGATTTATACACACTAATACACACATACCATGCATCCCAAAGTAATCAAATGTCAGCATACAAAACTAATTGAAACATGAAAAATCTAGCTTACGGTTTTCATTTATTTCATCACAGTAAATCTCCCTTTTCCACCACGGCCAAGTGTGCAGCTTCGTTACCGTTTTAAACAAAGACCTTTGTGCTACTGAGACCCTCCACTTGTGTCACTCCTCACCATCAAATCTGAGTTATTGTTATTGCCTTTGTTACCATGTCATCTACCAATTGGTTATTGAGATATTTCTGAATGGAAAAATATGGATGTCACACATACTAATAATACATTTTATTTAGAGGTGCCTCACAAAGCACCCAAGGACCATTCGGAGAGTATTCTTAAAAAAACGGTACAACAGGACAGCGATGCGGGACATGTAGCACGACAGGGGGCTGGTCTGAACAGGTGGGTTTGAGGAGGTTTTTGTACTCAATCCGGTGTTGTAAATAATGAAAATATAACAGTACGCCGTTCGGCCACTATGAACATTTGCTTCATCGTCAGAAAATACTGAATTCTGATTGGGTAGAGTTTATTATTTTTCATATATGATGTCCTCAGCCGATTCCTCTGCTCTCATGTAAGCTGCTAACGCTAACTAGCTCATTACTGAACAGCAGTAACCCGTCTTACAGGGATATTTATCAGCATTAACTGCATTGTTGTGTGGCGTCACGAGTCATATTATATAAAGCTCCACTCAGGTCCTGGATGATGGTATATATATATATATATATATATATATATATATATATATATATATATATATATATATATCTATCTATATCTATCTATCTATATATATATATATATATATATATATATATCAGAGGTTACGCTAACGTTAGCATGTCTGTCCCACTCTTAAATGACTTTATTTTAATGACTTTTTCCATCATGTTCAAAAATGTTTCTCTTTTGAAAATGATAATAAAGCATACTATAGATCGCACTTGTCCAAGTATCTTGTTTTGTTTACTAACCAAGTGTTTTAAGGTCTTTGTGATGTGTGTGTAGAGCTAACTAGCTTTAACAACAATAAAAAAAGCTCCTTTAATTATTTATATTATCCATGTAGCCTTTTTTGTAAAACTACATGCGTCATGTTGGCTGCAGACGGAGTTTACCACTAACTTATTAATCTCTTGTTGAGCAACAGATCTAAAACTGCTTTTGACCACTCTTTGAAAGTTAATGGTAAATCCGTTAGTTATTGTAATTTGGGCTAAACTGGAAAGATTTACAGAGGCAGCAACTCCAGCCAATCAGAAGAGAGTATTCCCCTCAGGTCATGGGATGTAACGGTAGACTGCGTATCTCAAGGTCACAGGTTATAAAAACATGTTTTCCCTTTCAAGAAACTGATTTTTGTTTGACTTTTTTGTGATTTGAATCATAAAGACTAAAACCCAAGAAATCAATATAGCTGACGACATCAAATCGTTGCCCGAAAGACAATTTCCTTTGAAAAAAAAAGAAATGAAAAACGACCCTGTTTTACTTTCCTAACGAGCTATTTTCCGATTAGTGAAAACATACTAATTTCACATTTAAAAAAAGGGGTTATTTGAGATGTATTGGTCATAGGTACGTTAAGTTAATTTAAGAACCTGAGATCTACAGGTATGACCACCTTGACAGATTACTGCACTTATACTTTGATTGTATTTCCCTGCTGCCTCCCTTCAGGGCTTGAGGCCTCCGAAGCACATGTACTTGACCTCCAGATACTCGTCCACGCCGTATTTGGAGCCTTCGCGGCCCAGCCCGGACTGCTTGACCCCCCCGAACGTGGCCTCCGGGGTGGAGAGGAGGCCTTCGTTCACTCCCACCATCCCCACCTCCAACGCCTCCGCCACGCGCCAGATCTGACTCACGTCCTGCGAGAAGAAGTACCCTGAGGACAGGAACATCACAGCGTTATAGTGTGAATCGGAATGATCCACATCCAGGGGTGTATCTGTGTGCTTTCTTCCTGTGTGTTCCTGTGAACATAAGCTGCTCATAACCAATTGCCCCTTGCAGGATTAATAAAGTTGTTGATTGATTTCAGGCAGGAGTCCTGTTGTGAACCCTGCAATGTTGATACCACAAAGTTTAACGATAGAAATGTAGAGTAAGGTCCACAGCACATAGAAACTGCCGGATGCTAACCTGCAGATGTTGGACAATTTGCACAATTAGCAAGGTTGCGTTAATTAGCATAAATTAGCATGATATGCTATGCAGACGATGAAATGGGTTGGCTGATTTGGACAATTTTGGAGTGGTTTTGGGGGTTATTGAGATGTATTGATGCCGAGTCCATTTCTGACATTTATCAAGATTCAAAATGTCAGTTTTAACCAGAAAGTTGACATATCTGTTCTCTGTGGACTGATTTTTGATTCATTTTGGGTTGATTTGGAAGATTTAAGGGACTCTGGATGATCTGGATTAGACAGATTGCTTATTTAATTGAAAGATAATTGTGTCCACAGGAGAGGTAATAATGTTCATCTTGTGCTCTCTGTATCCAATGATCATAACTCATAATCAGTCCACAGAGAGAACAGATATGACCACTTTCAGGATAAATCTGTCATTGTTGATCCTGGAAATGTCAGAAATGGATTCAGCGTCCTGAATAACCCCCCAAACCACTCCAGAACTGTCCAAATCGGCCAAGCCATTTTCTTTTTTACAATTGTTTACATGACTATAATCCTAATTAACGTAATGTTGTGCTAATGTCCCAACATCTACAGGTTAGCATCCGGCAGTTTCTATGAGCTGGAGACCCTACTCTACATTTCTATCATAAAACTTTGGGGTCCTCAACATCTCAGGGTTCAATTTGATGACAAGTAGAAGTAGACTTTTTTTTATAAGAAGGCAACTCACCTGCCAGCCCGACATTAGAAGCGTTGGCGATGGCCAGAGCTTCCTCCTCCGTGTCAAACCTGAAGACCACAAACATCTTTAGTGGTTGATTTATTTCTTCTTTTCAACACATTTAACTGTTTTCATAAAGCGCTACCTAGACAATAAACATCCATAGCAGGTGTATTATAGTTTAATTCTTTGTAAATATATAGATAGAAACTTTATTGTTCCCAAATTAGGAAATGATTTTGTTCCAGCAGCGTGTTGTCGAGCTTTACTCGAGTAAATATATATTAAAAATATACAAAATAATAATTAACATTAGCAGCAAGTATATACAAATTCACAAAAGAAGGACATATAATAAAGAGTATCTAAATAATACACAATATAGCAACAAGTCCTGTAACATGGTTTTCTGCCTGAGAAAAATTGAATGAAACAAAAAAGTAAAAAAAATAGAAAAATGACCCTCAAGTTTAACATTTGAACGAAGAGTGTTTCAGACCTGATGACGGGCAGCAGCGGGCCGAAGGTCTCCTCCCGGGTGCAGATCATGTCTGTGGAGACGCCAGTGAGGAGCGTGGGCTGCACGAAGGAGCCGTCCAGACGCCGCCCCCCCCGCAGAACCTTCGCCCCCCGGGACACCGCGTCCGAGATCTGGGCCTCCACCTGCACACAGCGTACACACCATGTTTAATAACACCTGGATACAGCCTGTTGTTTCCTGTGAGAGCTGCTCATTGGCTCATGAGGACAACATGGCCTGACATTCTCAAGAGCAAAACGTCACAGATTACCCATCATGCCTTGCTGTGAGAGCAGAAGTACCCGTATGTAACTCATAGAGCAGAGTTGAGTTTCCCCTTAAGCCCCGCCTCCTGTCATTTAGCCCCAATTCGGACTGATACGGAAGTTGTAGTGACGCCGTTTGGACACTAGGAACATTTCCCTCAGAGTCCGGAGCACTTCCTGGGGGCTTGGTGCAGACGGAGGGTCAGGTGACCAACTCTGATCATACTGTGGTACACAACTTCTGTGGAGGCGTTCAAAACTGTTTTAAAAAAATATATAAATCTTATTTTACTTCCGTGAACACAGTGACATCACTACGGAAAACTCACGCTCCTATTGGCTAGCGCTCCGACACATTGTACGCTACATACTGATATACACCTGAACATCAGCTGGAGAGGACTCTTTAAAGTAGAGACACTACATACTGATATACACCTGAACATCAGCTGGAGAGGACTCTTTAAAGTAGAGACACTACATACTGATATACACCTGATCATCAGCAGGAGAGGACTCTTTAAAGTAGAGACACTACATACTGATATACACCTGAACACCAGCAGGAGAGAACTCTTTAAAGTAGAGACACTACATACTGATATACACCTGAACATCAGCAGGAGAGGACTCTTTAAAGTAGAGACACTACATACTGATATACACCTGAACATCAGCAGGAGAGGACTCTTTAAAGTAGAGACACTACATACTGATATACACCTGAACATCAGCAGGAGAGGACTCTTTAAAGTAGAGGACACTACATACTGATATACACCTGAACATCAGCAGGAGAGGACTCTTTAAAGTAGAGACACTACATACTGATATACACCTGAACATCAGCAGGAGAGGACTCTTTAAAGTAGAGACACTACATACTGATATACACCTGAACATCAGCAGGAGAGGACTCTTTAAAGTAGAGACACTACATACTGATACACACCTGAACATCAGCAGGAGAGGACTCTTTAAAGTAGAGACACTACATACTGATATACACCTGAACATCAGCAGGAGAGGACTCTTTAAAGTAGAGACACTACATACTGATATACACCTGAACATCAGCAGGAGAGGACTCTTTAAAGTAGAGACACTACATACTGATACGTTTTGTTCTCTCTGCAGAGCGAGGTCTCTCCCAGTCGACCCGTTGCTTTGAGTGAAACTAGACTCCTGTGATTAAATCTTGAGTGTAGTTTGTGGTTCACCTTCTCTGCAGCTCTGTTGTTGATCAGCGGGCCCTGCGTGGTGCTGGGCTCCGAGCCGTGACCCAGCACGAGTTCGGCGTCCATCGCTCGGCCGAGCTTCTCCACGAACACATCGTGGATCTTGCTCTGCACCAGGAAGCGGTTCGAACACACGCACGTCTGCAGGAAGAGGGAGGAGTCAGAGTTCTGATGTTTTACGTTCAGAGGTGGGAAGTAGTGGAGTACAAATACTTCGTTCTGGTTTCAGTTCTTTACTCCACTACTTATTTTTCTGAAGACTTTTTACTTTGACTTCTTACATTTTGAACTCAAATACCTGTACTTTCTACTTCTTACATTTTGAACACAAATACCTGTACTTTCTACTTCTTACATGTTGAACACAAATACCTGTACTTTCTACTTCTTACATGTTGAACACAAATACCTGTACTTTCTACTTCTTACATGTTGAACCCAAATACCTGTACTTTCTACTTCTTACATGTTGAACACAAATACCTGTACTTTCTACTTCTCACATGTTGAACACAAATACCTGTACTTTCTACTTCTTACATGTTGAACACAAATACCTGTACTTTCTACTTCTTACATGTTGAACACAAATACCTGTACTTTCTACTTCTTACATTTTGAACACAAATACCTGTACTTTCTACATTGAACACAAATACCTGTACTTTCTACTTCTTACATGTTGAACCCAAATACCTGTACTTTCTACTTCTTACATGTTGAACTCAAATACCTGTACTTTCTACTTCTTACATGTTGAACACAAATACCTGTACTTTCTACTTCTTACATGTTGAACCCAAATACTTGTACTTTCTACTTCTTACATGTTGAACCCAAATACCTGTACTTTCTACTTCTTACATGTTGAACACAAATACCTGTACTTTCTACTTCTTACATGTTGAACACAAATACCTGTACTTTCTACTTCTTACATGTTGAACACAAATACCTGTACTTTCTACTTCTTACATGTTGAACCCAAATACTTGTACTTTCTACTTCTTACATGTTGAACCCAAATACCTGTACTTTCTACTTCTTACATGTTGAACCCAAATACCTGTACTTTCTACTTCTTACATGTTGAACCCAAATACCTGTACTTTCTACTTCTTACAAGTTGAACCCAAATACCTGTACTTTCTACTTCTCACATGTTGAACCCAAATACTTGTACTTTCTACTTCTTACATGTTGAACCCAAATACCTGTACTTTCTACTTCTTACATGTTGAACCCAAATACTTGTACTTTCTACTTCTTACATGTTGAACCCAAATACCTGTACTTTCTACTTCTTACATGTTGAACCCAAATACCTGTACTTTCTACTTCTTACATGTTTAACACAAATACCTGTACTTTCTACTTCTTACATGTTGAACCCAAATACCTGTACTTTCTACTTCTTACATGTTGAACCCAAATACCTGTACTTTCTACTTCTTACATGTTGAACCCAAATACCTGTACTTTCTACTTCTTACATGTTGAACCCAAATACCTGTACTTTCTACTTCTTACATGTTGAACTCAAATACCTGTACTTTCTACTTCTTACATGTTGAACACAAATACCTGTACTTTCTACTTCTTACATGTTGAACACAAATACCTGTACTTTCTACTTCTTACATGTTGAACACAAATACCTGTACTTTCTACTTCTTACATTTTGAACACAAATACCTGTACTTTCTACATTGAACACAAATACCTGTACTTTCTACTTCTTACATGTTGAACCCAAATACCTGTACTTTCTACTTCTTACATGTTGAACTCAAATACCTGTACTTTCTACTTCTTACATGTTGAACACAAATACCTGTACTTTCTACTTCTTACATGTTGAACCCAAATACTTGTACTTTCTACTTCTTACATGTTGAACCCAAATACCTGTACTTTCTACTTCTTACATGTTGAACACAAATACCTGTACTTTCTACTTCTTACATGTTGAACACAAATACCTGTACTTTCTACTTCTTACATGTTGAACACAAATACCTGTACTTTCTACTTCTTACATGTTGAACCCAAATACTTGTACTTTCTACTTCTTACATGTTGAACCCAAATACCTGTACTTTCTACTTCTTACATGTTGAACCCAAATACCTGTACTTTCTACTTCTTACATGTTGAACCCAAATACCTGTACTTTCTACTTCTTACATGTTGAACCCAAATACCTGTACTTTCTACTTCTCACATGTTGAACCCAAATACTTGTACTTTCTACTTCTTACATGTTGAACCCAAATACCTGTACTTTCTACTTCTTACATGTTGAACCCAAATACTTGTACTTTCTACTTCTTACATGTTGAACCCAAATACCTGTACTTTCTACTTCTTACATGTTGAACCCAAATACCTGTACTTTCTACTTCTTACATGTTTAACACAAATACCTGTACTTTCTACTTCTTACATGTTGAACCCAAATACCTGTACTTTCTACTTCTTACATGTTGAACCCAAATACCTGTACTTTCTACTTCTTACATGTTGAACCCAAATACCTGTACTTTCTACTTCTTACATGTTGAACACAAATACCTGTACTTTCTACTTCTTACATGTTGAACACAAATACCTGTACTTTCTACTTCTTACATGTTGAACACAAATACCTGTACTTTCTACTTCTTACATGTTGAACACAAATACCTGTACTTTCTACTTCTTACATGTTGAACACAAATACCTGTACTTTCTACTTCTTACATGTTGAACACAAATACCTGTACTTTCTACTTCTCACATGTTGAACACAAATACCTGTACTTTCTACTTCTTACATGTTGAACCCAAATACCTGTACTTTCTACTTCTTACATTTTGAACACAAATACCTGTACTTTCTACTTCTTACATGTTGAACTCAAATACCTGTACTTTCTACTTCTTACATGTTGAACCCAAATACCTGTACTTTCTACTTCTTACATGTTGAACCCAAATACCTGTACTTTCTACTTCTTACATGTTGAACCCAAATACCTGTACTTTCTACTTCTTACATGTTGAACCCAAATACCTGTACTTTCTACTTCTTACATGTTGAACCCAAATACCTGTACTTTCTACTTCTCACATGTTGAACACAAATACCTGTACTTTCTACTTCTTACATGTTGAACCCAAATACCTGTACTTTCTACTTCTCACATGTTGAACACAAATACCTGTACTTTCTACTTCTTACATGTTGAACACAAATACCTGTACTTTCTACTTCTCACATGTTGAACACAAATACCTGTACTTTCTACTTCTTACATGTTGAACACAAATACCTGTACTTTCTACTTCTTACATGTTGAACACAAATACCTGTACTTTCTACTTCTTACATGTTGAACCCAAATACCTGTACTTTCTACTTCTTACATTTTGAACACAAATACCTGTACTTTCTACTTCTCACATTTCCCAAACAGGCTGGTTCCTTTAGTTTGAATGTGTGTTTGGTGGCGTGATCATTATTATTTAGAGTCATTGCGTGCCTATTGATTTGAACACGATCCGTGTATCCATCATTTCCTGGTCTTCTCTAAAGAAGAGGGACCAATGAAAACGTTGTCATGTTGCCGTTGTTCAGCATGGAAACATTCCTTAGCTAACAATGACATTATTGTTCTATTAATATAAAGGGAGGTCAGGTACTCTTTAAAACAGCTGCTAGTTATGGGTACTTTTTACTGAAGTACATTTCAAAGCCCTCTTTACTTTTACTTGAGTAAAGAAGTTTAGTCAGTACTTCTACTTTTACCAGAGTATTTTTAAACACGAGTATGTGTACTTCTACTTGAGTGCTGCTGTGTTTATTGTATTTTTGCAACTATTTCCTTCGGGATGAATAAAGTCCTATCTTATCTTATAATTTGTACTGCAGTACTGCGAGTACTCGTTACCTGTCCGGAGTTCCTGAACTTGGAGTTCATGGCGCCGCTGACGGCCATTTCCACGTCTGCGCTGTCGAACACGATGAAGGGGGCGTGGCCTCCCAGCTCCATGGACGCCTTCTTCACCGTGTCGGCGGCCATTTTCAGAAGTACCTGAGAGCGGAGTACACGATGTTTAAATACAACGCATGCATGGTGTACTGTTTCAACTGAGCATGGATGTTACTCACTTTCAGATTACTTTTGGCCTTTTTTCACATTTCTTAGTAAGATTTTTTTTTTTTTTTTTTTTTACTAAACTTATATTTCTTGTAGATTTTTCTCAAATTATTTGACAAAAACTTATTTTGGGAAAATACTATTTAGCTTAAGAAAAAGCGTAAGAATAATGCTGCAGCATGGTCAGATATCACACCTGCACGCTGCTGTGCTGTGTAAACCTTTTCAGATATTTTAATAATATTTATTTTGAGATTTTTCAAATTTTATTTCACATATTTGGGATATTCTTTGTAACTTTTTGACACATTTAAAAAAAAATATTTAACTCATATTTTTTGTGGATTTGTAGATCAAACTATTTCACGAAAAACGCATTTCAGTAAAAGACTATTTAGCTTTAAATACAGCAGCATGGTCAGATATCACACCTGCACGCTGCTGTACTGTGTGCAAACTGAACACACACTTTACTGCAGTGTGTGTGGGAGAGAGAGACTAGGTTTTTATTATTAGGTGAAATAGGAAGTGTGTGTCTCAAGCTGCTTATGCAAACAAGTTATTGAACTAAGATTTGTCAACTTGAACTGACTGAAGTTAAGCGGGCTTATTAACAAATCAATACTGCCGTGTAATACATGTTTACGTATATATATTTATATATATTTCAGACGTACAATATAAGACATGTGTGGGCCAAACTCCATTATACCTTTAGAGTTTGCTGAGGGCCAATTCAAAATGTATAAATGACACATAATTGATGCACAATTCATAATAAAGACATGTTGAAGGAGGGAAGGACCGGGGGCCGTAGTTTGGACCCCCTGTTCTGTAACTTCCCCTCACCTTGCCGGTGGCCGTGGAGCCGGTGAAGGAGATTTTGGCCACCAGGGGGTCGGTGCAGAGAACCTGCCCGACAGAGGGAGTCTTCTCCCGGGAGCAGGGGACCACGTTGAAGACCCCCGCTGGGACCCCCGCCTGCTCCGCCAGCTGCAGGGATAAATATGATATGTTTTATAATGATTGATCATGAAAGTGTTCTCAAAGCTGGTAAAGGTGCAGCTAGTTTGAATGACTTTGTATACTGCAGGGTAGCTTGTGGATTTACTCCAGGTGGAACTAAAGTCTGATTTAACACTTGATTATATTTCACATCATTCATCCACATCTGTGAAGTAACTAAATGTATTAAATACATGTAGGGAGGAAAAGTACACCATGTACCTCTGAATGGTAGTATGGAAATACTCAAGTTAAGTACAGTACCTGAGTAAATGTACTTAGTTACGTTACAGCTCTGATGATATCATCCCCTCTCCAGGAGTGCGTGCGCCTCAAAGTGTGTGGACTGGTTGTGAGAGAGCGTAGTAGTGGATTAATGATGTGAAATAGAATCAGGTCTTAAACCGATATGAGGCGTAGTTACCTCGGCCAGAGCGAGGGCGGACAGCGGCGTGTCCTCGGCCGGCTTCACCACCACCGTGCAGCCGGCCGCCAGCGCCGCGCCCACCTTCCTGGTGATCATCGCACTGGGGAAGTTCCACTGTGGACGGAATAAAGAAATGAATGAAAAACGGACTGTCGCGTCTTCATTCCCTTGTTTCCATTAATAACAAAGGTATCCCAACTGTAGCTGTGAACATGACAGGATGTCTGATTACCCAGAAGAGCATCAGGACTGTTTGAGGCATATGATAGCTATGTGATTAACATGATGATTCAGCCTCTATGGAGATAGACATATGACAAGCATGCTCATTTCTGACGTGGAGCTAATCTGAAGTAAACATTGAATACTGCTTTCTATTCCTCCATCTTGTGACTGTGTAACTCCCTCTCTTGGATATCAGCATGTGAAGGACACTGTTCAGGAACTAGTTGATGCTCTGTATGTGATGACTACTTCCATTCTGGAGAGGATCACAGATACATGGATCCTGAGATTGAAGATCAAGCCAGGGACCAGGGAGATTTTTCTAACAAATATTAACATCTGTTTATGTTATTTAAATTGTAGTCCACATTTCAAAATGATGCCAAAATCACAACAGACTGGTCTCTTGTTACATTACAGTACATACAATTCTTCTTCTGTGGTTATTGTAAGTCAGTCAGTAGGGGCTTGGACTGGGAGCCGTAGGGTCGCCGGTTCAAGTCCCCGAACAGACGTACAATATGGAGTGTGGACTGCTACTTGGTCCCAGTTCACCTCCTGGGCCCTGCCGTGGTGCCCTTGAGCAAGGCACCGGACACCCCCCCACCCCCATCGCTGTGCAATATCTGCCCACTGCTCCCAGTACTAGGATGGGTTCAAAGCAGAGGTCAAATGTCACTGTGAGCTGCATGTGTGGCCATGAAAGAGGGATTCATCCTCTGCTGCACCCGTTAGAATGGATTATATGTTTTGCTATTTGAACACTAGATGGCGTAATGGGGCAACATATAATGCCGCATTTCCACTACACGGCCTCGCTCGGCCCCGCTCGGTATGGCTGGGCCTCGTTAGGACTGGCTCACTTTATGGCGCATTTCCATTACAGTTTAGGAACTGGGGCAGTATCTATAGTAACGCAGTGTAGGCGGAGCCGTGACGTGATCTTCAGAGGACCCCAGAAAAACAACACAGCCGTTAGCTGTTAGCACTCAGAGCTCACAGCTCCTCAGATATGTTCAGAAACTAGACAAAAGTTAAACAAGTACAAACCACAGACTGCCTGTGTCATGGTGAATACAGTCGCTGCTTTATTTATGTCTGTAGGCCGTTGTTGTGAGTGTGGACGGTCAGAGCATATACTGCGTTAGCTTAGCCAATCTCCATTTAGAAAACAAGCATTTTAAAAGGTGTTTCCCCTGCCGTCTGTCTGCAGACTTGACAAAGCATTAATTCATGGTTTTTACTAACCGGTATCAGTATGTTGTTACTTCGGCATCATTTTGAAACGTGTAGTACAATTAAATCACGGTCAAATATGTCCATCTTGTTGTAGTTGTAGCCCCCTTGCCAGCGACGCTCTCTCTAGTTTAGCATACTCAGCCCGACTCAGCCTCGTTGTCTCTGGCCCTAGACCCACGATTTTATGAGGCCAGAAAAACTGTGAATTAGGACCCGCCGGCCGGTACTAGGCCAAGTGGAAACGCAACCAAAGACGGGCCGCTGACGTCACAGCCCTCTTAAACCGGGCTGCGGGCTGTAGTGGAAACGCGCCATAACTGGTCTCCTGCCACAGGTGTGTGTGATTGTGACTGGGAGAGCAATAGTTTTTTGACCGTGTCTGTGAACACACTGTTTTTCTTTGTAACTAAAAGATATTGAAAGCTAAACTTCGTCGTACATGGAGATGGCACGCGTCCATTAGTTAACCCAGTTTAGTCGATCCCAGGGGATATTGAGTGGCGATAGTCACACCCTCCGATTCTATCTACTGTAGAAACTAAAGCTGAAGTGGCTGCTCACCGGCGTGATGATGGAGGCCACGCCGGTGGGCTGTTTGAGGAGGAGGATCTTCCGGTCTCTAGAGGGGGAGGGGACCACGTCTCCGTACACTCGCCGAGCCTCCTCCGAAAACCACTCCAGGAAGGAGGCGGCGTACGCTATCTCCCCGCGGGACTCCTGCAGGGGCTTTCCCTGAAGACACAACACATCTGGTCAAAGGTCTCCTTCACGCTGACAGGTACACGGTTAAAGGGACCAGCAACCAAGGTAACCATTTTAACAGGTTAAGAGACACAAGGAGGTAAAAGGTATGATAATAAAAAATACAATACAATAAATAATGATTTCTCTTACAGGGACACAAAAGGGTTAAATATGCTGAATTAACGCTGATACATTTTTTTTTTTTTTCTTTTTTTTTTTTTTAAATGGCACTTCATATCAAAAAGGTTGCCGACCCCTGGCCTACATGATATTAAATCATTATAAGTATTTATACTCACACATTCGAAGGTGATGAGTCTGGCGAGGTCCTCTTTGTGCAGCGTCAGCAGATCGAACCACTTCCTGAGCACCACGCTCCTGTCCTGCAGGAGAACCAATCACAGCACAGCAAGGTCATTCAGGGTTCATTTGTAATAATGATACGCATCAAAGCAATCTCTCATGTTGCAGCCTCAGTGCTAAATTACTTAAAGGGGACCTGTTTTTCCTTTTGGAGTGTCCCCTCTCCTGTCCTCTTGGTTTTAGTGCATGTAAACGGTCTGCAGAGGCTAAAATCCCCATGTTCCCTCCAGATGGCGTTTCTCTCGCGCACAAAAAGTCATATTAAGTTTATTTGACTCGACTCGTTAAATATGTCTTCTCAGAAGTCATTGCCCAGTCATTCTCACTCTCAGGGTGTTTCTCAATGTCGAGGAAGGCTCCTCCAGAGCCATTATTTCAAGGATGCTACGTCATCGAATCCCGCCGAAGGACTGTTCCAATGTCCAGGATCCTTGGAATTCTCCCGAGGACTGAATTCTTCTTTGCGGGAAATTTCGAGGATGCACCATTGTATCCTCCGCGGTCTTAAAATCCCCACAATGCTTTGCGCACGGTCCAAAATCTGTGGTGGAAAATCTAAGGCGGGGCCTCTCATATGACGCACACCTGCTAACCTGTTCCATTCTTCGTTCTCCGAATGCCAGGAAGGATTCTTGCCTAGCCTCTGAAGGACCTGACCCGGAGGACATGTCCTACCAAGTAAGCGTCCTCGACATTGAGAAACACCCACCATCGGTGGCTCAAAACCCCCCCCCCCTCCCCCTCCCAGATCTGCAACCCAGGTGTCCTCTTTGACCCCACCTTCTCCCTCCTGCAACCGCATCACCAAAACTGCTTTTCACCACCTCAAGAACACCCGCTTCCTCTTCCTCACTCTTCCTCCTCCCTCTCCTTTACTGCCGCTGAAACCCTCCTCCATGAACTCATCACTTCCAGACTCGACTCCTGCAATAGCATCCTCTACAGTTCACCCAGCACAATCACTAAACACCTGAACTTTTTAAAGAACATCCATAAACATTCATCTGTTTGCATTTTGCAAATTAGTTATCTATATATCATATTCTATTTACTTGTATATAGCAGTGTTAATTTTGGCAGCTGTTTTTGATTTAGTCTTAGTCTTTAGACGAAAATGGTTATTCGTTTTAGTCACATTTTAGTCATTTCTATCCTTCGTAGTTTTAGTCTAGTTTTAGTCGACGAAAACTCAAAACGTTTTAGTCTACTTTTAGTCGATGAAAAATTACATTTTAGTCAACTTTTAGTCAAAATGTTTTCTCTCTTTAAACCAATTCAGTTAGGCAAATACAGGTTTCTGACATTGTAATCAAGGTGACAGCATCAAGTGTTGAAATTCGTAAAGCAACATTTCACTCTCTTAACACATTACTTGTGTAATATCTAGGGATGGGTATCGTTAAGGTTTTCTACGGTACTACTAGTCTTATCAATACTGCTTATCGATCCGGTACTTTAACGGTATTCTTGTATTTACTTTTTGTTATTTTTTAAAGGAAAAAACTAACAAATTGTTAACCGAATTAATTGCTTTATTTAAATGTGAAATAAATGAAATATATATAATTATGTTAAAATATTGTACTGTACTTGAGTAAAATGTTGAGGTACTTGTACTTTACTGGAGTATTTAAATGTTTTGCTACTGTGTACTTCTACTCCACTACAGTTCATAGTTAAATGGTGTACTTCTACTCCACTACATGTATTTAATACCTTTAGTTACTTTACAGATGTGGATGAATGATGTGAAATATAATCAAGTGTTAACTCAGACTTTAGTAAATTCACAAGCTACCCTGCAGTATACAAAGTCATTCAAACTAGCTGCACCTTTACCAGCTTTGAGAACACTTTAATGATCAATCATTATAAAACATATCATATATATTATTCTGAAATGGACCAATCTGCACAATCACTACTTTTACTGTCGCTACTTTAAATATATTTTGATGATCATACTTTGACTTGAGGAACTCTTCCTACACTATGGTATTTTTTTACTTAGCTACAAGATCTGAGTACTTCTCCCACCTCTGCACACCTGATGTGATAACGTTACTCGTAATTGGGGCAACAGAGCTACGAGTTAAGGAAGTCGAAAATTGTGCATTTCTCCGACTGAATATGACGTCTTTAGGCCGGCTGTTTGGACAGACTACTCTACTCGTGTCAACGCGCTAACGCGAAAACATGGCAAACGAGCTTTGTCCACATCGAGTCTTGTAGAGTGTCTCTATACTCTCTGAACGCTCCGTCCCCGGCAGATCTCTGCCGCTGCAGCGTGTCTGTTAGGCCCCGCCCCCGCACACAGAGAGAGGGAGATCGCTCTTCTGGAGTGAAGAGAGCGGAAATAATGATATTGCAAGTTAGAAATGTAAGATGCATTTTGACAGACAAGACGGACACTTGGGGGGAAATACCCTGCATTTTGAATGTCCGATAGTCCACCATTAACACCTTAGTCCCGTCTCGTCTCGTCAACGAAAACTAAATATACATTTCGTCAAATTTTCGTTATCAAGAATCTATTTTTAGCTCGTCATCGTCTCGTCTTAGTCATGTAAAAAAGGTCGTTGACGAACATTTTTTCGTCATAGTTTTCGTTGACGAAATTAACACTGGTATATAGACTCTTCCAGCACTATTTCCATTGTATTTGTATTTACTTGCACTATTTTATCTGTTCTATGTCCTATATATATATATCCATGTTGCTCTGTTGGAGGAGCCTGGGACTTCAGTTTTTCATTGCCATATCTACACTGAAGCTAGATGAAACTGTCCCTTAGGCCCCGCTCACACGGGACCGTTTGCGTTTATGCACAGTATGCGTATTCAAAAAAGTCTTCCGTTCACATGCATTTGTTTCATTTAACGTGTCTGTTCAAACGAGGCCGCTGGAAACGCTGTAGTACATATGCCGGGACTGTAAGTGGCGCTGTAACTTCCGCCAAAATACACCAAAAGCAGCGAAGAAGAGCAGCCCCAGCAGCCCCCGCCGCAATGTTGCCATGGCTACCCTTCTGTTTATGCCCAGCCGTGTATTTAGCAACATGTAGTTCATGTAATTCTCCATGTCCACTTGTTGCTGATGGTTGTGGTAGAGGAGCTGTAGATTTTGCACTAATATCTGTAGCATGGTCAGTAGCAGTAGCACTAGCAGTAGCTACTGACAGGAGGAAGTGTGTGTGGCGATTGCTGGTATTCAGCGGGATATAGTCATTTCCTCAGCATATGGATAAATGCTACGGGGAAGTTAACTGAAAGAAACCGAATCTGTGGATATTGCATCGACCGACGTCTCCGTGGAGAGGACCCGCTCAGAAAGAGAGATATTCTCTACAAACACCGGGTGAGATCCTCCTTTGTCAATATAATGGATCAATGCATGAAATCTGACTCTGTTTATTTTGTTTAAGGAGTATATTGGGCGTTAACTATTCTGGTTTGCCTTTTATAATATTATTTCATTCAAGAACCCCTTGTGCGTTTAATTAACACAGCTATTTTTGATAGTTGCTACAGCAGTGAGCAGGAGAGGTGCTATTTTTTTTTTTTTCCGCTATTTTTTCAGGAAATATTCGTATAGAGGTGATTACACGGACTTGGTTGACCCCCCAGAGCGTTTCGTTTGCAAATCTATCCACCTTGGGACCCGTTATCGTTTGTGGGGTCAGTTTCTATCGGCCTCGTGTAAATAATAGGGCTATACGCACGCGAAACTATGCAGATACAAGCAGTTTTCTCCTCGTGTAAACGGCGCCTTAGTCTGGTGGTTTTAGTCCTTGAATTGAAAACAAACTTCAACACCTCCAGAAACCCCCTCCCGTCTGCTCACCTCCACCGAGACCACTTCACTCCGGTCCTCCACAACCTCCACTGGCTTCAGATTAAAATAAATATCACTCTTCAAAGCCTTCAACAACCTGGACCCTCACTATCTCTCTGACCTCGTCCACCATCACATAATAATAATAATAACAATAATAATAAATAAAGTGTTTTATCACTTGTTTGCTTTTTATGAACTCTATATTGATGTTAAGCATTAACAGTAATAGATTATAGATTGTTATTCTCTTTCCACACTGAGCCTCTTGAGGTTACATCTGGTTTCTGCTCGCTAAAACAGAATCAGATTAATATTTCACAGAGTGGAAAACATTAAAAAGTGAGCAGGAAAACTGAACGGGTCATTTGGGGACAAAAAGTGTCTGCTACCCAATCCACAAAAAGAAAAGAAGATGTCTCAACTTTAAAGAGTCCTCTCCTGCTGATGTTCAGGTGTATATCAGTATGTAGTGTCTCTTCTTTAAAGAGTCCTCTCCTGCTGATGTTCAGGTGTATATCAGTATGTAGTGTCTCTACTTTAAAGAGTCCTCTCCTGCTGATGTTCAGGTGTATATCAGTATGTAGTGTCTCTACTTTAAAGAGTCCTCTCCTGCTGATGTTCAGGTGTATATCAGTATGTAGTGTCTCTACTTTAAAGAGTCCTCTCCTGCTGATGTTCAGGTGTATATCAGTATGTAGTGTCTCTACTTTAAAGAGTCCTCTCCTGCTGATGTTCAGGTGTATATCAGTATGTAGTGTCTCTACTTTAAAGAGTCCTCTCCTGCTGATGTTAAGGTGTATATCAGTATGTAGTGTCTCTACTTTAAAGAGTCCTCTCCTGCTGATGTTCAGGTGAATATCAGTATGTAGTGTCTCTACTTTAAAGAGTCCTCTCCTGCTGATGTTCAGGTGTATATCAGTATGGCGTGTCTCTACTTTAAAGAGTCCTCTCCTGCTGATGTTCAGGTGTATATCAGTATGTAGTGTCTCTACTTTAAAGAGTCCTCTCCTGCTGATGTTCAGGTGTATATCAGTATGTAGTGTCTCTACTTTAAAGAGTCCTCTCCTGCTGATGTTCAGGTGTATATCAGTATGTAGTGTCTCTACTTTAAAGAGTCCTCTCCTGCTGATGTTCAGGTGTATATCAGTATGTAGTCTCTCTACTTTAAAGAGTCCTCTCCTGCTGATGTTCAGGTGTATATCAGTATGTAGTCTCTCTATTTTAAAGTAGGGATGCCAGGGATTATTCGATTTTTCGAATAGTCGTTACAGTCTCCATAATCGAAAATTATTTTTAAAATTCGATTTTATTTATAGATATATTTTTATGGCTTAGTTTCAACCAAAATATAGACTAATGCTAATAATAGTAATAGTATTAATAATTGTAAATAATAATAATAATAATAATAATCGATTAATATTCGCCAGGGCTGTCCGATTTTCGAATTTGATCATGGTCAGTTTCTGGCATCCCTACTTTAAAAAGTCATGTATATCAGTATGTGGTGTCTCTACTTTAAAGAGTCCTCTCCTGCTGATGATCAGTATGTAGTGTCTCTACTTTAAAGAAACCTGGTTTGTATCTTAAAACTGTGTACTACCTGTTAAATTAAACTTGAGCCGAATTAAATATTGGGTCTAAATACTAAGAAAGGAGTGAACTGTTATGATATGCATGTGTTCTTTTGGCAATTAAGCGAGATTTTATTTTAAAATATGTCATTTCTGTGCCGTACCTTGGCGCTGCGGAGCTTCCAGGAGTGAAAGGCTCTGTAGGCAGCGTCCACAGCCTGCTTGGCCTCGGCCGGGCCGCAGTCCGACACCCGGGCGATCTCCTCCCCGGTAGCCGGGTCCAGCACCGGGAACACCGAGGCTGCGGAGACCCAGCGGCCGTCGATGTAGCCCTGCGTCCGGAGCAGAGGAGCGGAGACATCCAGGCTGAAGCGCCTCTGCATGGCGGCGGGCAGGCGGGTCCGCAGCACGCAGAGAGAGGACATAACCGGGGAGATAGTGTGTGTGCAGAGCTGTGTGTGCAGAGGTGTGCGGGCTGCAGGTTGCTCTTCTACCCACAAGTCGGTGCAGAAACTCCGGCCGCTTTCCGTCGGTTTTAACCGGTCCGCGTTAACCACGTGACACCACACACACACACACACGCACGCACACGCACACACACACACACACACACACACACACACACACACACACACACACACACACACACACACAGAGCGGGAGATAAGAGGCGGGGCTTAAGGGAAACTCAACTGCGCATGCTCTATGGGCCCACATCCAGGTACTTTCAGAGTCTACACTCGCTCCACTTTGGGCTTCAAGCGCCACTGAATAACTCACAGGAATGAACGGAGTATCCAGTTCTCTTATTCATCCTTTATATATCCATGAGCGTGTTAGATAGCTAGCTAGCTTGTTGAATTAATAGCTAACGTTCACTAGCTAATTTAAGGTACATTTATTTGGGTCTCTAGGTTAACTTGTTCGTTTGTATTTTAACTCTGTGGACATTTGTCTGGCTTTCTGGCAGTGAGAGTTACTGTAACATATTGGCATGTGCTTTCGTTTGGAGTTACATTTGATATGCTTGATATGCCAAATGTTTCAGATGAACTAGGATCATGTATTTATTTATGTGTTAAGGCAGTTTTCCTCCTTGAGCTATATGCCTTTAAGAAGCCTCTTGGATCAGCTTGAAAATGCACCGTTGTCACAAAGCTGAAAACAGAGCTGTTTATCTGAAAAACTCATGAGAAGTTGACTTTTTAGAGATACGTGGTTCTCACAGGACAAAGCTATATATATATATATATATATTAGGGCTGTCAAGTTAACGCGTTAATAACGCGTTAACGCAAAAAAAAAATTAACGCCACTAATTATTTTAACGCGATTAACGCATGTGTATTTTTTGTCCTCGGCCGCCGTAGTTTCAGAGCGCATCGAGTTAAATACCATCTACAAGCTGATGCTGACAGCCCCGCTCCTGCTGCCCGCTTGTGGCAGACCACACTTCCACGCTCACCGGCAGGCCCGGACTGGCCATCGGGAGGACCGGGAGGGTGTGTGTATGTGTGGCGCGAGCGAAGCACACCTTACGTGTTGTTGTTAGCATCTGGTGCTAGCTAGCTGAGCTAACGGATATAAGGAGCTGTTTCAATGAAAACAGAGGAGCGACATTTCGCCGACAACTGCGCCGAGCACTTGACTTTATGCAGGTAGCCAGACAGCACACTCAGCACGGATAGTGCCGCAACACAGCTCATACACACAGGCATATATGCCTTGAGCTGCACATAGCTCCAACAATCCTCCACATTCACACACACACACACACACACACACACACACACACACACACACACACACACACACACACACACACACACACACACACACACACACACACACACACACACACACACACACAGTATTGTATGAGAGAGGTTCCAGGTTGTTGTGTTTAATATTCATGAGGATATTTGTCATTGTTCAAATGATAATAAACAAACATATAAAGCATAGTTGTCCACTCATATGTTGATAAGAGTATTAAAAACTTGAAAAATATCCCTCTAAGGTACATTTAGAACAGATAAAAAATGTGCGATTAATTTGCGATTAATCGCGATTAACTATGGACAATCATGCGATTAATCGCGATTAAATATTTTAATCGACTGACAGCCCTAATATATATATATATATATCATTGAATCTGTATTGCTGCAGAATAAACAAACCACCACTATATAAAGTAGTTACAAATCTACAATTTCATGCACAGTTAAAACCCAAGTACCCAAAACAAACTCACAAGTAAGGTTTTGAATGCAGGATGTTTATTGATTTGTTTCACTCTGTGGTATTATTTTTTTTTCTTCAATAACTTTGTCTTGCTTGTTTTTAGCTGCATGTCTATTTCTATCGTTCTTATACTTGTTCTTGTAACCGTCTTACTGTGAGTGCAACTGAAAATAATGCCTGTTTGTACCTGTCCAGGTGATGAGGCTGGTTATGAAACAAAGGGAGGAGCTACAGACAGGGAGGGATGTTTAAAGTTAAAGAAGGAAGTCAGTCTGCCAGACTCCATTTTACACTTTGACAGAGCAGGAGGAAAACAGGGTGAGTGTTAACTCCAGAGTCTGCTTTTTAACACATTAATCATTTACTCTGTTGAACTGTATGTCAGAAAATAATCTGTAAATACAAATGTATTTATTTCCTGCAGTCGAAAGTGACATCTTCAAATGTTGTGAACCTTTTTATCCATTTCCTGGTTTCTGAGCCATCAGAGTTTCATAACATGTGACAGCCCAGCGCAGTCAACATGGAGAGCAGCCTGTCTGACTGATTTGTTGTATTGAAACCAAGTTTATCATTGTGTGTGTGTGTGTGTGTGTGTGTGTGTGTGTGTGTGTGTGTGTGTGTGTGTGTGTGTGTGTGTGTGTGTGTGTGTGTGTGTGTGTGTGTGTGTGTGTGTGTGTGTGTGTGTGTGTGTGTGTGTGTGTGTGATGTGTGTGTGTGTGTGTGTGTGTGTGCTGTGTGGTGTGTGTGTGTGTGTGTGTGTCGTGTGTGTGTGTGTGTGTGTGTGTGTGTGTGTGTGTGTGTGTGTGTGTGTGTGTGTGTGTGTGTGTGTGTGTGTGTGTGTGTGTGTGTGTGTGTGTGTGTGTGTGTGTGTGTGTGTATTTTTTTTACTGGTTTATCTCTCAGACGGGAGAAGATGAGTGATTTAACAGATGAGGAAGAGGACAAGTCTCCATTCTCCAGCTGGCTGTCTCTGAAGAGGGACCGGTCTAAAGAGGAACCTCCAGACTTCAGAGATGAACCTGGACCGTCAGACACAAAGTAAGAGTTTCTACTGTGAACTGACCTGAAGAGGATTCAGTTTTTATATAACCTGATCATCTAAACTGTTCTTTAATAATGACATGAGGGAAGTAGAGTACAGAAACTCTGTAGAATAAAGTAGATTAGAGTGTGAGGGAAGGTAAAGATTCTCAGTAAAGTACAAAAAGGAACGCAGTAGAGAACAAAGTACCACTTTAGTAAAATAATTGTCTCTCTCCACATGTAGGACTTTTTGTAAGCAAATCAAATACAAACATGTTAAACTTCACAAATGAATTGTAATAACAACCCACCAATAAATGCAGTAAAGTAAACAAGCACAAAGAGGACAGTTTACATTATTTAAGAATGTATCAATATGCTATTATATTATCAATGTATCAGTGTTATGACATGTCTTTTAAATTACAATAATACTTGAAACAATTTACATCTTCTAACAAAAAGTGTTGACTACCTCAGCATCTTTTGAGATGTATTTTAAGATGTTTATTAATAATAGTAATAACCTGGTGAGCTGTTTGTGTTTAGCATCAGCAGATATAACAGATTACATGTAGAGTCAATACACAGACACACATTTGTACCTGGAAACACGAATGAAGTAAAGAAGTAAAATTCATATCCCCCTCGTATTCACACGACTTGAAAAGTTACAACTTGAGTGTAAAGTTTGTGACGCTCCGTTACAAAAACCTGTCAGTGTTGAGATCCTGCTCCTGTGGTCTCTGACATGCTCAGATAAATCAGAAGAGGGAACATCAGCACCCAGAGCTCTACAGCACCTCGTATGAAATCAGGGTTATTCATGTTCCTGTATAAACCAGAGACTGTCTGTGGTGCTAACAATATAATAGCTGCTGTTCTGATGACTGGATGGAGTTATTTTGAGTGTTAATGCAGCAGCTACAACGTTAGCCTAGCTTTAATCAAACCAATCTCCATTCAGAAAACTAACATTTTAAAGTGAAAACGTATTAAACTAGAATGTTCCACCTTGTTGTACCTTTGGTGAGAATCAGCTCCTCTAATGTAAAGTGCTATAAAGGATGTGTTCCTCTCCACAGAGGGAAGAGGAAGAGTCGTGTTCCTGTGGAGGAGCAGCTGTCCAGCTGTGCTCTGTGTCAGGACGTCCTGAAGGATCCAGTCTCTACCAGCTGTGGACACTGGTTCTGCAGACAGTGCATCACCTCATACTGGGAGCAGCGACCTCCATCAAGAGACTCCTGCTGTCCTCAGTGTGGAGAGAGATCCAGAACCAGAGCTGGCCTGCAGACAGCCAGTCAGAGCAGCTCTGTACGAGGTAAGAGGCCGAACTCATGCAGCCTCTTTACTGCTGTCTGGGCGCTGGGTCTCTACTCTTCCACAGAAACACTGTATAATCTGATCTCTTTTTCAAGGCTTTGATTTAAAAGTGTGTACACAAATATTTCACGTGGGACAGCAGTGTTTCCCTAAAGAGTGCTTTCTGTCTTACTCAGACATTACTACATCAGCCCAGCACTAATATAACGTTTACATAAGATAGTAAAAATATCTGCCAGCTAGTATTTGGTGGTTCCTTCTGGAGTCTTCATGTCCAGGATTTTTCATTTGTATGTTTAGTGTTGTGTTGTGAAGTGTAGACATTAAGATGTTTTATAAAAAATCATGACATTTTAAACCCTGACTCTATTGATCTGTTTTATTTTCATCATCAGATTCTCAAATAATGTTCTTATTCTCATGTTTCCTTCTCTTCCAGCAGATAGTGGTCTGGAGGAGGTTTTAGATGAACATAGGCTCAGTCTGAGGAGGAGATGTGAACGTGTGACTGAAGGATGTGAACGTGTGACTGAAGGAACTGATGAAAGTGAAACCCTCCTCAACAGCATCTTCACTGAGCTCTACATCACACAAGACCTGAGTGAAGAGGTTAATACCCAACATGAGGTGAGGCAGCTGGAGACAGCTTCCAAGAAGAAGCCCCTCCATGACACTCCAATCAAGTGCCAGGACATCTTTAAAGCCTCACCTGACCAACAGACTCTCATCAGAGCGGTCCTGACCAACGGAGTCGCTGGAGTTGGAAAAACCTTCTCAGTGCAGAAGTTCACTCTGGACTGGGCCGAGGGTTTGGAAAACCAAGATGTCAGTCTGGTGATCCCGCTCTCCTTCAGGGAGCTGAACCTGATCAAAGGTGAGCAGTACAGTCTTCTCAGGCTGCTCCATGTTTTCCATCCAACCTTACAGAAGGTCACAGCAGAGCAGCTGGCTGTCTGTAAAGTGCTGCTCATCTTTGACGGCCTGGATGAAAGCAGACTTTCTCTGGACTTCAGAAACAATGAGGTTGTGTCTGATGTCTCACAGCAGTCCTCAGTCAACGTGCTGCTGACAAACCTCATCAGGGGGAAGCTGCTTCCCTCGGCTCTCGTCTGGATAACTTCCAGACCTGCAGCGGCCAATCAGATCCCTCCTGAGTGTGTGGACAGGGTAACAGAAGTACGAGGCTTCACTGACGCCCAGAAGGAGGAGTACTTCAGGAGGAGATCGAGTGATGAAGACCTGTCCAGCAGAATCATCTCTCACATCAAGAGCTCCAGGAGCCTCCACATCATGTGTCTGATCCCAGTCTTCTGCTGGATCACTGCTGCAGTTCTGGACCACATGTTGACTACAGACCAGAGAGGAGAGCTGCCCCAGACCCTCACTGACATGTACTCACACTTCCTGCTGGTCCAGACCAAGAGGAAGAAGCAGAAGTATGAAGAGGGACATGAGACGAGTCCACAGCAGCTGAAGAAGAAGAAGAAGAAGAACAAGAACAAGAACAAGACAAGTCCACAGCAGCTGACGGAGGCTGACAGGGAGCTTCTTCTGAAGCTGGGGAGGCTGGCGTTTGAACATCTGGAGAAAGGAGACATCATGTTCTACCAAGAAGACCTGGAGCGCTGTGGTCTTGGTGTCACCGAGGCCTTGGTGCACTCAGGAGTTTGTACAGAGATCTTCAAAAGAGAGAGTGTGATCTTTGAGAAAACAGTCTACTGCTTTGTTCATCTGAGCATTCAGGAGTTTCTGGCTGCAGTCTACTTGTTCCACTGTTACACCAACAGAGACACAGAGGTACTGAAGGACTTCCTGAAGAGAGACTATAGCAACAGGTATAACAGTGATCATGATTACCCATCCCTGGATGTCTTCCTGAAGGGAGCCATGGAGAAATCCCTCAGAAGTGAAAATGGCCACCTGGACCTGTTTGTCCGCTTTCTCCACGGCCTCTCTCTGGAGTCCAACCAGAGACTCTTAGGAGGCCTGCTGGGTCGCACAGACAACCGTCCAACATTCATCCAGAGACTCTTCAGAGGCCTGCTGGGTCGCACAGACAACAGACCATATATCATCCAGAGATCCATCAACAACCTGAAGAAGATGAGCAGTGATGAAATCTCTCCTAAGAGGACCATCAACATCTTCCACTGTCTGACAGAGATGAACGACCACTCAGTACATCAGGAGATCACAGAGTTCCTGAAGTCAGGGAACAGATCAAAGGAACTCTCTGTGATCCACTGCTCTGCTCTGGCCTACATGCTGCAGATGTCAGAGGAGGTTCTGGATGAGTTGGACCTGAGGAAGTACAACACATCAGATGAGGGACAACGGAGACTGATTCCAGCTGTGAGGAACTGCAGGAAGGCTGTGTAAGTCCAGATGTGATTAACTTTATAAACTAAAGTGGATCAGAAGTTTCATTATTCAAATAAACACTTTAAAATGTTTGATGTTTTAAATACTTTGAGAGGGAAATTAAATTATCCTAATTACTCTATTTATTTATAATAATGTGGCATTTTAAAGTGTTCTCCTCTTCATATTCCTTTGAGTGATGGAGGCGACATGTCAAACAAATGAAGGACTTTTTTCTCACAGCAGCATGTGATCACACCATACAGCAGTATTTACAGTTATCAGTGAATTCAGTTATTAATATATCATTGCAGTTTCTTCAACATTAAATCAGATCTGTTTTACCACAATGCTTAAGAGTTTAAAATAATGTCTGACAGGCTGACAATAAATATATAAAACTCTGTTATTAAATTAAATTGACATGATAGGTAAAAAGTTGTTCCATCAAATTCAGTAAGTTAATTAAACGTTTCCTCTGTTTTTAAACTAACACTTGTTGTAATATATGTGTTATTATAGACTTTCTGACTGTGGACTCTCAGAGACTGAATGTGAAGTCGTGGCCTCAGCTCTGAAGTCTGACTCCTCCCATCTGAGAGATCTGGACCTGAGTCAGAACTACCTGCAGGATTCAGGAGTGGAGCTGCTGTGTTCTGGACTAAAGAGTCCAAACTGCAGACTGGAGACTCTCAGGTCAGTTCACTGACTGCAGTTCATATAGATCTGTTTGTATTTATCATTTTCAGAATTTGCCTGAAGATATTTTAATGGTTTTATTTTTTTCTGTATTTCCAATGGAAATGGAATCCAAACTTTAAGAATAACAAAGATCAGAGAAGGTGAATGTGTGACGGAGAGTGTTTGAGCTTCCACAGACTCACTCTGTACTCCATGAGTCAGTGAAGATGCTGTCAGTACTGATGAGCTGTGAGGGAGATGAAGGACCCGGTGGAATCTAGGGGTTACCCCTAATTTCCACCGGGTCCGTCTGCGTCGCGTTACGGCCGCGTTACGGCCGCGTTACGGCCGCGTTACGGCCGCGTTACGGCTGCGCCGCGGCGTTCGCAAAGATCGCGGCCACTCTAGTCAATGGGTGCTATTCCACCACACGCGGCGCGTTACGGCTCAGAAGCGTCCCAGAAGCGTCTCGGCGCAGGGCTCCTCTAAAATTAGGATGAGTCCTATTTTTGACGCGACGCAGCCGTAACGTAATGTAGGGCAGGCAGGAAGTGGAACGGTCAGAGCATCCGGGCCAGGCTCCTTCTCCTCCCCCCATCCCCCCGTAGTCTTTCAAGTAGGAGAATAAATGTCAGCGTTCTCCTCCGGTTTACAGGCACTGTAAATTATATATATAGAATAGTTATGATGATGAATGCATTTGTTTATCACTAAAATACAGCAACACATCTTTGATTCATGTCGTTTATAACTGGAATATTACAGTTATTATTAACTGTGTCTGTAGTCTACAACACAACAAAATAGGAAATAACAACAATAAACACAATTTAAACAGACACAAAAATGAACCATTTAACTACGTAGCCTACTTACTTTCTTGTAGAAGTACAAATGTCCAGGATGCCCAAATCAATAACAAAACTGCGAGCCTGCATGCACGACGCTCCGCTTCTGAAACGCGCCCGGTGGGTTATGACGCGAGAGGAGGTCGGACCAAAACCGCGGCGCAGCCGTAACGCGACGCAGACGGACCCGGTGGAAACTAGGGGTTAGCCTTCCGTAGCATGGCGATGCTAACCGGCGATAGACCCGTTGTTCCCCGCGAGCTGAGGAGAAGGAGACGGGGACACCATGCTCGGGCAAAGCTGCGAGCCAGGAGGAGACGATACAGACCTGTCCTTACATCCATCATCATGGGGAATGTAAGATCTCTCCCTAACAAGATGTGGCGCTGACCCGACATCGGAGGGAGTATCGGAGAGTAGTATCCTGGTGTTTACTGAGACGTGGCTAACGGAGCTAACCCCGGACACTAATGCTACACTGGATGGTTTTCATCTGCTGCAGGCGGACAGGACGAGAGAGAGCGGTAAGGGGAAAGGAGGAGGGCTGGCTGTGTTTGTGAACGATAGATGGATCCAGGGCACATCACTATTCTGAAAAGTATGTTCATGTGTATGCACTCAGTACTTGGTTGGGCCTCCTTTTGCATGCATTACTGCATCAATGCGGCGTGGCATGGAGGCGATCAGCCTGTGGCTCTGCTGAGGTGTGATGGAAGCCCAGGGTGCTTTGATAGCGACCTTCAGCTCGTCTGCATTGTTGGCTCTCGTGTCTCTCATCTTCCTCTTGACAATACCCCATAGATTCTCTGTAGGGTTCAGGTCAGGTCAGTTTGCTGGCCAATCAAGCGCAGTAATTCCATGGTCACTAAACCAGGTCTTAGTACTGTTGGCAGTGTGGGCAGGTGCCAAGTCCTGCTGGAAAATGAAATCAGCATCTCCATAAAGCTCGTCAGAAGAAGGAGGCATGAAGTGCTCTAAAACGTCCTGGTAGACGGCTGCGTTGACTTTGGACTTGAGAAAACACAGAGGACCAACAGCAGCAGATGACATGGCTCCCCAAATCTTCACTGACTGTGGAAACTTCACACTGGACTTCAAGCAACTTGGATTGTGTGCCTCTCCACTCTTCCTCCAGACTCTGGACCTTGATTTCCAAATGAAATGCAAAATGTACTTTCATCTGAAAAGAGGACTTTGGACCACTGAGCAATAGACCATCTCTTTTTCTCCTTAGGTTCAGGAGTGGCTTGACACGAGGAAGGCTCAGTTGTAGCCCACGTCCTGGATAGGTCTGTGCGTGGTGGCTCTTGATGCACTGACTCCAGCCTCAGTCCACTCCTTGTGAAGCTCCCCCACATTTTTGAATGGCCTTTGCTGACAATCCTCTCAAGGCTGCGGTTATCCCTGTTGCTTGTGCACCTTTTCCTACCACACTTTTTCCTTCCACTCAACTTTCTATGAATATGCTTGGATACAGCACTCTGTGAACAGCCAGCTTCTCTAGCAGGCTTACCGTCCTTGTGGAGGGTGTCAATGACTGTCTTCTGGACAACTTTCAAGTTAGCAGTCTTCCCCATGATTGTGAAGCCTACTGAACCAGATTGAGAGACCATTTAAAGGCTCAGGAAACCTTAGCTGATTAGAGTGTGACACCGTGAGTCTACAATATTGAACTTTTTCACAATATTCTAATTTTCTGAGATACTGATTTTGGGGTTTTCATTAGCTGTAAGCCGTAATCACCAAGATTAAAACAAATAAAGCCTTGAAATATTTCACTTTGTGTGTAGTGAATCCATATAATATGAGTTTCACTTTTTGAATTTAATTAATGAAATAAATGAACTTTTCCACGATATTCTAATTTATTGAGATGCACCTGTAGAGCTGTTAGCCGTTAGCATGAGGCCCCATTATTTACCTCGAGAACTCTCACATGTTTTCCCCCCTCTGCCGATGCTGGCGAGGCATGTGACGTCATCAGCTCTACTAAGCAGACTGCAGACACAGCCCCCAAATGCTCTTCTCCTGATCTCTGGAAACTTCAGTCATGCCTCTCTCTCAAAAACTCTGCCCACTTTCAAACAATATGTTACCTTCACCACCAGAGACAATAAACCACTGGACCTACTGTACGCCAACACCAAGGATGCATACAGCTCATCCCCCCTTCCTCCCCTGGGCAGATCAGGGGCCTCATTTATAAAGGGATATACGCTCAAAAAATGGCGTACGCCAGTTTCTACGCAATGTTTGTGATTTATAAAATACTAACTTGAACTAACGCAAACTCTAACCCATGCGTACGCACTAAGCACAACAACGGGAGAGACGAGAAACTGCGACACCGTTGGCAGAAGGAAGAATGGAGAGAAATATGTGGAAATAATACCATAAATAAAATGTTACCTCATTTATCAAATATGAAGAATTCATTTTCAAACATTGATTAAAGCCAATCTTAAAATGATTAAACAAACGCCTGTTTGAGACTCCTCAGTGCACACAAAAACATAACTTGGAGAAATAAATAAATACGGAAATGTTATTTAAAACCACCTCGAATATGTTGTGTTCATGTTATGAAATGTTTTCTCATAAATGATGCGGTAAGCAGGGGGACAGAATTACGTCTAAACTGACGCCGTTTTGCATTTCTATAGGTTGTAGATACGAGCATGGTTTTATATACTATCACGTTTAATCGTGTTTTATGCCGTTTGCCAAGACTTGATAAGTCGCTCGTAAAACACAGGAGGTATGGAAACTAAGAACACCATATGTGGTAAATTGTACAGCTAATATAACACAACACATTAGTTGTATTTCCTTTAACTGGTGGATTATGGATATATAGTTGCTGATCGACAGCTGGAACACAAACCACCAAATACAACAAAATAATTCAGATCCAGTCGTCATGACTACACTCCGGAGGGATTCCCCAATCATTTCTTACAGTTTCTCATCAAGTGGGTGTCTCCTGTCCCCGGGACAAACACACTGCCTGAGGAAGGCTATGTGTATTTGTTTTGTCATTAACTTTTTTCGGACCACTTATTTATTTATTTTGGTGACGATCCGACCTCCATGCTGCTACTCTGGTTCAAACTGCATCCACCAAACAATATGATTTATCTCCACCTCCCCACAATAACCTAAATCTGACACGGTGTGAGATGTCTTTTTTAGCTGTTCTGTCCTCATTTCCTGCGATCTTCTTCATGCAGTCAGTCAGAATGAATGAATGAATGAATGGGTGTTTCTTTGACTATTTATAGGCAAATATGGCGTTACGAGTCGATTGTGATTTATAAAGGGAAACAGGCGTAGGAAGTGCCGTACGCACTTCCCTCGCCGGTACGCAATGTTTTGTGAATCGGAAAATGTCGGAAAATGTCTGTACCTATTTTTTTGCTTTGTACTACGTAAGCAACCTTCTCACGTCAATCCTACGCAAGGCGTTATAAATGAGGCCCCTGGTCACAACCTGGTTCACCTCCTGCCTGTGGATCAACCTCTGGTCTACAGACAGCCGGTGCCCACACGCACCGTGAAGAAGTGGTCTGAGCTCACAGACACCTCTCACACCAGCTCCTGTTTCTTCCCCCCCCCCCCCCCCCACCCGCTGACGACACCTCACAACCAACCAGGTGAGGAGGGAGCTGCAGAAGTGTAAAGGTCACACCAAACTGACACCAAAGAACACGTCCCGACAGACCCGACTGTTGTGTCGCCTCACGTCTCCTGCGTCTTGGCCAAAAAGTCGCACTGGAACACACCGCAAAGACTTCAGCTGACGGCCAAGTAGCACATACGCACTGCGCATGCGTGAGTGGCAATAACTCTCCTTACCAGCAGGCGGCGGTAGTGTGTATTCGTCATTCAAAAGAGGCAACCGGAAGACAGACTGCGTGATATATACAAACTTCAGATCTCTGAAGCAGAAATAAACTATTTAAGCATTGTGGCTGGCAACCTTGAAGTACTGCTGCTACCATATTCCATGCATCAGTAATTATAATCCAAGATGATATTAATATACAACATCATCACACTGACAGGCAAATGATGACATCGTTACAAATGAGTGAACTGTCTGTTGAGGTTTCATTTTCCAGGGTCCTGTCCGTTAAATACTTGAAGAAGCTATTGTCCACCTCATGCAGGAAGTGTGGCAGCAAATTACGTGGCAACTGAGTTTCAGTTTCTTCATTCCAGATCGCCATGATGTAAAATAAATGTTTCTGCTGCTGGGATGTTACATGAATGTATAAATAATAATAACACCATGTAACCATGACAATAGTTTCTGAAAGGCTAAACAACAACAAAGTATATCAAGTGTAGTTCACTGTCTGTGGCAGAGCAATGATGATCTTTACATTAAAATAACAAGAAAAACCCTACACTGCATAATTCACTCTGAACCTTTAAAACACCTGAAATACATTTTATATTCTCCATCCTGCTTTTAAAAATAAATTATAAAGAGAATATATGAGTAGAATTGTTTTATATTTCTGTTAAAACTATCAACCACTAAGAAATGATTTCAGTTTGTTCTGTTTCCAACATGTTCCTGGATCTACATGATGTTTACACTGACTGAATAGTTTAAACTGAAGTAGCAGCACGTTGTCTTTAATATTAATGAGAGCTCTTTTCCTCTCTCTGTATCTCACAGTTTTTAACCTGTTAGGAGTTTCCACTTTCTAAACTTCTTCAGCTCTGAACAGATTATTAAACCTGGAGTTATTTCAAACAGGAACATTGTTTTCTAAAGTTACATCATGTTTTCTTTATTCAGACTGAGTAACTGCAGGTTGTCAGAGATCAGCTGTTCTGCTCTGGCCTCAGCTCTGAAGTCCAACATCCATCTGAAAGATCTGGACCTGAGTCAGAACGATCTGAAGGATTCAGGAGTGAAGCTGCTGAGAGATCTTCTGGAGAGTCCAGACTGCAGACTGGAGACTCTCAGGTCAGTTCTCCATCTTTAACTTCTGTGCTGAGATGAATATGTGAGAGTTGTGTTGACTCTGAGCTGCAGACATCAGGCTGATATCACTCTGATCCTCACTGAGCATCTTAACCCTCTACAGTCTCAGCCCTTTGTTCACATTGTTGGTGTCCTGGTCTGCTTCAGTGAGAATGCTTGTAAAGCCTCAGCCCTGCACTGCACTCATGTTATACACATCTTTCTTTTTAAGACAAACTAAGCTGTCAGGATGTTTCTGCTGCAGAGATGTTACATTAATGTGTACATAATAACAACAACATGTGACCATGTACAAGCCTCAGAAAGACTAAACAACAACAAACTATAACAAGTGTAGTTCACTGTCTGTGGCAGAGCACTGATGATCTTTACATTAAAATAACAAGAAAAACCCTACACTGCATAATTCACTCTGAACCTTAAACAGGATTCGTACGGGTGCTGAAAATCCTTGAAAATGCTTGAAATTGTACGAGGTGTTTTCAAGGTTTGAAAAGTGCTTGAATTTTGGGAATGGTGCTTGAATTTGGGATAAAGTGCTTGAAATTGTAAATGCTTTACTTCGCTTTTTAGATTAAAAGAAAATAAAGAAGTCTGAGCGCGCTTAATTGCTTCGCTTTTACATAAAACAGCTCCGCTCCGGCCTTCCCGCGCAATGCGCGTGACCGGCAAGTGTTTTTGTTACGTGTGTGACCTGGGCATTCTGATGAGAGTGATAGATGACAGTATGCCAGGAGGTTGCCGTTTCAACGAGCGTTGGCTAGCAGAAGACAAATACAAGCCATGGCTAAGACGAGGGTCAAGCGAAGCCCAAGAGTAGCCTCCTGCAAAGTGTGCAACAATAACGATGCGAGAGTCTGCGCTGACGAGCCACACACCACACGAAAGGTACGCCGTAGTAGAGCATTTTAGATTAGGCTATCGTTGCATGTAAAATACATGACACTTTTCTCTGTGCGCGGTACAACAAGCTCGCCAAAATGGCTTCACTAGTCTGGCAGTATTTTAAGTGTCCGAAAATGACAATAAAATAGCGGTATGCAACGTGTGTGTGAAGCAGAAATCCTGCAGCTCCACCCGCTGTGACGGACCGGTGAGCGGAGCAGAACACACATTAAGAGTTAGACCTAACACACTTAGCTATTTTATCTACCTCTGGAACAAGCTAAACTAGTTATACATATATTTATTCTTCACTGTCGGGTCACTCATTACAGGATCAGTGAGCTGCAGGAGATACTGACGGGCTGTCAGGAGAGAGAGAGAGGGGGAGAGGGAAAGAGAGCGATATCGGTATCGGCCGATACTGATTCCGGCGATCGGCCCCAAAATTGGCGATCGGAGCATCCCTAATAATTGTATATGATATGTTTTATAATGATTGATCATGAAAGTGTTCTCAAAGCTGGTAAAGGTGCAGCTAGTTTGAATGACTTTGTATACTGCAGGGTAGCTTGTGAATTTACTCCAGGTGGAACTAAAGTCTGATTTAACACTTGATTATATTTCACATCATTCATCCACATCTGTGAAGTAACTAAAGGTATTAAATACATGTAGTGGAGTAAAAGTACACCATTTACCTCTGACTTGTGTTTACTGCCAACCTAAAAGTACCTCAAAAATAGTAATCAATAATATATTGAAAAGTTATTTGGCTGATTGTTTTATATTGGCTCAGCCAGGTCTACGTACAGATGGGTCACTCATTTTGAAATATTAAACTTAGTTTTCTTTTCTAACATTTTTAATTGTTCATCCTCATGTAGAATGCTATTATGAAACACACATTTGGTTGTTTATAGCATAAAGAACATCTGATTTAATGTGAGGTAGGGAAATAATCATTTGAGTATAAGTATGTGTATATAAATATGTAATTTACAACAGCTGTAAGATGCTTGAAAAGCTTGAAAATGCACCTTGAAAATGCTTGAAAAGTGCTTGAATTTGACTTTGGAAAAGGTGTAAGAACCCTGCTTAAAACACCTGAAATACATTTTATATTCTCCATCCTGCTTTTAGAAAATAAATTATAAAAAAATATAGAAATACAAAAAATATTTCTGTTAAAATGATCAAACAAGTATTTTCAGTTGTTGCTGTTTCCAACATGTTCCTGAAGCTACATGATGCTTTACTGACTGAATAGTTTACACTGAAGAAGCTGTGATTTGATGACTCCACTATTCCTAAAATACATATTCTGCATGTTTTTCTTCACATTTCAAATTCATCCTGATTTGTGTTCTTTGTAAACGTTGTGATCTTGAGTTGAATCAGTTTCTGTGGTTTGTGTTGGTCTGCATGATTATTAAACCTTGAATTGTTTCCAACATGTTCCTGGATCTACATGATGTTTACACTGACTGAATACTTTAAACTGAAGTAGCAGCACGTTGTCTTTAATATTAATGAGAGCTCTTTTCCTCTTTCTGTATCTCACAGTTTTTAACCTGTTTGGAGTTTCCACTTTCTAAACTTCTTCAGCTCTGAACAGATTATTAAACCTGGAGTTATTTCAAACAGGAACATTGTTTTCTAAAGTTACATCATGTGTTCTTTATTCAGTCTGAGGTGGTGCAGTTTGTCAGAGATCAGCTGTTCTGCTCTGGCCTCAGCTCTGAAGTCCAACATCCATCTGAGAGATCTGGACCTGAGTTGCAACGATCTGCAGGATTCAGGAGTGAAGCTGCTGAGAGATCTTCTGGAGAGTCCAGACTGCAGACTGGAGACTCTCAGGTCAGTTCTCCATCTTTAACTTCTGTGCTGAGATGAATATGTGAGAGTTGTGTTGACTCTGAGCTGCAGACATCAGGCTGATATCACTCTGATCCTCACTGAGCATCTTAACCCTCTACAGTCTCAGCCCTTTGTTCATATTGTTGGTGTCCAGAGGCCTGTACTACGAAGCAGGATTTTCGCTTAGCCGGCTGACTTCAGGGAAAACCTAACCTCCTCGGGAGGAGGTTAGGTTGCAGGCTAAGAGATCAACTCAGTGAAAGCACTGCCTGCTGACCAATCAGAGCTCCGTGTGCGGAGTTTAAAGCTATCAAGTCATATTACAGGATAGAGGAAATACAGAAAAACTGCCGTTGCAGGAAAGAGGGCCGGCAAAAATCAACTGACTGTGTGAACGTGAACATTAATAGAATATCCCCTCCCATCTTCAGAGCAATCTGACTATTATAACATTAGCGTTAAGAAAGCTTACTTAAATATCTGCCACAACATAAGTAACCGGATCAGAGTAACATTAAGTACAGTCCGCGGCACTGTGAGTGCAGACGTCGATGTGTCCCATTATCATTCATATCATATCACATCATAATGTATCATATATTTCCTTATCTGAGTCAGCTGAGCCGTATCTGGCCGTGCAACACTCACAGTGTCACATACTGTATGCAGAAGTATTATTTTAAGCAACACATTAAGTTGACGAAACACTCGAGTCAAATGTAATTAAAGTCAGATCGTGTCTTAGACGGGGCAGTGATTTCATAAACCTGTTAATGTACGCATTCAAACACTTTTTCTGTTACCAGCTGTATTCACCTTGCAGGTGCAGCTATGTGGCTTTGATCCTGGATAAAGTGTTTAAGTCATGGATGTTTAAAGTTTAACTTCTTCATATTTGACTAATATTAAAGTTCACTTTTCATTCAGGAAGTATGACGCTGCGCTGTCAGTACGCTTCTCCATGTTTGAGATTGGTCGAATGCTCCAGATACCACCCCTTTCATGTGAACGCGCACCTAACTAGATAGGACACGGCTGGCTTGAGCGATCCACTTGATAACCAGCGTCGTAGTACAGTTTAGCGAGAGCGCGTATGTTTTGGATTGGGCCAACCGGCTAACTCAAACATATCCAGGTTAAGTTGAACCAGCTTCGTAGTACAGGCTTCTGGTCTGCTTCAGTGAGAATGCTTGTAAAGCCTCAGCCCTGCACTGCACTCATGTTATACACATCTTTCTTTTTAAGACAAACTAAGCTGTCAGGATGTTTCTGCTGCAGAGATGTTACATTAATGTGTACATAATAACAACAACATGTGACCATGTACAAGCCTCAGAAAGACTAAACAACAACAAACTATATCAAGTGTAGTTCACTGTCTGTGGCAGAGCACTGATGATCTGTACATTAACTTAACAAGAACAATCCTACACTGCATAATTCACTCTGAACCTTTAAACACCTGAAATACATCTTATATTCTCCATCCTGCTTTTATAATATAAATTATAAAAAAATACAGAAATACAAAAAATATTTCTGTTAAAATGATCAAACAAGTATTTCCAGTTGTTCTGTTTCCAACATGTTCCTGAAGCTACATGATGCTTTACTGACTGAATAGTTTACACTGAAGAAGCTGTGATTTGATGACTCCACTGTTCCTAAAATACATATTCTGCATGTTTTTCTTCACATTTCAAATTCATCCTGATTTGTGATCTTTGTAAACGTTGTGATCTTGAGTTGAATCAGTTTCTGTGGTTTGTGTTGGTCTGCATGATTATTAAACCTTGAATTGTTTCCAACATGTTCCTGGATCTACATGATGTTTACACTGACTGAATACTTTAAACTGAAGTAGCAGCACGTTGTCTTTAATATTAATGAGAGCTCTTTTCCTCTTTCTCACAGTTTTTAACCTGTTTAGAGTTTCCACTTTCTAAACTTCTTAATCTCTGAACAGATTATTAAACCTGGAGTTATTTCAAACAGGAACATTGTTTTCTAAAGTTACATCATGTTTTCTTTATTCAGACTGTGGGGCTGCAGGTTGTCAGAGATCAGCTGTTCTGCTCTGGCCTCAGCTCTGAAGTCCAACATCCATCTGAGAAATCTGGACCTGAGTTACAACGATCTGCAGGATTCAGGAGAGAAGCTGCTGAGAGATCTTCTGGAGAGTCCAGACTGCAGACTGGAGACCCTCAGGTCAGTAAGGGGTCTCTGCTGGTTCAGCAGTATTGTATGAAACACAGGGAGGTGTTTCTCTCACTGGGGAATCACAACAGATCAGTGATGTTACCCACTGACTGCAGGCTCTCTCATTCTTCCATCAAATATATATTGTAATCTGAAAATGCAAAGCCACATTTAGTTAGTAATCTACTTTCTAACAGACATATAGGATTTTACAGAAGAGTGGAAAAGGTTCTCTGTTTTGTTTCCTGTCATGTTTTTAGTTTCTAATGACTGGTTACTTCCTGTAATGCAGCTGAGAGCTGTGGCAGTCAGTCGTAGCGTTTGCAGAGAAGATATGATGGGATGTAAAGCATGAGATCAGGACTCTGAAGCTGACTCAAAGAACAAACACTTATTTTAAACTGGATCTAAAACTGTTGGATTGTGTTCATCCCTACAGGATCAGAGATGATGAGACGATCAGAGCCAAGATCCAGAAGACCTGTGAGTACTGAAACCATATCCTCCATTCATCAAGATATTGTTCATTCAATCTGATCTTAAAAGGTCTTGATAGAACAACAACAATATATTTTAATTCCATTTTGTTGAAGCTCTCTCAATCATTTTGGCTGCTAATGTTTCTCTTTGTTCAAGTTTAATTATTATTATTTTTCTGTGTCACCTCTTCTCTCCATCAGGTGACTCCGATGTGAAACAGGAAGTGAAGACAGACAGAGAGGTGAGAGAGGAGCAGTTGAACAGAGAGAAGTATATTTATTTCACCACTGAATTAAAATATAATTGTTAGGGCTGTCAAGTTAAACAATAGAGCGCTCGTAATTGATCTAGAAACCTTAATGAGTCAAAAGAAAATCGGATGAACAAGTTCGTACATTTGTATTTACCGGAGAAATAGGAGATATTCCTGTCGACTATTGTCTGAGTTTATCTTTCAACTTAAAAACAATTCATAATGAAGGCTTTATAAAGACTGACATCATAAAGACATGTCGATGTATGTATTAAAATTGTTGTTATTGAGAAATGCAAGCCTACATAACCGCTGAGCGCTGTCAGGGATGAAGAGCAATTTGCACTGCAGCTGCTGAGCTTAAATAAAATAATTTTAAATATTTAAATAATAAAATTATAAAATGCAATAACGTGCTTTAACCAGTAGGTGTCCCTTTCTATCAGCTGTGCACCGTTATGGTGTAAATACAGCCTATCTACCAATTGGATCAAATATAAAAGTCAGCCGAATTAGTGTTGATACTGCAAGGAGACGTATTGTGTGAAAAGAAATGTAAGATGTTGTTTAATTGCTGATATATTTAAGATCCACTTCAAGTTTTCAGTTTTGGCGGCAGTTCCTGTTTGTCCAGAAGTCTTCTCATCAGGGCTCTATAAATAGAGTTAACTACGGCAGATATGTCATATTTAATGCAGCCGAAACGTGTATTACAATGCCGTCATGTGATGACTTTCAAAGAGAAAAGCAAGCACACTCGGAATAAAGTATTATTTTATTTTTGTATACAGTCTATGGTTGCTACAAAGGATTGTGGGTAATGTAATGTCTTCGGCCATCCAAAACTCATAGAAAACGACTTGTTTCTCAGAATTGAAGGGGAAAACGTGACAAAAGCATTGCACACTAAAACCTATCAATGTCGTTTAATTAACAAGGATAATCTGGTGTTTTTGAGTTGATGAGTAGTGGAGATATCACTGTCAAATCAATCGACAGTAAGGGGAATACTTACTTCCGGGTGTACAATTCTCCGTTATCCAATGGGAGTGGACGCTCACATTGCCTTTAACAGCCTCCGACACAAACGAATGCCGTGCTTCCCTAAGCGTCAAATACCGCCGCCGATGGGAATACATTGCAATCAGTTGAAAGCTCTTTGCGTCCGTTTATGAAGCTGAAGGAGCCTCGGAGCGTCCCAACTGCACGCCACGGGACCCTGACCAAGCGTCGCTCCTGGACGCTTAGGGAGTGAGAGTGTGTTGAGGTGAGAAACACTGTGCAATGGTTGCAACAGAATCGATGAAGTAGTGGTTTAAAACTTCAGCTACGTCAGCTGGATTGTTTATAAGCTTTCCATTGTCTTTAAGTTCAAGCTGTTTTCTTTCCCTATATTTATTTCCAGTGAATAGTTATGACTGTTTCCAGATCATTTTAGAATTACCCCCTGCCTTGTCTATTATAATCTAGAAGAAGTCTGCCTTAGCCTTCCGTAACTTCTTAATGACTTTGTTCCTCAGCATAGCAAAGTGATGCCTGTCATGGCTTGATTTAGTTTTGATGGATTTGTTTTAGGACTAGATCACGTTCATTCATTAGTTTTAAGATATCCTCATTTATCCAAGGGACAGTGTTTTTCTTATTTTTTTGCTTGAATTTGCAATTGAAATCTCTGATAGTCCTCTCTAATGTTTTTGAGAACATTTGACTGTCTTCTTCGTGGTCTATTCCCAGCAAAAGATCATCCCATTTAATATGTTGAACAGCATTTATAAAGGTCTCATATTTGTTTTTGGGAATACCATAAGAATCATTTTTCCTGAATGAAGGGCTACATCGCCTCTTTGTTAGGTTCCTGGCGACTAAAATCATATTGTGGTCAGAGAGAGCAGTTAACATATTAAAATATTTAAAGATTCTCTCTGGTTTGTTACAAAAAATGAGATCAATTTGTGTCCTGGTGATTCTTGTAGGTCCATTGATCAGTTGCACAAGGTCAAAGTTATCGGTTATCTGTTTAAGAGTCTTCTAGCAGATTTATCCTCCCAGTTGTTGAAATCTTCCATTATAATAACTTCTTTGTTAAAATTACATTATAAAACGGACAAGTAAAATCAAGCAATCTGATTGGTTCTTAGCCGTGGTATACTGAGCGTATACCACGGGTAGAATTGTAAGTTACTTTTCACAACAACTCAGTATCCCTCCGCGTCTGAGATAAACAGTATACAGTTGGGCTGAAAAGCAAACTGCTTGCAGTTTGCTTTTCAAACTGGAACAAGAAAGCAGCGGAGAAGTAACGGAGCAGAAACCCTCCTTTTTACGCAGCGGTCCAGACATAGACATCAAACGGCAAAAACATATTCAGTGTGCAGTTCCTTTGGCATTAGGGCAGGGATATTTAGATACTTTCCAAGGTTTGACATAATGAATTGTGCTACTTTTAAAGCGAGCAACGATGTTTTCAAATCTGTAATCAAAAAGGTCCGCAAAAACATTTAAGATTAACTTCGACCTCCGGGAGGGGGGGGGGGTGGTGTCTTACTATGGAGGAGTGGATTGAGGAGTGCCTATCTCCAGAACAAAAAGCACCTAAACGACGACATGTAGAGCTACGTGAAGAGCAGGTCGACCAACTGGAAAAGTATCACCATTCAAAAGCTTTCTGATGCGGGTCTTGAAACAAAGCAGAGAAATGATGACCGTTAGTGGCCACAGGTGCGAAAGCTCTCTCCAGAGCTACTGGAAGCCGAATCTCGGGGACCGGAGAAAGTGGAGCAATATTCTCGCCACGCCAAGCAACAGCCTAGAACAACCTCAGCCTATACAAGTAACCACGTAAGCCATGCTACTGATGCTGGACAGTTTTTCAGTGGGTGCACAATAAACGGCAACATACACATTAATGTAAATAAATAGCCAAATAATGGATCAACGCTCTCTGTCTAATATGTTCGCTAGCTGTTGTTAGTGTTGTTGCATAGCAACCACCTCGCACTATGTTTTGTGCAGAAGGTAACGGACGGACTATTTTATTTTGAACATCATTATTTAATAATAACAACTATTTAAATTAGAGTGTGTATTTTTCATTCATATTGCCACACTTGGTAACCGTTTTATAAAAGCAATAGCTCACTTCAGGCCGTGATATATGCTCATTATATCACAGCTAAGGGGGTTGTCGACCCTCCGCTTCGCGTCGGGCCGAACCACGCCCCTTAGCTGTGATATAATGAGCATATACCACGGCCTGTCGTGAGCTATTGCTTAATTATATAATGAATAATTTCCTAAAATTCTCATAAAAAAGATTGTTTGAAGAAAGAGGCCGATACAGACTCATTTGCATTTTTCAAATTGGTCGGAATATGTTCTGGAATTGTGGTTTGGTTTCATGAAGCTAGAACTTAACTTGATTTATATTAAAATAACTAACTTTGTTTGTTCCAGCCTCCTGAATCCTTCTCACCTGAACACACAACTGAGTCTTCATACAGGTAATCCCATAACATGACCAAACATTATTTAAACACATTACAAATATATATAAATGTTTTTGTGTTTGATTTCATGTCTTTCACCTTGAGGTATTGCATCTCTTTCCAACAGACATAAATCAAATAATGCCTCTGTGTGTAGGAAGGATTGTTTTCTTGTACCAGTCTAGATCCTTGCTGGACTAGACATTTTGTTAATTTAATGAAAAGTTGTGTACACACATCCTGATGCATGTGGACACATCTTCAGTGATGTTCCTGTAATCATCTGGGGCCTCATTTATAAAGGGATATACACTCAAAAAATGGCGTACGCCAGTTTCTACGCAATGTTTGCGATTTATGAAATACTAACTTGACGGGAAAATGTGCTGTCCTCCACGCAAACTCTAACCCATGCGTACGCACTAAGCACAAAAACGGGAGAGACGAGAAACTGCGACACCGTTGGCAGAAGAAAGAATGGAGAGAAATATGTGGAAATAATACCATATATAAAATGTTACCTCTCATTTATCAAATATGAAGAATTCATTTTCAAATGATTAAAGCCAATCTTAAAATGATTAAACAAACGCCTGTTTGAGACTCCTCAGTGCTCACAAAAACATAACTTGGAGAAATAAATAAATACGGATATGCTATTTAAAACCACCTCGAATATGTTGTGTTCATGTTATGAAATGTTTTCTCATAAATGATGCGGTAAGCAGGAGGACAGAATTACGTCTAAACTGACGCCGTTTTGCATTTCTATAGGTTGTAGATACGAGCATGGTTTTATATACTATCACGTTTAATCGTGTTTTATGCCGTTTGCCAAGACTTGATAAGTCGCTCGTAAAACACAGGAGGTATGGATAAGAACACCATATGTGGTAAATTGTACAGCTAATATAACACAACACATTGTATTTCCTTTAACTGGTGGATTATGGATATATAGTTGCTGATCGACAGCTGGAACACAAACCACCAAATACAACAAAGATAATTCAGATCCAGTCGTCATGACTACACTCCGGAGGGATTCCCCGATCCTTACAGTTTCTCATCAAGGGGGGGGGTCTCCTGTCCCCGGGACAAACACACTGCCTGAGGAAGGTTATGTGTCTTTTTTTTGTCATTAACTTTTTTCGGACCACTTATTTATTTATTTTAGTGACGATCCGACCTCCATGCTGCTACTCTGGTTCAAACTGCATCCACCAAACAATATGATTTATCTCCACCTCCCCAAAATAACCTAAATCTGACACGGTGTGAGATGTCTTTTTTAGCTGTTCTGTCGTCATTTCCTGCGATCTTCTTCATGCAGTCAGTCAAAATGAATATTAATACGGGGCGTTTCTTTGACTATTTATAGGCAAATATGGGCGTTACGTGAAGCCCGCAAAAGCTGCGCCGCATTTCGAGTTGATTGTGATTTATAAAGGGAAACCGGCGTAGGATGTGCCGTACGCAAGTCCTGTGCCGGTACGCAGTCTTTTATGAATCGGAAAGTGTCGGTGCCTATTTATTTGCTTTGTCCTACGTAAGCAACCTTCCCACGCCAATCCTACGCAAGGCTTTATAAATGAGGCCCCTGGTGTTTCAGATCTTTCAACAAACCCTCCTCCAGGTCAGATCCAGCTGGATGAACACCTGTCAGTCAGAACACAGGCCAGTGAAGGCTTGTTGTAGTAACTTGTCCCCCGTGTGTCTACAGGTTCAGGTGTCCTGGTCCAGGTGAGTTCCAGTGTGCTTCGACTGGCCTGGTGTTCGTCATGGCTCAGGAGGCAGAGCTTCTGTACAGGACGGTCCCTTGGGAGGAGAGCCTCCTCCAATCAGCTGACAAGCAGGCAGCAGGGCCGCTGTTCAACGTGAAGAGTTCTGTTGAAGCTGCCGTCGTCCAGCTCCACCTGCCACACAGTGAGACAGAGGATGGTAAAGACATCTAGTGTTAACAAATATACACTTATATAATGAGTAGCACCTTATACCATCCACTAGAGTTCAAAGGTTATGAAGCAGCTTTATTAAACTAGTTTAACAAAGATAGCAACAGTATAATGCAGACACCAAATCTGTCCTTTACATTCAAATAGTTGTGTCCCCAAAAGAAGAAGAAAGAAATTATAAAACGTCCATTTAGTCGATGTGTTTCATGACATCATTGATCATTATTGAAGCAGACGATGCAATGCAGCTCTAAATACTGAGTTGGATTGTCTTTGGGCCCTCTGCAGTCTCCTCTCTGTAATATTAAAGAGATTTAAACTGATTGGTCAGTCCACAGCATGCTCAGCTGCTAACAGTGCTAACTCAACGCTAACTCTCTGTTACTGTTGTGATGCTAAGCTAGCAGTTTGAATGATTCTTACTTAGTTATCCATCTGTTGCTCTTTCTGCTCTTTACATTGTCAGTCTGGCTGAACCATGAACAAAACAAAACAACAGACAACAACATTTATAAGTTAGACTTTCTACGTCCTGAAAGCTTTAAACTCTTCACACATCTAGAGAGTTACCCCTAGATTCCACCGGGTCCGTCTGCGGCGCGTTACGGGCGCATTACGGCTGCGCCGCGGTGCTCGCGGCCACTCTAGTCAATGGGTGCTATTCCACCACACGCGGAGCGTTACGGCTCAGAAGCGGCTCGGCGCAGGGCTCCTCTAAAATTTGGATGAATCCTATTTTTGACGCGGCGCAGCCGTAACGTAAGGTCGGGCAGGCAGGAAGTGGAACGTTCAGAGTATATATAGCATATATATATATACACACACAAACTAATTTTGCAGACCCTATCCCTCCGTAGTCTTTCAAGTAGGAGGAGAAATGCCAGCGTTCTCCTCCGGTTTACAGGCACTGTGTAAATTATATATATAGAATAATTATGATGATGAATGCATTTTTTTACCACTAAAATACAGCAACACATCTTTGATTCATGTCGTTTATAACTGGAATAATACAGTTATTATTAACTTTGTCTGTACAAAGTAGCCTGTCCAGGAAATATGCCCAAATCAACAAAAACTGCGAGCCGGCAGGCAAGACGCTCCGCTTCTGAAATGCTTCTGAAACGCGTCTGGTAGGGTATGACGCCGGAGGAGGCCGGACCAAAACCGCGGCACAGCCGTGGCGCGACGCAGACGGACCCGGTGGAATCGAGGGGTCACTCAGACATGAGAGCGGACTCAGTCAAGCTGTTCTGGCTGCAGATTACAAACATCTCAGCAGTCTTGAAGATTAGAGAATAATGAATAAAGTTTATGCATAACAGCAAATGCTCACATCCAGAAAGATCACAGGGGGCAGATCAATAATGAAACATTAGAATAAAAGGTGGAGGATATAAACTGGAGCATCCTAGTGAGGCTCCAAAGTGAATGACTTTAGATGAACATTAGCTCTGAACTAAAGTGGTGAGACATTGAATATGATGAAGCTGTTTCAGCAGCAAAGCAACAGATGACCAGCTCTTTGCTCCACAGCGCTGCTCCTGGACGGCCTGTTGTCTGTCGTCCACATCACTGATGAAGGCCTGAGCATCTTGGAGCCGCTGGAGGTCACACACACTCACGTGGTGGTGAAGGTGCCTCACCTCTCTCTCTTTGGCCTTACCATCGATACATTGAAAAGGCTTTTAAAGAAGCGGATAATGGGTCAAATTCTGCTGTTCCTTCGACCCCTGGTCAGAGAGGAGCAAATACTGGATGTACATCTGCTGCAGAACAACGTCTCTGAGGAGGAGGTAAAGTGCTCACCATCAGACTAAACTCTGGTTTTAAACCACAGCTGTTTCCACACACACTGCTCCTCTTCTCAAACCTTCTCGTGCTGGGAGAAGATTAAGATCTGAACTGTAAATCTTCAGAATGATCTTTGGTTTGTTGTTTTGTATGATTCTCTCTCAGCATGTGTTACTGTCTGCTGATATAGCACAGTGTTCTTTAGCCTTTTCACTGCCATGCAACTTATGGTGATTATCTGCGCAGGAATTGGTAATGTTTTTAAAATGCATACATTTTTCTATTGCGTCAAGGTTTCCAGATTAATCGCGAGTGTCGGAGGTGTGGAATTTCATCCAACATTTGTTATCCTACACTCTAATTCATTTACTCACAATATGTCCTCATAATGTTATTCTTCATTGATAGTAATTCTTATCTCTCTGTAGAGCAGGTCTGTCAACATGTGTTGTTTGTAATGTGGTTTAAAGTGATCAAAATGTTCTGTTTCTGAAGGTTGCTGTCAAACAAGGAAGTGCTGTGAACATCCCAATCTCCTCCCACTGTGAGCTGGTTATTGATCACAGTTACAGTTTGCACTGTGAACCTGAGGGCTTCTTCATTCAGCCTGAGGTGAGTCACTGATGCTCCTCTAAAGAAACACAATGATCATTAACACACATGTATCTGCATGTGGATCCACAATCAGGAAAGAAACAGATAAACTTTTAACTTCTGCTTCTGGTTTTCAGAGTAAAACATTTGAATCCAGGTTTGGACCAAACTACCATCCGACATTTCAAGTTTCTCTGACGAAGAGCACAGAGAGAGTGGATTTGAAGGTCAAGGACCAAGATGGAAACGTAGTCTGGTCTTACCAGGTGCCACTGGAAGGTAAAGACTCCACCTGAGCTCAGACCCAGTGATAGACTGGATAACTCTAAAGCTCCATCTCAGAGCCTTTTCTATTAAAGGTTTTTGTTAATATTTGTTATGGCATGTGTCACACGTACCAATCAGTCTCTCGATGTCTGTATTTATTCCAGGCCAGAAAACACTGTCTCTCGCCCGTCTTTTGCATTTTTCAACACCCAGATGACCTTCATGTATTCTTTGTAGTACTTCCTGTTTCAATGCGCGTGGAATGACAATCCTGTGTTGTTTCAGTAATAGTCCATCAACGACACTCAGTTCACCTCTGATGTGGTAGAAGAGCGTACAGGAACCTACAGGCCATCCATTTAGCATATTTGCAATGACACACTGCAGCTCTGTGTCTTTTGCTGTTTCTTCAGCTATCTGTCTGGACTTTGTGTCTGATACAGGAAGAGCAGCAGACACCATGTTCACATGACTTCTCACATCCTCTTCAGTTGTACTCACATTATCCACTGTAGGTGCTCGTGAGAGAGCGTCAGCAAGTATCAGGTGCTTTCCAGGTGTGTAGATCCGCTCAAAGTCATATCTCTGCATCTTCATCATGAGACGCTGTATCCTTGGTGTCATTTCACTTAAATTCTTTTTAATGATGGATTCAAGTGGACGATGATCTGTCTCTACTGTGAATGAAGGTAGGCCATACATGTAGCTGTGGAACTTCTCCAAGCCATAAACCAGTCCCAGACATTCTTTTTCTATTTGAGCATATCTGCACTCAGTCTGTGTCATTGTGCTTAGGCCACTGGTTTCCAATGCTCGCCCTCAACTTGTAGGAGCACTGCGCCTATTCCATCCTTTGAAGCATCTGTTGAAACTTTAATCTTCTTTGTTGGGTCAAAGAATGTCAATACAGGTGCAGTTGTCAGTGTCTTTCTGAGTGTTTTCCACTCTTGCTCATGTTTGACTGTCCATTTAAACTCATTTTCTTTGTGCAGGAGCTCACGGATGCAAGATGTCTTTGCAGATAGGTTTGGAATAAATGTACCTATGAAGTTGACCATCCCCATAATGCGAAGTACACCTGTCTTGTCTGTGGGCCTTGGCATATGCTGGCTCTGATCTTTTCTTGGTCAGCTTGTATACCTTGTGCAGAGAGCTTGTCTCAGAGAAAGACAACTTCTTGAACTCCAAACTCGCATTTGCTCTTCTTAAGCTTGAGTCCATACTTGTGTATGCGCTCCAGTACTTTTTTCAGCCTCTCATTGTGTTCTTGTAGTGTAGAGCTCCACACAATGATGTCATCAAATTTCTCGAACACCATCCAGCCCCTCAATGATGTGCTCCATCGCTCTGTGAAATATTTCGGATGCTGAGATGATCCCAAAGGGCAGTCTGAGGAAGCAATATCTGCCAAATGGTGTATTAAAGGTGCAATATTTGGTTCATCCAGTTTCAGCTGCCAAAAGCCTTGAGACGCATCAAGCTTTGTGAAGAAGCTGGCACCTGCCATTTCACTTGTGATTTCCTCACGCTTGGGTATCTGATAATGTTCACGCTTGATGTTTTCATTAAGATCTTTTGGGTCCATGCACACTCTTAAATCACCACTTTTCTTCTTTACACAGACCATCGAGTTAACCCAGTCTGTTGGCTCCTCAACCTTTTTTATCACTCCGAGCATTGTCATTCTGTCGAGCTCTTTCTTTAAGCGATCTCTGAGTGGTGCTGGAACTCCTCTTGCAGCATGCACAACTGGCTGTGCATTTTCTTTGAGCTGGATTTTGTATGTGAAGGGCAACACACCAAAACCCTTAAACACATCTGCATAACTCTGTACTATACAATCAATAGAGTCATTTGGTGTACTCACAGCTGTGTTGATGCAATACACTCTCTTGACAAGTTCCAAATCTTCACATGCTTTATCACTCAGCAGTGAATCAAGTCCATCAGCGACAACAGAGAAAAGTAGGTGGTGCACTTTACCTTTTGAGGTTACCTTTAATATGCACACGCCCAAACTGCTGATTTCCTGTCCATTATAATATTTTAGTGCCTGTGTTCTTTTTTTAATTTGTGGCTTATCTTTCATTGCCTTGATGTCAGACAGGCTCATCAGGTTTGCTTTTGCACCAGCATCCAGTTTCACAGTTATTATTGTCCCGTTAATCATCAGTGGAGCTATCCATTTGTCTTTTCTGATAGCATTAACCTCTTTTTGCTCAGTTTCACAGTTCACCATGCCAACAAAAAATGTCTCACTTAAATCATCGTCTTCCACTATGTTTACAGACTTTCCTTTCTTCCTCTCTTTTCCTTTTGAGAAGCACTGCTTAGCAAAATGGTTCTTGCCCTGGCAATTAGAACATTGCTTACCAAATGCCGGACACTGTCGTGGTTTGTGCTTCGAGCCGCAGCGCTTACAGCTGAATGTCCCTTCTTCCGACCGCTGTGTAGGCCGCGTCTGTGCGCGCCATTTGTGTTGGCTGGAGACCGCACCAACTGCTGCGCCATCACTCACGTTAGCCGCGCCCGCCATCTCGCTGAAAGTCCTGACGTGCATTTGGGACAGCTCACTTGCATGGCAGATTGTTATAGCTGCTTCACATGTCACCTCCGTTTCCCTTAGCAGCCTTTCTCTGACCTTTTTATCCTCCACGCCAAAAACGATCTGGTCCCGTATCATGGAGTCCCTCAGCGTAGCAAAGTTGCATGACTGTGCTTTTAGCTTCAGGTCAGTCAGAAAGCTATCAAAAGGCTCATGCTGCTGCACACGTGAACGGAATACATATCTCTCATATGATTCGTTCTTTCTGGGAGAGCAGTGGGCATCACATTTCTCCAGCACTTTATCCAGTTTGTCTTTATCAGCCTGCTCTTCATACACAAAAGTAGTGTACACTTCTATCGCCTGTGGGCCTGCTATAGTTAGCAGTAGCGCTACCTTCCTAGCATCCGGCTTAGTTACCAGTCCCATGGCCGTGATGTAAAGCTGGAACTGCTGCTTGAAGGTCCGCCAGTTGCTGTCGACATTTCCCGAAAGTTTTAGCGTCTCCGGTGGCTTTAACCTGTTGAACCCCATCGACCCGCCCCCGGGCGGAAAAACGCATCATCTGCAGGAATCAGCGTCTGAGGGCTTCTTAATATTTAATAAACTATGAATGTTTTATATCCATGTAATGGGAAGAAACTCAGCTAACTGATCATTATTATATTTTTTTGCAAAAAAAAACACAAAGCTAACGCTAACGCTAACGCTGAATTAGCCACGAGCGAAAAAATGCTAACGGCGGTTGCACAGAAAACACGGTATAACACCCTTATTACTTATCGTAACTGCACATCCAACATATCGAATAGCATCGTGAGAAGACACAGAATCGATAGGTATCTAGATCATCACTCCATGATAAGAACTTGCGACTTTATAAACAAAAACAGACATCACAACACATGGCGCTAGGTAGCAAACACGGCATTACCTTCGTCGTTGTCTGATCAAAAGTGGTCTTCAATGGCATTAAAACGATAAAAACGCTGCTGAAGTTAATCCATAGGTTAATCCAATGTGTCTGTGTCCCTTTGAAATGATTTCTGATAATCCATAAGCAATAAAACTGCTTTTAAGTTTTCAGATTTCAGAGCGTGAGACAGGTTTCGCTTCAGGCAAACTGCATGTGCGTAGCCCCCACTTCACAATGGTAACGTTGGTGTGTATGTGAAAATTACCCTTCGATTATATTGGCTCAAACGGTTCAAAAGAGATGTCAATCATCAAAATCGACCCATGGGTTCCAGAGAAACGGCAAAAACGCCTATTTTCACCCTAATCACCTCAGAGGTGGGTGGTTTTTGCTAAATCTCTCTAAAAAGGTCAAATGTCACTTGTTTTGCATCAATCTTGATACAGGGTACTTATTATATGTTATACTTTGGATTCCTAAAGCTTTTAGTCTACTAACCCATCATCCAAGGGTAGTTTTCACTATAAGTAAAAAATAATTTTTGGACGGACACTATAATTTACAGTTTTTTACTATGTAAAATCTGAATTTTCTTTAAAATAAAAAACATCTATATTGTTCTGACACTTCTACATCTAACTCACAGGTTTATCATTACTTTGAGAAAAAAGATTATTAATTTAACCCTTTTAGAAGGGAAGATATGGTCATTTGTTCTGGGAATGTCATTTTCGAGCCTGAGACCTGAAAAACAGGGATGGGGTTTAACAGGTTAATGATTCCATGTCGCTTGTCACAACTCCTCACTTAATGTGTTTTTATTTTACTTCATAATTTACTCCTGGTACCATGTTTTGTTTGTTGGTCTATTAATGAACTGACTCGTGCTCCGTGCTAAAGTCTTAGGCTGCATCTCATGTCGATTAAATGGAATCCTTGCGTCTCTCACTTGCGTCGTTTCCCTGCGTTTAGTCCCTCCCACCAGGAAGCATGGAGAGACACAAGGAAACCACGAGAAGCAGGGAAATGAGTTTTAAGAGCAATGGGACGTCCTTTCCTCCGGAGCGTCACGTGAAGCGACGTCCGTTTGTGATGACGCTGCACAGCTGATCGTCTGACAGCAGCCAGCTCTTCACACACACCCCCGCCTCTGTTAGTACACATTTACTGACACAAACATTTGTATCATCTGTTGTAGACCCAAATACATTAAATAAAATAAGAACTCATTCTCAAAAAAGATAAACGCCATTCTTAAAATGTATAAACAAAAAAAGCGATCATGAAAATGTTTCCAATAAATGAATAAAATGATTTTTGTCCACTTTGTTGTTCAGATATATCACATATTTGTAACTGAATGATGCATTCATTGAAACAAAACACAGTATAAACTGAGGAGTGAGTCCCGTGAGTTTCATGTGTTTTCTTCACTCCGCTGGGAAACTGCTCTCATGTCAAGAAGCATCAGATCAGTGCATGCGCTGCATCGTCCAATCAGTGAGCGATACACAGTAAGGGGGCGGGGCGAGTGTCTGAGGATTTCATCGGAGGATGGTCTGGTGGTTCCTCGATTATAGCTCCTCCATTATCGCTCCTCGCTCCTCGCTCCTCGCTCCTCGGTCCTCCGGCAGAAATGAGAGCCATGGGACGCTACTCAAGATGGCGCAGACAAATCAACTTCTGGTGATACCGAGGACCGAGGACCGAGGAAATGAAAATAGTCGACCTGAGACGCAGCCTTGGCCATCTTTAATCAAGAGGTCTTGTTCAGGTCCTTTACCTTACATGTGGATTTAAACATAGATCACAACTATGTGGCGACACCTTGTGGTAGGAGTGTGTATCTATCTAATCAACACAGGCTCCATGGCAGCGCATCATTACGACATTAAACACACAACCTGTTATATTCTAAAACCATAGTAAAAACTAGTGTTGTGTGAAACAGTGTGGCATCATTCAAGATGGCGCCTGTGTCGGCTCGCTAAGCTCTCTACCTTTAGCTGTCCTGTTTTTGTTTTATGTTTGTCAGAATGTCTCTGCTCTGCTCGTTTATGATCGCCAAGCTCTCCTCCACCTCAGACCCTCACTGGAGTTTATATTGCTGCCCAAACCTACATCTGGCAACCATAAATCGCCCCCCCCCCCCCTCTACTGTCGGATATCCCCACTTACCTACGCCGGTCACACTGCATCCTGCCTCGCCGAAAGCGCTTTCGACGACGGGGAAAGCGTGGTGGTGCACTGGTCCATCTGAAGGCATACCTGACGGCTTCTTCTGTGAATTATCCACGCCTCGGATGTCACGGCCCTCCCGCTGCACGCCAAGTGAGGGATCGGTGGATTCGCCCCGTTTTTCCGGAGCTCCGGACTCTGAGGGGCCCGCTGGCAGCTCCTCCTGCCCGACTGACTGCTCCCGGCCCGCGCGGCGTTCAACACGCACATCTTCGTCAGCTGAGACGCACTACACCTTCGGCTAGCCCGGAGCGAAAACTTTGCATGGCTTTGCTAAATGCTAGGTCGATAGCAAACAAAACGTTCCTGCTAAACGACTTCTTCACCTCTCGTGAACTGGATTTTATGTTCCTGACGGAGACCTGGGTCCACGCTGGCGAGTATACACCGTTCTCTGAACTTCTTCCTCCTGACTGTACATTCTTCAGCTCCCCCCGTGCCACTGGCCATGGTGGGGGCATAGCATCAGTGTTTAGAGCTAACCTCCAATGCCGATTGCTTCACCCTGTATCTAGCTATGCCAGCTTTGAGTTGCAGCTTTTTGAACTGAACCCGGCCTCGCCTATACTCTGCGCAGTCGTGTATCGTCCGCCAAAGTGCAATAAGGATTTCATAAATGACTTTTCTGACTTTCTGTCCGGGATCATGGTGAAATATGATCGTGTTTTGATCTCCGGAGACTTCAATGTCCATGTGTGTTGCGAGTCCAAACCTCTGGTTAGGGACTTTTTAAATCTCCTTGATTCCTTTGGTCTCGTTCAGTCCGTGGCTGGCCCAACACACGAAAAAGGACACACTTTGGACTTAGTATTATCGTTTGGACTGTCTGTATCTGTGGATGAAATATGTGCAGCAACGCGTATCTCAGACCATTTACCGGTTCTGTTTACAACCTCCATCCCTTCCGCAGGAGTCGAATCACGTGCCCCTGCGTGTCGTCTGCGTTCGATTAACCCCTTGACTGCCTCACAGTTCTCTGATGTTTTTAAAGCTTCTCCGATCTGTAAATTAGATGTGAACTGTGCTTTTAATGCTGATGAGCTTATCTCCATGTTTGACTCGACATGCACACTAATACTGGATTCTGTTGCTCCTTTTACGCTTAGACGCACCAAAGTTCTATCAGAGCCGTGGCTCAATGACTGTACTCGTGATCTCAGACGCGCTTGCAGGCGTGCAGAGAGAAAATGGAAAAAGGATAAACTCCATGTCTCCCTAGAAATTCTTCGTGCTTGCCTTTCTGACTACCAGACGGCAGTCAAAGCAGCCAAAACAGAGCACATTTCTCTGTTCATCTCCAAAAACAGCCATAAACCTTAGGTTCTTTTTAATGTCCTCAACTCGATCATTAATCCCTGTGATGTTTCTTCTATTGTCCCATCGACTACTCTCTGTGATAAGTTTCTTACATTTTTTATTGAAAAGGTATCTGCTCTTAGGCTAGCCCAACCCTAACCCTAACCCTAACCCTAACCCTAACCCTATCCATGAAAAGTTCCAGTCTGGCTTCAAACCCATGCACAGCACTGAAACAGCCCTTTTAAGAGTTTTTAATGATCTGCTCCTAGCCGCCGACTCAGGTAGCCCAGCTGTCTTGGTGCTGTTAGACCTGACAGCTGCCTTTGACACTGTGGACCATAGCATCCTGCTGTCACGGCTTGAACAGTCCGCTGGCATCACAGGCTCTGCCCTTGCATGGTTCAGGTCCTACCTGACAGACCGTAGCTTCTCGGTACAGCTAGGTGCCTTCTCCTCTGCCAAAGCCCCTCTTACCTGTGGGGTTCCCCAAGGCTCGATTCTGGGCCCCATCCTTTTTCTACTGTACATACTGCCCCTAGGTTCAATACTCACAAAACATAACATTCCCTTCCACTGCTACGCCGACGATGTACAGATATATCTGCCTCTCAAAGCAAATGTCAAACACTCACTACAGCAGCTGATGGACTGCTTAGCAGAGATAAAATCCTGGCTGAGCAAAAACTTCCTCAACCTCAACGAGAGCAAGACCGAGGTCATCTTTTTTGGACCGCAACCTCCAGCCTCTCCGGTTGATATTCTGGGCTCCATCAAAAAAAACATCCTCCCCTCGGTCATGAACCTTGGAGTGACCTTCACCAGCACTTTTAAATTCGACAAGCAGGTCAGCACCGTAGTAAAATCCTGCTTTTTTAAAATAAGACTATTGGCCAAAACCAAGTCGTATTTATCTTTTAAAGACTTAGAAAGGGTTATTAACGCCTTTGTAACCTCGAGACTGGACTATTGTAACGCTCTGTATGTGGGTATGGACCAGGCCTCAATTAAACGCCTACAGCTAGTCCAAAACGCTGCTGCACGTTTGCTGACTGGTCACAAAAAGTGCGACCACATCACCCCTATTCTGGCTTCCAGTTCGGTTCAGAATTGATTTTAAAGTCCTTTTATTTGTTTTTAAAGCACTAAATGGGCTGGCTCCGGCCTATATAGCTGAACTCCTCCAGCGCTACACCCCAGCCAGAGCTTTAAGGTCTGCTGACCAGCTGCTGCTGGTAGTGCCCAAGACCAGGCTAAAAACCCGAGGGCACCGAGCCTTCGCAGCAGCTGGCCCTAGGCTCTGGAACACTCTGCCCCTCCATGTGAGGTCGGCCCAGACCCTAGGGGTTTTTAAATCAAAACTAAAAACACACTTCTTCTCTCTGGCTTTCTAGTTAGAGCGGAGCACGACTCCTGACTTTTCCGTGTTTTATTCTTATTTTGTTTTTTAAGATATATCTGTTGTAATTTATTGTCGTTTATTGTGTTTTGTAGTAATGTGTTTTTATTACATGTACAGCACTTTGGCTCGACCAAAAATCGCTTTTAAATGTGCTTTATAAATAAAACCTGATTTGATTTGATTTGATTTGATCATGGGAGTTGTAGTCTTCATCTTCTCATGGTTAAGTGGATACGTCGCCATTACGGGAGACCAGATGTGGGACCATGTCATTGTTTTGCAAGTCCGAGTCAAGTCTCAAGTCTTTGCGTTCAAGTCCAAGTCAAGTCTCAAGTCAGCATGGGAAAGTTCAAGTCAAGTCCAAGTCCTAAACTTTGACAAAACGAGTCTTAAACAAGTCATTATGTGCTTTTCAACAAATGTAATGACATCGATCAACAGAATAATACTTAATAATTAAACTGCTCTTTATTAGTCACATTAATACTGTAATAATCTATTTTCTCTCTGCTGGTAAAGTAACGTGTTTGTCTTCTATTTTAAGAGGGATCAGTAAGGTAAGGCTACCGTGACGGTTTGATTCAGAAGGAGTTTAATGTATAAGATCCCTGATGTTGAGGTGACCAGAATGTTTATTTCCACTGTGTACAGCATGTTATAAGGGACCCACAATCTATCTTTATGCAATGGATAATGTGCAGCGAGGCGTCTCTATGGGGAAGAGAACACCTGAATCTAGATCCCTCTGCAGGTGGTACTTTAACTATATTTTGATGATAATACTTTTGTACTTTTACTTGTAACATTTTGAATGCAGGACTTTTATTGTAACCGAGTATTCCTACACTCTGGTACTTTTACTCAAGTACAAGATCTGAACTTCTCCCACCTCTATATAAATAAATCCTGAGTGGTTACCAAAAAAAAACCCTGCTCTGAAGGTTATTTTCATTTTACAAATCCTGCACTCAGCTTTGCTTTCTCCAATATCATTGAAATGCAGCCAGATGCTGCTTCTTTTTTCGGTTTTCGCTCATTTCTTGACTTTTTCCGACGCGCTTGCTGTGGCGGCTCAATCCCCAGTTGCGTTTGAGTCGCTGAGAGGCTAAACTTGGCTATAAACTGTGACACGTTTTCGAAGAGAAAGTCCATAGTGAAGCAAGATAGTTTTTGGGATATTTACAAACAACAAACAACAAAATCATAACATGGACAAAACGGTCAACAGAAAAAATGACAGCACAAGCTCACCCTCTGTCATCCGCACTCGACATGAAACAGGTGACTTAAATACACAAACTACACCCATGTGACAATTACCGGAAGTGCTCAACAAACAAATAAAAGTGACGTAAACAAATAATAATACAAATAATGAACTTGGGCTAAGTAGCATTATGGCACCTACAATACCGGCCCCTAATTATCATTTCACAAAATTATAATTACACTATAATAAATGACAATACACACAATAAACGTCCAGATCTCTTTCTTGAATTATTTTTGTTCAGAGTTCATATATTGCAGTCTTTTTGGAAAAGTGATCTTTACTCACTAATCAGTATCAGTAAAAATGTTTAGTGTGGTTTGTGTGTGTGCAGGGGGCAGGGGGCAGGAGACAAAAAATAAAATAAAAGACAAAAAATAGTCCGTTTAGACTTGGAAAAAGTCCTCTGCCTCCTGAAGAAGGCTAACTTCGTTAATTGGTCTGCTCAAGAAACCAGTCTTGGTCTTGATCCGAAGCATACGTACGAGTCCCTTTTCTTCTTGTTTGCCACCATGTTCTCCATCCGAGGGATCTCAATCCTCTTTTCCTCTGTGGCTTTTTAGACTCTTTAATCGTTGGCTTCTATATGTTGACACTATTTCCATATTCACACCAACATTTCAGTAAGCTGGAAAAAAGAGAAAAGGAGGAGTTTCAAACGTCTCTCAATTTGACTTGTTCCAAACTAAGATGGCAGCCGGAAGTGTAAACCTGTCTTATTCTTCTTCCTCGTTGGTTTCGCTTGCAATTTAATATCTTGTAGTTCCTCTTTGATAACATGTTTTTCTGCTTCCATTCCTGGTGCTTTTTGATTGTTCATCTGGATTTCAAGAGCCTTATACGCTTCTTCTTCTTGTGAAAGTTCACATTTCAGGTTTGACATTTGGCTCATTAATCCGTGTACCTTCAGCTGTTGACTGGCAATTTGTTTTTCAAGCTGCCCTCTCTCTTTAGCTTCCCTCTTCCTTCTCTTCTTATGTTCCTTCATCGATTTAGCTTCCTTCCTCACCTCATTCTTTTGTTCCTCCTCTATTTCTCCACCTTTCTCTTGCTCAGGCTCACCGTCTTCACTGTCAATGGGAGCACGGATAATTCTCTTGCTCTTCTGGGCCCCTTTCTCTTTCCTATCACCCTTCTTTTCTGCCTTTTCAGTGTCCATCTCCTCTCCGCTGAAAGCAGATAAGACCAGCGCTTCGGCCATGTTTACACTTAATGAAGTTTTGTCCCGAGTATCATCAGGACATCCTCCTAATGGTCCACTAACTGTCCATCCGAGCATGGTTTTCACGGCATAAGGTCCATCCCCCACACTCCTGATTACATCAATTGGTTCAAGGGCTTTTGGAACATCTGAACCAATCAGCAACTCAATTTCAGCGTCAATTTCAGGTAGACAAACATCCCTCAAATGCAACCATTGATTGATGTCGTTTTGACGTGGAATGTTTCCTTTGTGCACGGGCATAGTCTTCTGAGTGTATATGCCGGGGAGATCACAAAAGTTGCTGTTATGCAGTCCAGCAACCTCTAGGCCTGACACAATGCTGGTTTCAACGACCTTCCTTTGACCAATAGTTCTCAGCAGAATGTTTGACCTTCTTCCTTGGAGGTTAAGTTTGTTCATGAGGCCTAATGTGCAAAACGAAGCAGTGCTGCCTGGGTCAAGAAATGCATAGGTACGCACTGTTGTGTTCCCCTTTTGGGCTTTAACTTGGACTGGTACTATGGAGAGTTTGCAACCATCTTCACCGGCCCCAGTAAGGCCACCTGTCTGAATTGAGGCTTCAGCAGTGTTTGCCGATGCTTCTTCCATTTCCTCCTGCTCATTTTCCATTTCCTTCCTTTGTTGGTAGATGTGCAACATTCTGGGATGATTTAGATTGCATATGTTGCACCTCATTCGTTTCCTGCAGTCTCTACTTATGTGTCCTTTACACAGGCAGCCAAAACAAAGACCATTTTCTTTAAGAAATGTGATTTTTTCATGATGTGTCCTCCTTGCTAACTGTGGACACATCTCCAGAGCATGTTCACATCTACAATACAAGCAGTTTTCTACAGTGCTTCTGTCATATTTATTTTCTGTAACCTTCACGTTGGTTGCAAAGATGCTTCCACTTGGATGAGGCTGTGGCCTTCTTATGTCTTTGCTTACGGGAGGGGGGTCTTTAATGTCCCCAAATATGGGATCTGTAGCAATTTTTACTTGCCTTTCAAGGAATTCCACAATATCCTTGAAGGCAGCTCTTTGGTGGTGTTTTTCCTGGATGTCACATGCTACAGTTCTCCATAAATCCCTCAGCCTATATGGAAGTTTCTTTAAAATGGCTAGCATGTTTGCTGGAATGTTGAGCTCAAACATGTAGTTGACATCTTCCATCGCATTGCAACATCCTCTAAGGTAGACCGTGTATGTCTGTAGAGCCCTTGTGTCCTCAGCCCTTATTAATGGCCATGAAAGAGCTCTTTCCATGTATGCTGTAGCAATTGTATGTTCATTGCCAAAGTTTTGTTGTAGTAACCATTTGGCCTTGCTGAATCCACTGTCTGAGGCCATATGTTGGCAACTCCGTACAAGGTCTCTGGGCAGTCCTGTTGTATATTGCTCCAGGTAGTAGAGGCAGTCTCTGGGGTTATTGTTTTTGCTTTCAATATTGAATTCGAAAGATCTCACAAATGTTTGGTACTGAAGTGGGTCACCATTAACCACTGGAATGTCTTTCTTGGGCATGGATGATAGACACTGTTTCTGGATTAATAAAGCGGTTATTTCATTTTGTTTTTCCATGACTGAAAATATATTGCACTTGTCACTGTTGCTTGTGGCAGTTACTGGATCTGGAGATGTTACACGTAGATGTTCATCTAGATTCCTGATGCCTGCATTGGGTGTTAGGGGAGCTGTATCAATGTTAGTGACAGCTCTGTCTGTGGTGGTTATGATTGGTTGTTTTAATGTTACAAACTGTATTTCCCTTTGTCCCGTTTCAAAATATGACTGCATGCCATTGGATGATATAGAACAATTAGCTGATCCCCTGGGGGCTGCTAACACTTTCATTTTTGCAATGGTGGCAGCAATGTTTCCTTCCAATTCCATTTGCTCCTTTTTCCTCCTCAATTCCTGCTCCTGTGCTTCCAGGACATGTTTGTCCTTTACCAGTTTTTGGAGTACTTTCATGGCTGCCACTTCGGCCTCAGCTTTTATGTGTGCAGATGCGGTGCTGGAAACTCTTGATCTTGAGCTTTGCCTGCTTTTTCTGCTACCAATGTTTGATATGCTGTCACCAGGTTGTGTATCATCTTGTGTGCATGATGTAGCCTTCATGTTTGACGGGGGAAAGAGAACGTCCTGCTGAGCCTCAGTGTGTTCAAATTGCTCCTTTACATTGGCAGGTGCCTCGTCTGGTAGAATGAGAGGAATATCTGTGTTTGCAGCGATTGGTTCATTGGCAGTCACATGACCTGTTTGCAGAAAGGGCCTCCTCCCAGTTTCCAAGAGCCATTGTTGTACATCCTCCATAACATCATTGTTATGTTTTGTTATTTGTTGAAACCAGTTATTTTGTATTTCCAGGTCGTCTTCGGAAAGCAACATAATAACTGATTCATGTGCTGTTTTTGCATTTTCATATTGATGAATTAATTTGTCCAGTTTGAGTTTAACATCCTTTGCATTTTCATCATTTTTCATTAGATGTTTGATTTCCTGTGTGCGTCCTTTAATCTTCTGCACGTTTGACTGACATTCTTTTTGCAGTTGTTCGATTTTGCAAGCCAAGGCTTTACTAGTAAGCTTGACAGTCCTTTTTTCCATTCCATCGTTTGTGTCACTCATATTTGATGCAATATGTGTGGTGCCTTAGCATTTAAAGTAACACGACAGTGTTCACTGGTATGAAACTTAAACCAGCGGGGCCCGCCCGCCATAGCAAAACAAACAATTCGAAAACTTCCGCCGCTCACGGCATAACAAGCGCACAACAAAAGCCAAAGTCTCCAATGGACAAACGGTCACGCTTTCCAAACTGTGTCCAGCAAAAATACACAAGAAAGGATATAATCGTGCCTACCGCTTTTAGCTTGTTGTGCGATGCAGTCAATGAGTGTCCATCAGTGAGTCCTCGTGGCTACTCCAATCCATATCGATTAGGGAAAAACGGTCCGAAGGTTCCAAAGGTACAGAATGTTAAGTCCGTTATCCGAAGCGTCCAAGCGATCCGTTAGCTTAGGAAGCCGGCCGATGCGTCCAGTTCAGTCTCTGATGCGAATCACCGTTTTTTCTGTTGACTTAATGTGGCGGCTCAATCCCCAGTTGCGTTTGAGTCGCCGAGAGGCTAAACTTGGCTATAAACTGTGACGCATTTTCGAAGAGAAAGTCCATAGTGAAGCAAGATAGTTTTTGGGATATTTAATAAACAAAATCATAACATGGACAAAACGGTCAACAGAAAAAATGACAGCACAAGCTCACCCTCTGTCATCCCCACTCGACATGAAACAGGTGACTTAAATAGACAAACCACACCCATGTGACAATTACCGGAAGTGCTCAACAAACAAATAAAAGTGACGTAAACAAATAATAATACAAATAATGAACTTGGGCTAAGTAGCATTATGGCACCTACACTTGCATTTAAATCCGGCTCCCCGTCTCCCCGTGGCTCTGTGTAGCTGGCCTGTACCACTACACCTGCTGTCTTTGGAGCGTCTGCCCCCCACCCTTCTTTCACATAATGGTATGATCCTAGTGTGTCCTCGCATATGATTGGCCGCATGGTGGCTCAGCAAAATAAAGTCCCGGCCCTGCCTGCATGGATTCTCAGCAAGAGTTGCAGCGGCTGAAGATTCTGCTCTCCCCGACGGGAGTCTGCTCTTCAAGCGGCATCTCGCGATCGGCGTGTTGGAGACCCCTTAATTAAAGTATCAAGTCACTTCAAGTCAGAAGGCTCAAGTCCAAGTCAAGTCCCGAGTCATTGGTGTTCAAGTCCAAGTCGAGTCGCAAGTGTTTTGTGATTTTGTCAAGTCGAGTCCAAAGTCATCAAATTGGTGACTCGAGTCCACACCTCTGCAGGAGACCGTGGTGAACGTACTGTTATATTGATTAAAATGACACGTCTCTCTGAACCATTTGAGATAACTCAACAAAACATGAATAACATCGGTGTAGGAGTTTTTTGACATTTTAATGAGGACTTTTTACATATTATAACTTCAAGTGAACAGAAATCCACCTCTGGGAATGCTTTAATTGAAGTTATTTGAATTTTTAAGAGAT